>NW_027122266.1:4113503-4719704 GCF_030686945.1 Centruroides vittatus
AAAAATTATTCTTTGATATATTTTATTAATATCTTTATTTTAAAAACGAAAGAATCACATAAAATTGACGCAAAAAATCAAATTATCGTCGTATTTATCTTCCTTACTTCTTTTTAATTTTTTACAGAATGATTTATTTTTATTGTTATCCTTATACCTAGATATAATTTAAGATTTTTGTCTTGATGTTGTTCGTGTAACTTGTGTTAATTCCAAATCTTTCTAGTTTTCCTTAGATGTTTATTTCCAAAACATTTACTTTTTCTTAAAATCGGTTTAGGATGATTAATGATGTTGAACCATTTCATTCATTACTTAAAGAAAGTACAATTGATGTGATTAAGAGATCGTATTTTTTTTAGAATTGTTTCTCTAATAGAAACACCAACACAAAAACTAACAAAGTTTTAAAAATTAAATTATTTTTAAAATATTAATTAGATTTTTGGGAAAACTCGTTGCTAATTATTGTTTAGGAAAGCAAGAGAGAGGGAGAGAGAGGAAGAGAGAAAAGTACAGTACATTTTATTATTGAAACGTTTAATGTTTGCGAAAAATAGATGCACAGATTAATTAAATTATATATTCATTTTTTAAATTTAATGTAATATTTGACTATTATTCCTATATGGTGATGAATTGCGTTTTTAAGTAGATAGTTGTACACGATGGATAAATCTTCCTTAGAAATTATGCTACTATGGCTAGAAAGAAGCTAATTTTCCGTTGATTTCCTGCTTCATCAGAGTTCAGTTTAGCCATTACTTGCTAGAAAGCTGTAGCTGATCTCATAGATGTGCCTCTACTCCTTTACTACTTAGACGTATTAAATTAGTCTATAAAATTATAAAATATATCTAAATATTTTACAGAAGTTTAAACTAAATTCTGCTTATTCAGTTATCTATATTAAATTTTATATATTTTTCACTTTTAATTTTATAATCGGATCTTTATTAAAAATTGTTATTAAAGAAATATGAAATATTAAAAAATAAAAATGTCAAACGCAGAATGTATATTTACTTGTCTTCAGTGACTACTTCAGTGACTAAATAAAGATGTATGTTATATTTAAGAAAAATAGAAGTCAAATTTTATTATAAAAGTCGTGAAAAACGCAATAATAAAACAACTTCTTCATAAAAAAATCTAATGTAATCTTATAAAATATTTTATAAGTGTATTCTACATAAATATGGCCAATGAAAAGCGTAATAAATATATATATTACACACATATATATTTTGCTTATAGTCAAAATCATTTTTATGACTTTTTCAAATAAAAATACTGTAGTTTATTAAATAAAATATCTATATGAATTCTCATTAAATGATATATGCGTATATTGTTTAATGTAAAAGAAACTAAAAGTGAAATAATACGGAACAATTTCCTTTCAATAATAAAGTACTAGAACTTCGTTGTATATTTAAATAAAATTTTCTTAATTTATCTAATTATATTTGTGAAAATTCATCGAGTCCTGGGTGACGCCATTTTTATTTATTTTCTTTATTTTATTTCTTCGTGACATTAAAAAAACGTTCGTAATGCGTAATATATCTATAAACAGTTTAAAATTTCCATAATAAGTATTAAAAAATTGTATTTAATAAATCTTTAACATTTTTTCAATAAAAGAGTAATAAAGTATCATCTAGATTAAGTATCCTGCAAATTCATTATTCATTAAATTAAATATCTCGCAATTCATATTCATTACAATTTACTTTTTCAAGTTATTGCTTGAAAAACTGAATTATATTGAATTGATGAATTTTTAGTATTTATTTATTATTTATATAAAGTTAAATTTATACTTGTAATTTATTTTGAAACAAAATTCATTAAATATGTATTAAGTTATCGTGGCTAAAGAAAAGAATGAAGAAGTTAAATAATAAATTATTCACAAATCATCTTTAATATTGAAATAATTCGAAAAGAAAAATGGAAAAGGGCTACTTATATGTATTATTTAGTTATTGTGGTTCTTTAATATTAAATTTATATTTTATAAAATAACGCATACTTTTACTATTTTAATATATAAAATCTCTATTTTAAATTTCCAAGTGATTTATAAATAAATCAAAATTTATTATATATTTATATATATTTTTTCCAACAACAAATCCACTATAATTATTTCTGAATAATATCAGAAGACAAAACATATCATTAATGTTATTAACTGAAAGAGTAAATTCTATTGTTTCTGATGTTGGAATATCAAAGTAGACTTTCTAAACTAATTTAATATTGAAAATAATAACTTGCAACATCCATTTATACTTGACTTCATGCAAGTTCATCTTTTTCGAGGTAGTTGGACAGAAAACCGATATCATCATAACCTTAGAGTATCTATATAGCCTCGGTGCTATCACGAATTGCTTGCTTAGCAGATACAACATAAGAAATTCGGATATTGATTTCATTAGATCTCAGAAAAAAAATCAGCTATTCTATACTCTGATAGACTTTGTAATATATTTGAGAATTTATATAGATTTAAATATCTTTATTTGATTCCATCATATTGAATCAGGTTGTTCTCTTCAACATACTTTAAGTTCTACATGTGGGATGTAAATATCA
This sequence comes from Centruroides vittatus, assembly GCF_030686945.1. Lineage (NCBI taxonomy): Eukaryota > Metazoa > Arthropoda > Arachnida > Scorpiones > Buthidae > Centruroides > Centruroides vittatus. Next base: position 4,116,111 of record NW_027122266.1, read on the forward strand.
TATTCACGGAAAAATTCAATACCCAAACTCATTCATTGAACCTCTTGTTGATCCATAACCTTTGTATTAAAAAAAAAGGAAAAGAGCAAATGCCACTAAACTTGTATTGGTTCATATGAATTTTAATAAATTGCCTTTTTTAGTTTTAAATATTTAAAATTTTTTGAATCGTTATATATGCCAGCTACAAAAGTTTTTTCCATAAAATTTAAATATATACGAGCAGGTTTAGATAGACTGGTTTACCAGCAGAGCAATGGCCACAGAGAGACCTTCAAAATTTAGTCTGTTATGTGAAAAACATGGTACCAAAGTGATATGTATTAAGGCTTTTTTTATAAGTGGTGAAAATTTAATTTTATTTCTTTTATTGATTTTATTTAATATATTTTTATGGCTTTTGGAGAGAAGCAAAGTTTCACATTTGTGAATAGCTATGTATCCCTTTCATGATCTGTCCATAATCTTTACGCAGAAAATGTATCACATATTTATTATTTTAAAAAATGTTTATTTTATCAATTTTAATCAAAAATCGAATGACAATTGACATCCAAACTAGACAGTTTGCAAAAATGAATTAACTATTGAATTATAATTAATTCGATTACATTTTTATCATATTCCAACAGTTTTGTAAATGAAAAAAATACGTTTATCTAAAGTAATTTCTCTGTATAATTTTTTAAAATTAAATTTAAAAGAAGAAAATTCGATAAATAATTTACTAGATTTATTTTAAATTACTTATTGATACTATTAAATTTTGATAAGAAAAAGGGAGAAAAACATGTTTATTTATTAAATTATTCTAATATTGTATACAAATAAAGTTTTAATTAAAATAAATATGTATAATAATGTGTTTTTATAATATAAAAATAAAAATTTTAAATTTAAATCGATTTAATAGTTAAATAACTCTTATCTTTTTAAAAAAATATTATACTGTATATTAATTAAATATAAAATAGCAAATTTATCTTATATCTTAGTGATATAAAAAAATATAAAAAATAGAAATTAGTATTTTTATTGGTTTTTATCAACATTATTATGAAATCAACAATTCAGATGTAATTTATTTCAATAGCTGGCAATAAGATTTATAACGCTTAGTTTTGGTTTTATTTTATCTGATTTATTTTCTCTACAGGGAATTAAATTTATATTCGTGATGGAAAAATGAATTTATGATAACTTAAAGATAAATGTAAAGGTGCTGAATATAAAATAAACATCACATTCTACTGAATTTACTTTGCTTTCAAGTCTCGAGGGACTTCTTGTCAAGTATCACGTTCGTGAAAGAAGCTCGAATTTTACAATGCTGTTTTGAGGGTCTACATATCAAACATTCAACTGATATTTTCTCTTTTCCTTCTGCAAATCGCAAGAAAAACTGTTTGTATTTATGAAGTGAATACATAAAATTTGTAACTCGGAATTTTTTTTTTTTAACAGTTTAAAAAATTTCGAGTAGAAAAATTTATAAACTGAATGTTAAAAGTAATTGATTTCGAGTTGAATAAAAAAAAATTATTATTTAAATTTTGAGGAAAATGAATTTTTATTTTCTTTCTTAAATTTTATAAAAATTAATATTGAACTGAATATCAATTTATGGGGATTTAGTGATATTTGTTTAATATATTAAAATCTTGTTAAAATAAGATTTGGTTGTATAAAATAGTTATTTTGCTCTTAATTTTAATGTCTTTGAAAGTTTATGCATAATTCGGAAATATAATGTGGAATAACATAAATTTTGATATTAATAATTCGGAAAATGTATAATTCAGATAATATAATTTCCTGAATGTTATTCTCTGAGAAGTTCATTAATGTTTCCTATTGCAATGAATTTCATTTCGATAAAGATGTTAACTTCTGCTTAGTCAAAAGAACGGAAAAGGAAACTAATGACAGAACTGATGCATTCTCACCATTTCCTGAAATTTAGGAACTGATAGGAAACAATTTCAATTTCTGAATCCCTGGACTCTCGATAATAGCTTCATCTTTAAAATATAAAATGTGTGAATAATGTAAAATTTACCAAATTAGGACGTTTTCAGTTTTACATAAACTATCTTAAAAAGATAATGATTAAAATAATTAATTTCTTCATGTCATAGCCCTTGAAGCTATTGAGATGTCATTAAGATTATATTAAAGTCATTTTACATATACATTTTTGCCTGTTAAACTAATTTTAGAACTTTTTAACATTATTATAATGAAATTATATTTGATATAGATATTTTACGACAGATCCAGTTAAATTCTTATTCATGAATCATGTCTATATAGGCCTATATGATTCTTAAGTTCTGTAGAAATTTCAATCTTAATTGTTTTTATTACGTAAATCTTAATGTAAGTTAATTTTCAATGCTGTAACTTAAATAACGTTTATAATAAATATTTAAAATATAATTTAATCAACATTGAGCTAAGTTACAAACTGTAATGTAATTTTTCAGTATAATAGATCAGTTGTGGATATATATGAATCTAATTTGAAGTACATTTATAAGTCATTACATTTGCAATTCAAGTGTCATTTTTAATTAAAATCATTTTCTGTGCAATCATTTAAAATCATGTGTGCTTATCATCTATTAGTGAACTTTATATACATACAAAAATAATGATTAAATTCATACATCGCACAGGTAACAACTTCTATATTATGAAATATAAATATTGTATTAATTATTCAACTAAACATTCCATTGATAGACTAATGTTTACATGTACAGTACATTAAAATATGATTCTTGTAATATTTTATATTTAATAATCCGATTTCCTACTATACACGCGATATCTTTCATTAATAATAACTATTTTCTATGGATAAACAGGATGTAATAAATTACTGATATTTTGCTTATTTTCAAGCCTAGTATTTTATTTAAAATGAAAACCTTTAATAACTGTAATAACATGAATTTTGAATAAGTATTTAAACTAAAGCATATTTTTATAGTTATGAAATGCATTAAAGCTAAAACTATGCGAAAGTTCAGCTCATTGCGCAAGAATTCATTGCTGCATTTTTGTAAAACAAGTGTACATCTAGTAACAGAAACATGCATTAAAAATGAAATAAATTTTATAATCACTCATATTTTAACTTCTGCATCATCATCTGAATTTATATGCAATACATCCAAAGACTTATTTAATCAGCAAAGCTCTGCGCTTTTGAGAAAAAAAACTTGATGCTTTCAATGTAAACAGTCATATCATTAACAAAAATTGCTTATTAGAATATATGTTATGAATATATTATTTTGAATGTATTATTTATTAAGTTAATATTCCAAAATTTTATGACTAAATTTTTCTAAATGAAAAACATTTTTAAGCTATAATCTTAACACTTTAAATGAAATTCTTCGACTATTACAGTCTTGATAATACTTCTTAAAATTGATTATTTAATTAATTTTACATTAATTACATTGTAAAGTTTTTAAGTATGAATAATTTTTTCATACTTAAAAGGTAAAGAAAGAAACAAACGAGATTAAAAGTATAATAATACTTTTAATTTCGTTTGTTTCTTTCTTTATCTTAACATGAAAATATTTGCTTTTGATAGAATGTAGAAAAACATCTAAAATTATATTACTTCTAAAAGAGTTTTGTCCAAACAATTTATTCTTATACAAACACAGTTTGATACATGCAAAAACTACCTCACAATGTAGGACTAAGTAACAAAATTCATTACATTAATCAAGATGCGTTTCAAGCATAGCTTTTTCTCTTAAAGTGTATTTATATCTACTACATTTGCATATTACATTGTTAAATATTATTAAATTATATTTATAACGATTTCCATTTATATTAAATCTAAATTGTTTTTAAAAATAATTTTTTACACAATACATTTACTACAATATACGCGATTTATAATAAAAAATTTTTGTTAATATTCATTTTTGTTATAATTATTTTTAACACAACGTTCATAAAATACAAAACTTACTATGCATTAAATCTGCAATATCTTATAGCAAATTTCAGTTTTGTTTCTCCAATATATGTAACTGTATTATTACAAGTACAGTACACATATTAAATTATTAAAGTTTCTTTTATCTTTATTTTGTAAATATAGGGAAATTATATTTGAAAGTTTAAGAGAAATATTAGAAGAATAGACATAGAACAAATTTTTCTTGTATCTGCAGCACCGATAAAGAAGATGAATCAACATGAATTTATATGAAGACGGGAACACGAAAATAGAATAATATATTACCGGTGTTGAAACATTAAAATATGCAGAAATATCGACAATACATAATATAAAATATTAATCACGAAACAAACTAATTGCTGAATATCAAATGAAAATCAAACCCTAAAGGAGAAACTTCTTCATATTTCATATTTATGGTTTGATATCCCTCAATGTTTCCGGGTCAGTAAATCAAAGGAGTAAAAATTTGAATCGTCGATATTCCTCTAGACAAGTTTATATATTCACAGAAATGCATATAGCTATTCCAGTAACTATATCGTATCTATAATAATCGTATCATTGAAGTTACTTTCATTTTATAATACAAGTAGAAATGCAGTTTTTATTGTTTAATTTAAACTTTGCTATATTATTCATCCGAGTTATTACAAAATCTTCCAATTTAAGTCTTAATCCAATTTCTAATAAATTCAAATCTAGTTAATTCTCTTTCTATCTTGTTAAATTATTACAAATGTTATGTGATTATTTAAATTCTATAATTTTATGTTTTTCGTTAGAATTATTTTTCTGCTGCTATAAATATTTTATTAGATTTTGTATTGATATGCAAACTTTGTTATTTATGTAATGTATTTATAATGAATGGAATAAAATAACCGCTACCATTTTTGAATTAAATCTATCGAAGCTTTCTCATTTTCATTTTTTTATGTTTTTCATTAAGCTCTCTCCTCGAAAAAAAATGATAAAATCATGATAAATGTAAAGTGTATTCATTTCCTATGTTGGTCGAAGCTAGAGAAATAAATTAAGTAAAAGTTTTTAATATAAAAATGGATATGAATTAGTTATGAGATTGATTGTTGTGCATTCAACGGCTTCTAAATTTTATACTACAGGCAACTTAAATATATATTAAGTTCTCTTTTTGTACAGTATTTTATCAGCAACAAATATTTATGAAAGTTACTTGGTTAGAACTAATCAAAAATTTAATTTTAAAAGATAAAATTATTTATTCTTAACATCTGAGTGACAAATTAATTTTAAAAAGCATTAAATTTCTCATAAAGTACAGCTATCAGATAAGTTTCTAATTAAAATTTTTAAAATCTATCTTATTTATAATTTATATTAAATGGAAACAAATGCTTGTTCCTAAGAAACATGAAAATTATTGAATTTTCGCTTACTATTTTGCCTTCTTTGTCAAATGTACTACAATGCTGGCCATTAAAATTGCTACACCAGGAAGGAAAGGATATTTCAAAATCATGTTCATTGTACATATATAGTTTAAAAGGAGAAACACATTATTAAAGTGACAGGTAATGTTGAGGTACAGAGCATTCAGGATGTTGGTACCTTTCATGCAAATTTAGCGTTTATTGCGTGCCCTGTTCATGGTGTAGCAATTTTAATGGCCAGCAGTGTATTATCTATGCAATCATTAATTTTTAAATCGATATGATCTGTAACTTTCAATATTTGTTAAATTTTATTTCATTTCATACTTTCAAATATCATTGATTATCAACGTAAAATATATCAAATACTAGTGGATTTTCCAAATTTTCTTCAGTGCCGAGTAAAAACGCAAATGAACTTTTGTACATGCAATTTTACAATTATCAAAAACGCATAATATAATAACTAAATTAAATTAAAATTTAAAATTAAACTAAATTCTAATAAATAAAAGTAAAAATCAAGAATAATCAATATGGTTGTTGTTGTTTTTCTTTGACTAATTTTGTTTTATTTTCATAATAAAAGTGTGTAGATGTGAATGAAGAATAGAAGCTAAGCAATCCTATGTTCAACATCATCAATATAATAATATGTTTATCTTAGAGTATAAATATTTATCTTATTTTCTAACGGTTTTATCAAGTAATTTCTGTCCAATTTTCGTGGTTTTGAAAAAATTCTGCACCGCCCATACATGGAGTAATAGTTTATATTACCTTAGATCGCATAGTTTTACCTATGCAGAGATAAAATTAATGTAAAATAAATTAAAACCTAATTGTGTTTAATATATAATTGTTTAAATAATTCAGAAAATATTTATGATATTATATATCTACATTTAACAGATAAATATATAATTTATAATATTAAAGTTAAATGCAAAACATTCTGTCAAAAGTTCATTTAAAATTTTATCTATAATTTCGTATAAATACGAGTATCTTTGATATAGAAAGTCGAGTTTAATGCAACTGTGTTTAACTCATCTGTAGTTTTAGTAAACGAAAACTAGTATAATATGCTACGTATTTGAGTGTGCATTTGAATTATCTAGAGAAAATGAATATTATGAATATTTTTTATTTTTAGAAAATATCTCGATAATATTTTCTGAAAATTAATTTAAATAAATTTAAGCTTTCTACATCAAACTTTTAAATGGTAATGTTAATAAAACCCTCGTTTATTGTTAGAATTTATATCAATTATAGTAAATATCAGTCTTTTATATTTATGTATGGTCCCAGAGGAATAAAACGTTTAAACTTTATAAAGTTTATGTTTTCTATACAATTTAGGTCCACTACACTTAAGACAAGGCTGTAAGAGTCAATCACGAACTTAGGTGCATCGCCCATAATTACTGGGGCTTAAATCATCAAAACAGTAGGACAATCTACAAGGGAGCCGTAAAGCCAATTCTCACGTATGGCTGTGAGGTCTGGGGCCATGCTGTTGCCAAGACCCACATACGCCGTAAACTCCTCTCAGCACAACGGACCGCAGCCATTGCAATTACCAAATCCTGTAGAACAGCCCCCACGAATGCCCTATTGGTTATTTCAGGGCTACTTCCTATTCATCTGACTATCTTATACAGGTATATTAAGAATCTCTTCATAAAGATGATCACAGCAGACATCAATCAAAATCAACTCCATAAATACGTCTCCGACGTAAAGCTTCCTGATCTTACCCACTCTCTTGTCAATGAAATCACTAAGAATGGTGTTCACCTTAACACGAATATGGAAAACAAACATCTAGCCAATAATATCTCTAGCAACTTTTACCTCAAAGAAACCTCTATCCCAAACGGCCTCAACTTCTTTACCGACGGCTCTAAAACGTCAGATGATGTAGGTGTCTCAGTATGCCTCGAAGATTCTTCAGAAAGGAACTTTTGGCAAGCAGTATACAAACTGCATAAAAACTGCTCTATTAACCAGGCAGAATCACTAGCAATCTTCAACTCATTAAAGTATATTTATACTAATATCCAATGGCTACAACACAGGACAATCAATATTATCAGTGATAGCCGAGTTGCCCTCCATCAAATTAAAAATGAAAACGTCAAACTCCCCATAGTTGAAAACAGCCTCAAGCTAATATATGCACTCGAAGACTCCACCAAAATAAACTTCTACTGGATAAGAGGTCATTCCGGAAACCTCGGGAATGACAAAGCTGACCACTTGGTCAAAAAAGCTAAGGATATTGCAACGAATTGCAACCACTCGTCATTCCCAATGTCCTATCTCTGTAGAAAACTTAATAATATCATCATGGACAGGTGGCAGGATGAGTGGAATAAAAGCAAAACCGGTCGCATCACTCATGAATTCATCCCTAAAGTTAACAATAGAATGTATAACAAATACCTAGAAACCTCGCATGTTCTCACACAGATTATGACAGCACATGGTAACTTTAAGGCCTACCTTTGTCGTTTCTTAAAGAAAGGCAACGGTCTGTGTGATTGCGGTGTAGAAGGTGATGACTCCCATCACCTTATCTTTACTTGCACTAAGTACGTTACTCACCGCTCTCATCTGAGGCAACTGATGGAAAACGACGGGCACCACTGGCCCTGTAAACTAAACATCTTCATCGACAACAGGAAAATCTACCGTGCCTTTACGAACTTTGTTCATAACCTTAATCTTACGAACCACCAGCAGACCTTCTTAAGCAACTTGTAACTCCTCATCCTCTTTGCAGTGTTACCCTACTCCTATTCAGCCTAGTGTGTTGTATCCTGTTTATCTAAGGCATTATCGATCTCTTTCTTATTATGTTCAACCATTGTAACTTATTTATCCATTATTATAAGGCTACCATTGTAAAATGTACTGTACAGTAATGTTCAAAATAACCACTCAGTCGGTTTAACGAAACACAAAGTTTATATTTACAATATAAATGTACAAAATAATACAAATTAGAGTCACAATTAAATATGCACAAACATTAATCCAACGACAACCGACTATTCCCGTACAAATTCGTCAAAAGAACTCCTTACAATCAAACAGACTTGCAATTAACAAAACCTCCGAGTCAGGAACAAGTTCGTACTCAACCACTGGGGTTTACTTTCCCCAGATTTCAGTAGCGTCCAACGACGATAGTTTAGTTTCCAACGAGTTAGTTAGCACTTCGATAACGACGATCTCCATCCGATCCGATTCGATCTTCCGATACGAGCTCCCGTTCCCGCCGAAACTACGGCTTAAATAGTCCCAACGTTCGAATCGTCCCCCAATCAAATTTGAATTCTTCCACAACGGCTGCCAACGGTCATTTCCCGCCGGCCAATCGTCCGTCTGTCGTCGATTTGAAACACAACGGATCTTCTAACGGTCGTTTCTAACGGCCGATCCCAACGGCTTTTCCGTTATGAAAGTTCGTTATAATAAATCAGGGCGGAAATCGCTTCCCTAGGCGATTCCAAACCCTACACCTCCGCGGCCAAGGATCAAACTGCGCTTAGCTCAAGCCTGTTTGATCCAACAACACTCAGCAATTTTACAAATGTCCTTTCGTGCGACTGACCCTTAATTTCCGGTACAACCGGGATTGTTCACTCGCACCTACGCACAGAGATGCTCGTGGAACCTGATACGACACGATCAGTTCGATGTCCACGCGCATTTTTACTATGCTCTTATGCGTATCTTGATGCGATTTCCCTAGTCCGATCCATGACAAATATCCTGTAAAACTACTAGCCTGGGCGTCCCACGCCGAGAGCGGGGAACGTAGGGGAAAATCCCCAATTGGTTTGTGTTCCCGGCCGCGATCGTACACCTGACGCGTAGGCAGAGCCATCGCTACTTTTCTGACGCTTATGCCCGCGCTAAATCCTATTCTGACCGTATTAGTCTGTGTTCGGCAGACTTCTACTCGGTCACCTCAACCCGACTGCTTTCGGCCGTTCTCTACCCTTCTCCGGCGGCCACCCTCGCATTCTCCTCTTCCCAGCGCGTCGATTTTGTTGACCCGGTACGCTTTCCTGACCAAGATCGTACCACCGACACCTTCTGACCGCCTAATTGTCCTCCCTGTGGGGTCTTGTAAACTAGCCCCAACATCCTTTCCCTCCTTTCTGAGAGTTTTTCAGCCTGTTTAAATGGTTTGCTGATACCACTATCCTGACCTATGTTGTCTTTGGGGACCGACGCGTCTTCCCCGCCCCTGGCAGCTTCTAACGGTCGGGGCAGCGACCTATCTTGGTCTTGGGTGTCCCGTGGACCCGACCCGTTTTCCTCACTGTCGCTAATTTCGCTGTCCGCTGCTTCCGAAAGACGTTCTGGTTTTTCCCCCCCTTCCCTGCGTATCTTCGTTCCGGTCAGCCACCTTTCGGTGATCTTCTTCTGCTACAGGTATGCCCGGGGTCTGATTTACCGTGCACGCTACCGCCCGTGCCACCTGCCCCAGTTCCTGCGATCCTATGAGCCCTTTCTTCCTCAATTCTATCGGGATCGTTACTTTATCAACCCAGAGACCGAAAACTCCAACGAGTTGGCTTTTTTCCTTCACTCCCGTCACCGCTTTAGGGACCCATGACTCCCTTAAACCCGACGCTTTCGTTCCCGAAACGTCCTTAGCTGGGGGACCACTTCTGTCGCCTACTATCTCAGTTCCCTTCAGCGACCTCCCGACTTCGGGTTGAATATTGCGAACTTCCTCCTCTCGTCTTGCCGCGACTCTACTAGGCTCTCTGATGTCCCCGTCTACCCGTGAGTTGCGCCTTCTCTCTACTATTAGCCTGGGGACTTTTGCCACCCTGACACTAGGGGTTTCCGTCCTCGATCCGGCTACGAGCATGGGCCTTCCTTCTCCCCGCATGGCCTCGACCCGATCCCTTGCTTCCCCGCTGCCCGGTGGGCAAGAGAGTTTGGATGCTCTCACCTCCACCACCACGCGGTCCGCTGCCTTGGGTCGCATGCATTCGGCCTCGTCGTCTACCCGCCTATCAGAACACCCTCTTTTCTGCTGGTCAGTTTCCCTTGGCCTATCCCATTCCACCCGCGGCTTGTTTCCCAACGAGCTTCTTCTATCCCCGAAGTCGCGATTCCCCTCGACTTTAGGTCCTTCGGGTCGTGTTTGCTGTTCCGGCCGCCTCGTATCGTCTAATTTTCCGATGGTCTCCAGTCGTAACATAACCTGTTCCAGTCTTATCTCTGCTCTCCTTATCGCCTCTGCCCCTGCCTCTTCGATTTCCGCTCTTCGCTTCTGCCTCTGCGTTTGCTTTGCTTGCCGCCTTGATTTCCGCGATTCTCTCCTTGCTCGCCGCCTTGATTTCCGCTGTTCTCGCCTTGGCTTTTGCAATCTCGGCCCGTAACCTACACGCTTCGAGTTCACGACTCGACCTGCTTGTCCTACGCGACGTTCCCTGCTCGTCGTCCTCCCAATCTCTAGCCTCTAGTTGCCGCGATTTTCGCGTGTCTAGGCATCTCTGTGTGCTAGTGAGAAACAAATAATTTACCTGGGTCTAATTGCTGGTGATGCTCTGTACGTACGTCTGCTTCTCTGTTGTAGCTCAGTTCTTCCGATTCTTTGAAGTTTAATCCAGGATAATCCGACGTAATCCAAAATAATCCACCGTATCCTGTCGAGACTGCGCCAGTAATGTTGAAAATAACCACTCAGTCGGTTTGACAAAACACAAAATTTATATTTACAGTAAAATGTACAAAATGATACAAAGTAGAGTCACAATTAAATATACACAAACACCAATCCAACGACAACCGACTATTCCCGTACAAATTCGTCGAAAGAACTCCTTACGATCAAACAGACTTGTAATTAATAACACCTCCGAGTCAGGAACAAGTTCGTACTCAACCACTGGGGTTTCCTTCCCCCAGATTTCCGTAGCGTCCAACGAGAGAGTTAGTTAGCACTTCGATAACGACGATCCTAATCCGATCCGATCTTCCCGATACGAACTTACGATACGAGCTCCCGTTCCCGCCGAAACTACGGCTTAAATAGTTCCAACGTTCGAATCGTCCGCCAATCAAATTTGAATTCTTCCACAACGGCCGCCAACGGTCATTTTCCGCCGGCCAATCGTCTGTCTGTCGTCGATTTGAAACACAACGGATCTTCTAACAGTCGTTTCTAACGGCCGATCCCAACGGCTTTTCCGTTATGAAAGTTCGTTATAATAAACCAGGGCGGAAATCGCTTCCCTAGTCGATTCCAAACCCTACATGTACATTCATTGCTTATTGTATAACCATTGTATTTCGTCTTCCCCCTGTATTATGTACAATCTCCGTATCCTGTACACCCTCTGTTACATGTATAACCACTGGTCTTTGTAATTCTGCTGTTTTATGTTTAACGTCCGTTCTACGTAACTTCCTTGCCTTACCCTGTATCTTGGTGCATTATTTTCAGACATCTTCCCTTACTGTCCCTTACCACCTCTCTCTGGTCTCCCGCTGCTATGGTTATTCCTGTAGCTCGCTCCCTCCTAATCGATTACCGTCGCGTCTTACCCTCTTATTTGTTTATTTTCTACTTGCGGTCCCTTCTGTTTCAATTCCATCCCCCTTAGTTCCTGGCAGACGCCCTACAACCCTCCTCTCCTCCCTCTTTTCCTCCTCATCCCCACCCCACCCCACTCTCTACTACCCATACCTATCCCCCTTTCCTTCCCGAGGCTCTACCATTCAGTCAGGCCTTTCCTTTAACATCTTATCCTATCCTATACAATTTAGGTACAGTTTTATGCAGAATTTCAAATACTTTTAGAACATAAATAGTAAACTTTGCATTTTTGTGATTTTCACGTTTAGGCCTATGGTTTCACATAAAAATAGCCAGAAAAAATTATCACTTTTGATTAAAACTAAAAGAAATCGGAGAAAGAATATAAATTATTAAAACCTCTAAAGGCTAGTTTAGTAATTAATGAAATGATATAAACATCGGTTGTATGTATATGTATGTATGTCTGTGTGTATCTGTGAAACAAGAAAATTTCATTTATGTTTTCATGTTTTCAGGAAAAGTAAAATATACAGTTGCTTTAAAGCAGTAGAAATAATTACTCTTGTGTCAAACTTAATTATAATTATTGAGAAAATAAGTAATTAATTTATTAATCGATATTTAATATTTATATATCGTTTCCATCATGTCTGATTGATACAAAAATGTGTATTTTTTCGAGTTTTATATTTGTTAACAAAATTTTACGATTCATTTCTAGAAGAAAAAAAGAATAGAAATTTGCATAAAAATTCTAATATTTTCTTATTTGTCTCCTGTTTATTGTTCTTCTGTCAAAATGTTTCTCACGAATGATTGATGGCTAATTTTAGTTTGAACTGCTGTTTACCTTGAAGAAAAATGAAAAAGAGAAAATTGAAAAAATTATATCAAAAAAAAAATAATGGATTGATAATGAGGTTATTATTTAAAGAAATTGAATCTATTGTCAAGAAAAACAAAATCTTTTCTTTCTTCTCTCCTTTGAAGTTTTAAAAATTAAAAGAAAATATTTACAGTAATATTTTACAGGGAATTATTATGGCTTTGATAAATAAACTAAACTAAAAAAAATAATAATAATTTTATCTTTTCCTTTAAATCTTTTAATGAGAATTCAATTTTTCTGTTATCTAAAGTAATACTTAAGCCAGAAAATATGACGGTCGAATAGCAAAGTCGGCTAAGACGCCAGCCTGCAACTCTGAGGGATTCGGGATTTTATCCGACTGCCAAAAACCTCCAAAAAGTTTTCATAGGCGATCAGTCCGTTAACACCCGACCGAAGTCCTGTCAGTCCGAAGTCAGAACCCTCTGTGGTTCTGACTGAATCCATGATAGGTATTAACCAAAACTAAAACAAAAGTACCAATATACGTACATGCCTATATATTTATAGCGAGGTTGAGACCGAAGTTTTCAACGCGAAAACGTGTATGTCAGACGTTCAGCGCCGTCTTACTGTAAGGGTAGATGTTTGACAATGGCGTTTGGAACGTCAGTGGAATCATGCTCGACGTTCCAAACGCCATTGTCAAACTTCTACACTACAGGAAGACGGTGCTGAACGTCCGACGTACTGTACACGTTTTCGCGTTGAAAACTTCGGCCTCAACCTCGCTTATATTGAAAGTGATATATTAAATTGCATAAAGTTTTAATGAATATTCTTAAGATTTTATATAAAACAATTATTTGGAAATATTAAATAAAATTACTATTGTTATTTTATTATTGTTATAAATTGTTATTTTATTATTCAGTAATGATTAAATAAATGTTATTTATCGTAAATTACTAAGATCGATTACAATATTTGTAATAAACAGAAATAAATATATCTGTACATATAATTTGTACAAAAACATATAATGGGGAATATATACATTATTACATTTGATTCTAATATTTATGAAAGACAATAATTAATGTATTAAAAATTTAAAGTACAAACTATGATATCTTATTAATGGAAGTTCTTTTAATGAGAATACTAACTAAATTTAATATCTGATAGGAATATTTTAATATTTTAATCAGACAATGTTTTTATAAATATAATTATTATTTGGTACCTTATATAATAAATTATCTACGCATAAAGCCTTATTATTTTAAATATAATGGTGAAATCATAAGCTTGTGGCTAAAATAGAATTTATATAAAATATAGTTATCTTTTAAAATACTTGTTAAGCTTTATATATTTAATAATTACAGATTTATATTAGTAAATAAAATGATTTCGCTTCCTAAAGTAAATAAGGTCATTTATGATTAAAATCATATTCTAAATGTATTATTTCATTAATTACTTAAGCATAAATGCTAATTTAAAATGTAAATGTATTGAATAATTTAATTAAATTTAAATTATCAATTTTAATAATAATTAACATTTTCAAAGACAAATCTTAATTAATATGTTAAGGATAAATTATATGAAAATTGATTTGTATATTTTAATCTAAAGTAAATTGAATATGAGTGAAAAAATATAATTTTACTTAACTGATGTAATTAAGTACACTGTTAATACAAATTATTCAAATTAGCATTTTATATCTATGTAAAGAGAAATACTTCATCACATACTCAGTATATTCAAATTATTCTATCTCATTTTAAAAATCTAATAGAGATATTTAATCAACCGACTATATTATTGATCAGATACAATTAATCATAAGAATATCTTAGTCAATTGATTACATAACTATATTTTAAAAAATTTTTCTGTTTGTCTTTATGGATTAGACAGAGCTATTGTATCATCCTCAAAGTTCTGTCCGGCATCCTGCTGCTGGTCTGTAGCTTAAAGAGATGATGAATATCTATTTTCATTCATCGTTTACCCATACGAGCTCATCATTGGCCGAATGGATAAAATTCATTAAATACTGGTACATTCGGATTCGCCTTGACCAATGGTCTGGACAAGCGGAGTTTTTCGGGTTTCTTCACGTGTCTAAGACTTAAATAGGGGCTAATTTCCGTAGAAAGTCTTCCCGGAAGGCACTCCCTTAGCAGATCGCCCATGTGTTCCATTCCATAAATCAATGATTCTTAATCAGTGTTCCGCAAGTCTACCTCGAATGTTCCACGAAAAAAACATTTTAAAGTTTTTCAAATTTATTCCCATTGCTGTATTTGTAGATAATTTCATGTTTCTCTTTTATTTTACATATTAAAGTTTATAAGTTTATTGCTTTATTATTTCCTGAGAATAGTAAACATGGAATTGCTTATCAATTTTTGAATATATTGATGCTAGTGCTCCATGTAATAAAAAGTATATTAGTGGTGTTCCATGGCCTCAGAAAGGTTGAGAACCACTGCCATAAATCAAATATTTACGTGCTATTTCCATATGTTCCAAAATTCTTCAATTACTTCAATACTTAATTCTAGCTCTTATCTCAGAATTACTTTTCTTACTCGGTCTGGAATATCTTGCGAAGAATTCTCATTTATACTTTTGTTCTCTTATTGTCCTATTATATATCCAATATCCGTGTTTAACTTCTACCTATAATGATGAATTTGGACAATATTCTATGGATTTTGTAAAATACTCTTCTTTTAAAATTATTTTCCAAAATGTTTTCTCCTACTGAACTAATAACGTCCCTTAAGCCGTAAATTCATTTACTTGTTTCATTACGCCATTCAGAAGCAAAACCGAATTAAATAATTTTGTTTTGAATAATTAGTTTCCAAGAAAGTTCATTCTTTTTCTTTTATTTACCTTCGTATATAAAAGAATATATTCAAAATATTAAATTTCAAAAATGAAACACAAATTTTTCATCATATGTGCTGAAATATCTTTTCGTATTTAGACGTAAATCCTAATTTCAAACGCTTTTCTTATTTTTATTTCATTAATACAATTAAGTTCAAATTACAATATTTTTTCACTTATATTCAGTTAATTATATACATCATTAAAGTGTATTAAATATATTTTCGTGTGCCCTTATACTAAATGCAATAATTAAGTTCTATTACTGAAAGGTTATTACAAAATATTATTAACATTAATAATTTTCATTTCTTTAAAATATTGAATATACATTTTAATTTTAAATTAAGATTTATTCTTAAACAATTGATAAATTAATGTATGTAAAATGTACTTTTTTATTCGAAATGAATTTCTTTAGTTAAAAAATAAGGCAACTTGAAATTATGTAGGTAATATATGTATTATTCCTTATAGTATACGGTTATATCTTACATTTTAATTAATTTTTCTGAAATGTATTAGAAAAATTAATTAAATATAAATTAAATATAAATATATAAGATGATAACAATTTTTTCAATACATATTGAATAGAGATTTTGTAATAAATTTTAAATCTGTTGAGAATTACATAAGAGATATTTTTCCAATAATTTACGAACTATCTTCAAACATTTAATTAAAAGAATTTTCTGAAAAACTGACGAAAAGTCTTTTCATTGAAATTAGGAAATTGAAATTTTCTTGATGTTTCAGAAAAAATAAAACGTGGAATTGGTTACAAAAATAACAATAATTTCAGAATTAAAGAGTTGTATTATCGTGCTTTTTCTATCGAAACTATAAAGCTGGTCATTTTAAAAATAGCTTTTACCTTATATTTATGTTGGTGCTTTACCAACGAATGACGTCTCTGCTTTTGAAACTTAGTGTTATGGTTTTGAAACTTTAGGTTAGTGTTATGCTAACCTGGAGGAAAGACAAGCATTGTATGTTGTTACATTCATAGGATAGAGTATCACCCCACGTTGCTTCTCCTGTGAAACAATTGTTGCTATCATCGTTTGGAGAGAATGGAGTAATAAGCCATCACTTTCAGAATGAATGACCACCTAGATCTTCAGTCCTGATGCTCTGCGATTTTTGATTATCGGACTACCTGAAGTCACGAGTTTATAGAGATCGCCGAACGTCATTGACAATGCTAAAAGACTCTTCATGATTGAGACTCTATTCTCAATGATACATTGAGAAATGCTGTTTCATCCTGCCCATAACGTCGTTATTCGTCTTCAGGCCGTGCTCGACAGCGAATTCCACCACACTAACAATTGTTACTATGTGGTTCTTTACGTGTTAAGAATTAAAGCGCCACCTGGTAGCATAATTGGAACTAATTTTGACATTTCTGAATTACACTCCGATTAAATACATTTCAATGCTAATATTGTTACCACACGCAAAAAATTCACTGGAATATCGCTTCTTCAAATGTTAACTGACTTTTAGATCACCCTGTATGATTGTGGCACTCTTAAAAGGTATGATATAGCTTATTGACAATACGTTGTAAATTTGGCAGATTTGAAAGACAGTATCACACTGCAAGAGAACAACAAAATTATTGTCGGCTTTTGTTCATCGCTTTCAGATTTACACCTTCACAGTAAAGATCACATTGAGTAATATTTCCTACTCTGTATAACGAGGTCTTGAACAAATAAAATGTTAATTGCTTGCTCTCCAAAAGTGCCTTAGCGGTGAGTCTGGTACTAATTCCTTTTACGGAACTGTCTTCTGTGCAAAAATTAGTACCAAACTCATGTACACGTGGTTGTATTTGGACTATTAACTACCTGTCTAAATACTATTCAACAGGGGTACCTTAACTATGATCAATTAATATTTTATTATTAAATTAATATTTGTTATTAAGCAATCAAAATTAATGTAATTAAATTATTAATTTTCACTATGTAATATAATATCTAAAATAATTTGCTTTAATATAATTTTAAAACTAATAAATACAACGATAAATTCTTTAATTATATTCAAAATATTGCCAATTTAATTAAAGTGTATGCATATTTATTAATATAAAGTAAATTATAAAATTTATTATAATTGTTCATCTAGAAATCGCTTTAAAAAATTATCAAAGAAATTTATGTAGATGTATTTTACTTTTTTTGGTGTATGTAAAATTTGTTTTTCTGTTAATGAAATAGTTATAGGAAAACAAAAAAAAAGCTAAATATCAAGAAATATTTATTCTGAATTACACATATACTGTACATCTTGAGTACGGATTAGTCATAGTATTTGCTATATAAATAAATATAATGTAGAAAACTAGATAATTTTATTAAATCGTTATTTTCTGTGTTTGATATAAAACCAATTGTCTTTCTTAAATCCATGACTTCGTAAAAATAGCATTTAGTAACACTATTTAACTTTGACGAATTTCTGAATAGTGTTGTTACATTAAATGGCAAAAATTCTGCTTATAGAATATGAAAAAATTTTTTTTTAATTCAAAGATTAGAAGCATTACGAGATTCTGCCTATGCATTTAATTAATATTAGCTCATTGTCGTTAATAGTAATAATTGAATAATAATTCTATTAATCCCTAATACGTATAAACAAATTCAAAATAAGAAACCATACATACAGTGTTTTTCAGATTTTTTTCTAATGATTCTGTCTGTAAATAAATTGGAACTTTCCATTTGCTTCTTCGACTAGACGAGATTAAAATTAGGAAATATTGATAGACACTAGAAATGTCAAATATTCTATGTAATATGAAAGGGAAAATTCACTGACGAAATACCAGTCATTTATCACTGAAAATATAACTATAAGTTATAAAGTCTGTACTTTAATTTTCGTTTTTGAATTATATAATGTTTAAGACTGTTATTTTTCATAAAGCTAAATGAGTAAATAAGTTTGATTATCATACGTTCGATAAGTAAATAAAATTTGATTGTCATCGCTTTCATGTTAATTTGATGTACACGGATTTAAAAGTATGACCAAATTTTGCTCAAACCGGGCAAATTAACTTGTAAATGTACTTTCATATTAATCAAATTACAAATAGGCCATAAAAGAAAAAAAAAATACATATCTCACTAAAAGTGATATAGTAAGCGCATAATTGAATGTACTGTACAGTACATACAGAATGTTCAATTTTACATATGAGAATAAAATCAATCCTCAAGGAGATGAAAATGACATTAAATGTTTATATGTTCAAAACAAAATCCTTTATTCTATTTTAAACTCATTCATGTGATATTATATACGAATTTAATCTATAATCATCTCTATGCGGTAGGGAGTAGAGGATGTACCCAACTGCCAGTATGGAATATGAATGTAGCGGATGTAGGCGGATGTAGAAGCTTTACGGTTCTTCTACATCCGCCATTTAAAACAAAATAATGAAACAAAATTTAAGGACATTCTTGTATGTAATAGAAATGAATATTACTATTATTAAAGTAATTATTATTACATTAATAATAATAATATCTCACCTGCGGTACGGAGAGAGAATTTATGTTATAGACGACTGCGGAAGAGTTTTAAAAAATATAAAACTGACTTCCTTAATTTTGAACCCAATTGGTTTATTCTCACAGAGATAATCAATTCGTGTCACCTTAAGAGAATTTCTGGATTCCTATTCACATAAGCAGAACGAAATTCATTGATTAAACTAAAAGCACCACATTACAGGTACTTATAAATATAATAATTAAGCCTATAAACATTTTGTATAAAATATTTTAAGAGTATAGAAACTAAATTGAAACTAGAACAAATGTCATAGCTTGTAAAATTACTTGGAATTGCATTACCTACTAATTTAAACAAATAGTTTTCCCTATATTTTGTACTGTACGTAAAAAGAAGGAAACCGAATATCTTTTTATACTTTTTAATTTGCTATTTATTAAGAATTATAAATAAAAACAATTATGATTTTGGAAGATAATTTAGAGCCTTTTCAATAGTCATGATTTTAACTACAGAAAGTATTTTTAGGTGCAGCACTATCCAAACTATAGTTGTTTTCATACGGATAGTTCAAGATTTTCTTCCTCTTTGACGCTTCAGTATTTTTTCCTCGCTTTTCTGTGTTTTTAAATAATTAGACAAAAAAATAAATAAATAAAAATAGATTATTTTTACTCTTCTTGAGCAGCTGTATAAAAATCGAATACCCTTATTTTGTAGAACAAATGGAGCGCTATAAAATTATATTTTTATCATCGTTTAGCCCCAATAGTTTCCAAGATAAAGTACAAACCACCGCGATAGAAAACAAACTTCGACAAAACAGTAGCACTTTATTCGCTAGTCCTCTAGGAGGTAGGCATCAAGTATATAAAGAAAGCTCATAAAAACAAAGCATTTCATTCTGGCCTTGGACTCTGGTGGATACTTGCTCTATATAGTTGGTTGTGTTAGTCCGAACCTAAACTTATTATACCAGTCCGAACTCAAACCTATTGTTCACAATAAAATTATGCCAATGGTTAAGAAAGGAAAGTTGTATGCACTTTCAGAAGAATTTAAGATGCAATTTATAGGAACGGATAGTCTCATTCTTTGATGTACCCTCTGCAATGTAAATATTGCAATCGATGAGAACCATAAAAGACAGAATAAACAGCACATACAAAATACAACAAGCATACAAAGAACGTTAAACTTCACAATTTAAAATCTAAGAAAAATATCTTGATATGTTCTATCACTTCCGGATCTGAAAAGCAGCGGTCATCCAGTGAGTTCAATGAAAATCTTATATGGAATTTGATTAATTCCATTGTAAGATCTTCCATTAGTCCAATCAGGAATTCCAGTCCTCAAGATAAAAACTCCTGCATTCAAATAATTCCTCGAGAAGGACAAGCAAATGTCAGTACGGGACAAGAGCATCCTTAGGAAATATTAAATAGAAATTCTTATAATTTGGCTTTCCGATAAAAAGAAAACAGGTGGTCAGCAAGGATTCAAGTTAAGACCCAAGGCAGGATTCAAGTTAGATGAAACCACCTATGAACTGCAAAGATTATATATTGAATGTGCTGATGTTTCTATTATCTGATTGTTGCAAGCATTGAGATTTGTGCTCCGCTTATCGATCGTGTTTTCTTTGGATATTCTGTGCTTTAATAGGAGTATTATACATTGTTGGAAAGAGCGAGGAACGAGGAAACTGTGAGTGTTAAATGTTTTTAAATCGGCCGAGCGGTTTAGAAGTTACGTGCGTCCGAAGTTTTCGACTTTGGTCGGGCCTCACGTATGCCTCCGGACTGTTATTTTGTCATTTTCATAAGCCTTAACGATTATATTTAATGCCTGAAAATTCGATCTATTTCGGTCAATCCGTTACCGAGATATTAAGGTACAAAAATAGTACCGTTAACAAAGGACTATAAGTCACCACGTGGTCGCCGTAGCTGGTTGACGCGTCGTAGCCGTTCGGCGACTAGGTTTACGAGGCTTCAGTTTTCGCTCTTTTTGCGTATTTTTACGCGGAAGCCCAACGGTTGTCTTTCTGTTTGCTGTTATTGTCGCGGTTTTGTCCGGATCGTTTTTTTTTCTCTTTAACGGCCTACTGCTTAGCCTATCGGCGTCTACCGAGCCGTTTGGCGCAACTGTGTTATTTCGGATACCTACAAGTGCGGTGTCATCTCTCGCAAACTATCGTCTTGGACTTTTTCCTCCCTTTGGCTGGGCACAAAATTCTGTGATCGACAGGATTCAGCGAGTTTTATTTCGTTCTAGCTGACGGTTGTGTCAGCTGAACGGCTACTGTGGACTGAGAACTCACTGCTGCCGATTTTATTGGCTCGTTTTTAGGATATATCTACGTTTAGAACTACTGCTTGTGTATTTATCATGGATACTCAAGGAATACAGAAATTTAGGGATAGCGCCAATTCCATCTTGAAAGATCTGACGGACTACTGTACTGGTAATAATAAAAACAAACTTGGTACTAAGGAGAGTATACGTGTTATTACCAAACACTTCACTCGGGTCATGGACTTGGCGACTGATACTTTAAAGGCCAACTATCTTTCTAAGGTGATCGAGAAGAAATTGGCCGCATTAGCCACAAGGGAAGATTTTAACACACAGAGCATTATACTAAATAAAATAGAAAATATAGAAAAGAAAATACAACACACACCCCCCGCCCCACTGTACAGTACAGTGGTCAAGGCTAGTGGGTTATCTGGTCCTGGTCGTGCTGCTACAAAGCCGTCGGCCTGCAAGGAAGTTTTACTAGTTTATAGTAAAGACACGGAACATGGTAACAGTGACAACGTTAGAAAAATAATGCAGAGCAAAGTACGACCATCTTCTCTGCGGGTAGGAGTGGATAGGATTAGAAAAATCAGTGCAGGAGGAGTTGCTGTTGAATTATGTGGTAAAGGGGACATAAAGGTGTTGGAAAAATCCATTGAAGAGAACGCGCCTGAGCTCATTACTCGTAGACCTAAGAAGAGGTGGCCGCATATAACCGTATTTACAGTCCCAAAAGAAATTACTAAGGATGAACTGAGTAATCTTATATATGAACAGAATGAAGGGATTAATTCCCTATATATTAAAGAGGAGTTTGTGGGCATTTTTCGCATTAAATTTATATTAGGGAGAAAAGATAGAAATTTTAGAAACTGGGTGGCTGAGATATCGCCTGAATCCCGGAAGATTATTTTGAAACTTGGCAAGCTCAACGTTGATTGGTCACGCTGCAGGATTGCTGACTTCTGTCTGATCCTGCAGTGTTATAAATGCTGTGGGTACAACCACGCAGCCAAAGACTGTACCAAACAAAATCCCACATGTAGTCACTGTTCAGATGAACATACATTTAAAGAGTGCCCCAATAGGGAGAAGGAGGTAATTTGTTGCAATTGTAAACAGGAGGCAGCGGCTGACCATGCACACAATGCCCGGGACAGTATTTGTCCAATCAATCAAAAAATAAGAAATACTCTAATTGCCAGAACTGACTATGGATTGTAACGCCACACATAAGCTCCGCTTTCTGCAGATAAACTTGGGAAGAAGCATTTCAGCCGCCTCACTGCTCTCTAAGAGACTTGAACAATATGATCTTGTCTTGGTTCAAGAACCTTATTGTCGGAAGGATGTCCCGGCATGTTTGCCTACGTATTGTCCGGTGATTAGAGGTTCAGAGCTATTCCCTTGGGCTGTAACACTTGCACCTAATACTGACATGAGTATTATGCTCCAGTTGGACTACAGTAATCAATATATCGTTACAACTGAAATTATGCTACAAGAGGAAAGGATCATTGTAGTTACTGTATATTTTCCGGGAGATGCAGAAAACATTTCATTCATTGACAATTTGCAACGAATTATTCACGCCTTCCGAAATACTTACATCATTATTGCCGGTGATTTTAATGCGCACTCCCCAGCATGGGGAGGCGATGACTTAGATACCAGAGGGAGCATGTTGGAGGAGTTTTTTCATGCCAATGACTTTTTTCTTCTTAATAACCCTTTATCTCCACCCACTTTCACCTCAAGTCGAGGTGAAAGTTGGATTGATATTGCTGCTAGTAGTGCTTACTTGCATCCTAGGGTCTTGGATTGGAGGGTTTTAGTGGAGGATAGTATCAGTGAACATGCTTATGTAGCGTATGAGCTGGCCAGTGTTAATAATGGCACTGCCCATGCTATTTCCCCTCGGAAAAGATTCTCTCTTGGTCGCGCTAATTGGCATGGGATGAAGGACTTTTTAATGGAAAACCTCGTCAACAATTACTCTGAAGATCCTGCCGAGGTACGGAAACAAGTCGACTTTAATATAAAGACTATTAATATGGCTTGTGAACGGTATATTCCCAAAAAGACTATCACTCGGAAAAGCGTCCCATGGTGGACTGCTGAATTGAGTGAATTACGCCGCATTACTAGGCGATTGAGGAAAAATTATCAATGGTGCTCCGACAATAGTGCAAGGATAACTCATCGAGATGTATACCTACAAGCCCAAAGGCGGTACAAACAGGCAATAAAAGATTCGAAATCCCAAAGCTGGCGGATTTTTGCACGAAAACAGCTGTTAATCCTTGGGGATTTATTACGAGGATGTGTACGAATAGGCTCAGGAAAACTCAAATCCTGACTAGTAAAGATATTGACAACAAACCAAGGACCTTAATGGAAACGCTCACAATACAACTGCGTACATTTTGCCCAGATGATGATACAGAGAACAATACTGTATGGCAGCAGCAATTACGCGCTTCACGTAATGAAACTTATAATTCCATCGATGTTTCGCAATTCACTGAAGAAGAGGTCAAGGGCGCCTTCTGGTCCTTGAGCAAGGGCAAGGCACTTGGCCTTGATGGCATTACTGCACAGGTGGCCCTAAACATTTGGAGTATCATCCCACATCAATTGTGTAAGCTGTACAACGTCTGTTTACGTTTTGCCATCTTTCCAACTGCGTGGAAAGAGGCCTCTGTTGTACCTGTTCCCAAGCCAGGGTCAAATAATGATTCAAGACCTATATCTTTGCTGCCTGTTATGGGCAAAATTCTGGAGCGTTTAGTTGCTGAGAGACTAAAGTGGCATGTAGAGAACAACAATTGTATTAGTGATGCCCAGTTTGGCTTTCGTCCCCAGCGTTCGGCAGAAGATGCCGTACAGGCCGTTGTTGATAGTGTACAGCACCAACTGGAAACTCACAAATACGTTATAGGGGTCAGCCTCGACATATCGAAAGCCTTCGATAGTGCATGGTGGCCCCTAATTCTACATCGGCTACGGGTGATTGAGTGCCCGGGAAACCTGTATAGAATCTTACAGGATTACCTCAAGGGACGTACGGCCATTTTAAGGTATGGCCAAAATCATGTTAGGAAGGAGGTTACTAGAGGTTGCCCACAGGGATCCGTTATTGGGCCCTTGTTGTGGCTAATCACTTTTGATGCTTTTCTACAAGGAAACTTTGGACAAACTTATACTTATGCCTATGCCGATGATGCCATTATGCTGTTAGGAGGGCGCTCCAGAGCAGACTTGGAGAACAGCACGAACACCATGCTCCAGAAAGTCTATAATTGGGGCCTGGAGAATAAGCTATGTTTCAATCCTGCAAAGACACAGACCATCGTGTTTAATAAGCCAAGGAACCCAAATTTATACTTACGACCTCCTCAGATCAAAATGTACGGCAAGACAATTAAGGTTCGGCAATCATTAAAATATTTAGGCATTATCCTTGACATTCGCTTATCCTGGAATCAGCATATTGAATATGTGACTAGAAGAACTGGGCTCATCTTCCAGTCTTTCTCACAGGTGGCCAAGAGGGACTGGGGTCTCTCCACCGGTGCTATGTCCGTGATATACGATGCTATCTACGTCCCAATTATTACTTATGGCTGTGGCACGTGGGGCATGGCCACGCATAAAGTTCATCAAAATAGGAAGCTGATAGCATCACAGAGACGTGCACTATTACTCATTACCAGGGGTTTTCCGGACCACAAGCAACAGGTGTCTACAAGTGTTGGCAAGAAAACAGCCAATTGACATCACCATATTGCAAAAGCAAAAGTATTATCACTTAAAATGGGGCAGGAACATACAGACGACCTCACGTTTGCTAAGACACGGTGATATAGAGTGGCCTTCGCCCTTTCGAGGTCCCTACCACCAAATGAGACTATCAACTGTGGTTTTACTACCCCTACCAATGCGTGTCTTCACATATATACAGATGGGTCAAGAATGGATAACTCTACTGGGTGTAGTTTCGTCGTTTATATTGGTGACGATGAAATTTATCATCAGAAATACAGATTACACAATGATTGCAGCGTCTTTCAAGCGGAGATGTTTGCGATTAGCTCTGCGATTGACTACACCATTCAGAATTACAACAATATCTCCGTTGAGATACACACCGATTCTCTGTCCTCTTACAACTTATTAAGAAGTACACGCCTGCATCCAATGGCCGAAAGGATCCGGAACTCGCTTAAGACGACCAATTGTGAATTCAGTATTACTTGGATTAGATCCCATCAAGGGGTTGTCGGAAATGATAGAGCAGACTTGTTGGCAAAGGAGGCCACCAATGACGAGACTCTCCCAATATCTTATGATGTGCTTAGCCAGCGGACGCTTCGTCGATTGCTTTGGACTGACTCGCTTCAAGATTGGCAAGCCCGTTGGGACAACTATGCCCATCACACTGCTTACAACTTTATTCCTGACTTGCATCATTTTCTTGACAACAAGTGGTACCATTCAAACTATTATATCAGCCAAATCTTGACAAACCATGGTAAATATGCGGCATACCTTGCCCGTTTTACTCACAGGCCTTCTAACTTGTGTCAGATCTGCCAGGTGGAGGATGGTGCGATCCACTATCTTTTTCACTGCATCATGTTCGACAGGGATAGGCTTAATCTAAAGCTCTTGCTGCAAGAGGCAGGGGTTGGATGGCCGTGCCACCCATCGGATATTTGGCGTAGCAAGGATGTTTATAACGCCTTTCAAAGGCTGGCTAAACATATAAATCATGTTACTCATAATACTATCTTCAACTGATTTACTCGGCACTGGATGTGCCTCTCGGTTGTCTGTTTGTAATCACTCGCGTAAACCTTTGTCGTGTAACAATTGTTACTTGTATCCCTTGGAACTCAGCATGTTGCTTTCCTCTGCTGTATCCCTCACGGGTATTTCTTATGACATGATTGTCACGGTAATCTGTGTGAAAACAATGGTACATTTGTAGTCTCACTGGCATGTTCGCAGAATGTGCTTTTTATATATTGTATTTTATTCTTGATATGTATTAGTATGTATTGTATGTATATGTATGTATTCTATGTATTATATGTATTAGTAGGTAGAATGTATTATATGTATTGTATGTAAAGGTGCTTGTTTGCACGTTATATATAGGTTCATGTTTGTTTTGTGCTGCATCTATTTTTTTTCTTTTTTTTTTTTTTTTACACTCTAGCTTATGTATTCTGGTTTATACTTATATTTCCTGTATATGTATGATTAATTGTTTGTTTTGCCTGGTAATGCATGTGGCGGAACCAGGTAATGTACATTTTGTTTGTACCTAATAAAAAACATTGATTAATTGATTGATTGATTGTTTCTATTATCTGGTAAATAGGCGAAATCTATGTTTTCTAAGATGTACTCTACCAACTCGAGAAGACAAATGCCTGCACAATAAAGTACTCATTCGATGATTCATGTACAGTATGAAACAGTGGTCAGGGACATACAATACGAAAAAGTCAGGCTTGATATGAGTGATCAAAGACATTATATGCTTTGGGCTTTCCAAGAACTGAAGGACATGTACCCAACCTCAACCACGTGACATGTATTGCATATGGATTACACCGTGTTTATGAAAATTTCAAGGAGGAATACAGTAGCGTAAATGACTTCATTGCTGCTCTGAAGAAGATTCTTGTAAAAGCCCCCAGCCGTCAGGTTTTGTACCGGAAAGTCACTGGGCTCCACCTACCACAAGTCCTTCTCATAACCAGGGGGGGTATTTGGTTAAGATGCGCAGTCTCCTTTCGTGAAAACTTCGACAAAATCAAATGCTTCATATGTTTCCTAAATTCAATGGATGCAGCAACCATCAAGTAGGCTCAACAATTACTCAATGTCAAAGATCTAGAGTTAAAACTTTTCGTAGTACATGGCTACAAGTATTTGAATGATGTGATTCAGAGTTTAGAAGAAACAATAGAGAAGAAGGAACAGTGGAAGAAGTTGATAACCGTCGGACAACTTTGACAGATTTGCCAAAGACAAATTTGAATTAAATTTGAGGAACAATCCGGATGCAGAAACCTTTACAACATCGACTAAATTCCTTTTTCGAGTGCATACATGAAATGCTCCATTAGTTTTAGTTGATGTTGAGCGGAGTTTCTCCACATAAAAGGATCTCTTGGGCTCAAAGCGCCAGTGACTTACTTTTCAAAATATAGAAGTGCTGTACATAATCCAGTATAACAAGTTGATTAAAACCTAGTAAATGTCATGTTTACTTCCTAAATATGTTTATTTTATGAATTTTATGACATTTTCTGTAGTTCTGGATAAAGAATGTATTGTACATGTAACTCTGGCTTAGACCCAAATAAATGCGTTTCATCAATACCTTTTGCACCTTTTGTATACTTTTCAGACCATAATTTTTCATTTTAAAAAGTGAAAAATTATGGTCGGAAAATTAAAAATCCCTTCATTAGTTACAAAAGTACGCTTAGTCTGCTTACAGATAAAATCGCTTTTCAAATGAACTCTAAATATCACTGACAATTGACAATTTTATGAAATATTTAACAAAAAAATATATTATATTAAACAAACTTCACAATAAATAAATACGAATTACTTCCGTTTCAAATATTTATTTAATTAGTAACACGAAATATTTTCTGTATTTTTAATAGTTCGAGTTTTACAATGCGCCTTTCGGGCTTAAATGTATAATCAAAATCAGAATCAGAGTGGTATCAATTTTTAGAAAAATTGAAAAAGTTTTTTCGGTAATGAAAAATATAAGAAAACAAATTCTGATAAAATTTTCAAAATGATTAATTTTAGTTACGGAGCTTGAAATCTAGCTATTCATATTAGTTTAATCTTTTGTGCAAATTACAAATGAAACACATTTATTCGACTGTTTTTCTTTTTCCATTTTCTATGAATTTTTCCTAATTTTACGAAAGATTTTTTAAAAATACTATTGAACTTTTATTGTGGTTTTCATAAAAACATGTTGCTGACTATCTCTTATAATGATAATGATCTGAATTAGTAATATTAAAAAGTATACTTTATCTAACATAAAATACATGTGTAATTTGTTGTATATTTTTTCTGTCAAAATATACATTGATTTTGAATGTAGATTCCAATTATCAGTATAGTTTGAATTACTTAACGAAAGTTATATATATTATGCTATGTAAAATTTTGTATATAATATTTAATGTTTTTAATTAGAAGGATATGAACTTTCGATGAATTTATACTGTTATCTGAAATATGTGTGTTAAAAATCAATCAATAAATTAATTTAAATATTAGTTATAAATGCTTTATTACACATAGGCTCTCAATTGAAATATGTAATAGTAAGCAATATAACAAAAAGGAAACAATCGAAATAAATAATAGAAACATTAGCGAGGTTGAGGCCGAAGTTTTAAATGCAAAAATGTGTACGTCGGACGTTCGGCACCGCTTTCCTGTAAGCCTAGAAGTTTGACAATTGCCTTTGGAAAGTCAGTGGAATCATGCTCGACATTCCAAACGCCATTGTCAAACTGCTAGGCTTACAGGAAAGCGGCGCCGAACGTCCGACGTACAGTACATGTTTTTGCGTTTAAAACTTCGGCCTCAACCTCGCTATTATTATTTAATACGCGATAATATTTTGATCTTAGATTTATTTGAAGAGTATTTTAATTTATGAAATCCAAAGTCTCTACTCTGCATAATGTCACGTATTTCGTAAAATTTTATTACTAAGTCACAAAAACTTCTTTCATTATTGCAACTCGTTAGCGAATTCCTGACCTTAAAAACTGGATGCAGGAATATATGCATGTCGGAGCGTATCCTACAACGACATCATCCGACGTAAATATATTCACACTAGCCTTTCAGACACGGGCAGTTTCCTTATAGATAATACACACAGACTTTCAGCTTCTGACTGTTTCGCGATTTTTAGCCATTTACCTTTTGAAAATTCATGTTATTCACATGTGCATTACTATTAGATGAAGATGATGAGAAAGCAAAATTTCGTCGTAATTGTGGTAGGGAAAATACGTACAAAATGACATAGGCAACATAATTAGAATTTGGCGGTCTCAAGCGCGCAACTGACCATGACACCGCATTATCCGAGCGGCTTTTACTAACCTGTCAAAACGTGAACTCACTCCTCTCATTCGCCCGGGTTCCATGGCCGACAACAAGTGTTGATACGTTACGAGTTTTTTTCCTTGCAACAAGGTTTTTGTATAGATGGTAAGTTCTTCACTATTTTATCTATTTGTGTAGCATTTATTTCAACCCTCAAGAATGTGTTGTTGCACCTAAATAACTTTCTCCATTAAAAATATCATCTTTATATTTATTTTATAATTTTGTTTTTTATAACGTTATATGGACAAAACGACATACATAGGCAACTGACATAATGACATAGGTAGCCTATGTCATTATGTCCGCATAGCATTTAAAAGCACTGGTATTTGGCCTCTAAATCCTGAAATATTTCCCGATTATATGTACTAGCCTGCGGAGACTACAAATATACCGCTGCTGGAAGACACCTCCAATGAGCAACGTCATCAGCAAACAAGTCCTGGTCCAGTTTCCATTAGCTGGGCAATCTACACAGCAGCAAGATGATTCATTTTCGCTTCCTGTATCCAACATTCTTCAGGTTGCTGCAGCTACACAACCTCAATATCAGCTACAGAGATCCCGTGCCATCACACCAAACGACAATAATTCAGCTGAAATAATAGCACCTACTGAACAGCAAGCCGAAAATTCATCTCAGGTTCGATCAGCAAACACTGAGCAAGAACTTTTTTAACTCATTCAATTCAATATAGTTCATTGCTGCTACTAAAGAACATACATCGTCCTCTGCTCTTGCTGTGTCTATTGAGGAGATTTCTCCAGTCCCAAAAGGACGTTTTATAAGTGGTCAAGGAAAACGTAAGCCAAAGACTCGACAAACCTCTTTAGTTTTAACTTCTATTCCTAATATGAAGGCAATTAAATCGAAAAATCAGCCCAAAGCTCCTCCAGAGAAAAGGAGACAAAACGTTACTAAAATGTTACTTGAAGAAGACAGTGAAGAAGAAAATTTTTCTGAAAACTCTCAAGATGACGAAGAGGACTGTCCATGCATATATTGCAATGATCTTTTTTCCGATCTAAGCCTGGTTACGGTGCTTAAATTGTTTGCGTTGGGCTCACGCTTCTTGCGCTGACGTTTGCTATGGACAAAATGGATTTTGGCTGATCTCAATTAAACCAACTATTTTTTCTATTATTTTTATATTATAAATGTTTATTATATTTTATAGGTAAGGAACCAAAGATGATTGGTGTAGAATATCACAGTGCAGTGATTTACCAATAAAGAGTTATAAACCTAAAATAGAACCATATGTTATTTTGTACGTATTTCCCCTATTCATAAAATGTTAAATAAAAGGAAGATTCATGGAAAATACTAGACTTCTTCAGAAAATTGATGGACTACGAAGAAAAGATTTTTTGCTGTATTTTAAAATGTCTCAGTATGACTTCAATGTTTTATTGGAGGGAAAACCCCTTAAAAACAATACATGACTTTGCGGCTCAGATGAAATTGTTCTCTGCAAGCCAAAAGCTGTGTGATTGTAATTCATATTCCGGCAGTCCCCGATCAACAGGTTTAGACAAAACTTTGTAGGAAAGAATGTCCGAACATAGTTTAAACATAGTATTGCCACCTTTTCAAAATTGCTGACCCGGACATTTTAAAATTAAGATGTTATACTTAGAAATAAAAAAAAGGGTTTTTGTTGTTGTACATGATATATTATTAAAGTAATACAATAATCTCATGTGGCATATCCAAAAATAATTAATAACAATCCGATGTCGATACAAATTGCAAAAATAATACATAAAAGTAAGAATAATAAATAATAACACATATCAACATTAATAATATTAAGTAACAAAAGATACATTGTATCTGACACAATATATGATATAAATATAAAAATTTGAAAACTAACATGAGTAATGGATACGTATATTAATAAACTATATGAATATAATTGAAAAAATTGCATAAAAATAAATATTACATTATTTTTTATTTACCGCCTTAAAAGCGTATTTTTTGTTGCTCTTAGCTGCTTATAAAAGTTTTTTTATTTTTTATTATTT
Source organism: Centruroides vittatus (assembly GCF_030686945.1). NCBI lineage: Eukaryota > Metazoa > Arthropoda > Arachnida > Scorpiones > Buthidae > Centruroides > Centruroides vittatus. The sequence goes on from NW_027122266.1 coordinate 4,147,919, forward strand.
CTTCGTAAAAATCTTTATAAATTTATTTTGTTTCATCCTAATTTCAGAATTTCTACAAAAACCGGACAAACTAATATTTAATCCAGACCATAAATTTAAAAACCGACTTGTCCGGGTGAAAACCGGCCTGGTAACAACATGTTCAGAGACCTACTGGTTTTGCCACCAGTAGGTCTCTGAACTTAACCGTTCCTCCATATTTAAACTCTTGCATTTAATCTTTTTCTGATCGGAAGTGGAACGTTGCTGTTACGTGTTGAAAGGATAGTATAAATAGCTATTTAATCACCAATCCTAAAATCTTTATCAATTCGTGCAAATTGGAATAATATACTCTTAGTTTTGGAATGTATATTTTCATTTGTGAAGTTCTTTCTTCGAAATACTGCAATACAATAATTTTACCAACGATTATAATTTTTAATCTCAAGATTAATTATATTCGAATGCCAGATTGATTTTTTTTTAATTATAATATAATTTCAAACGTTCACCAATTATTTGGATGCAATTCGGCGAGGAAACATTTTTCTAGAATACCATATCCAATTATCCAATTTGAAATTTTTCCAAACAAAATGAAAAACATTTTGAGTGGCTTCTCGTGTCTTAAACAAAATTTAGAGTTTTGCCATTTTGAGAAAGAATTTTTATATTCTATTTTTTATTCTATTAATGTCTTACTTTTAACTTTTATTACTATAATCTATTATACCATTTATTAGTGTCTTATGTACAAAACAAAACAAGAAACAAATTATACCTGGTGTAATGTTTTTATATACATAACATACAAGTTATAATATAGAAACGTAAGTAAGTTTTTAGTTTACAATAATGTCTTTTAATTGCAAATAAAAGTATACTAAACAATGTCTCTGTTTTAAGATTCAATCCTCTGTTAATGCAATCAAGCGTTCTACTCTTACTACATTCACAACTTTGCCACAATCCTTTTTTTATCTCCAGGATTTCAAATTCAGTTAATGTAAAAGAAAAATCAGTTAAATATTCTTTGCTAGAATACAAAACTTAATCCGTATTACTTGAGTTCAGCAATTAAACTGAAACTTTTTAAAAATTTCTTTAATCATATTCTGGAGTAACTTAAGTAAAGAATGTTTAGATTTATATAAAAATAAAACTTACAATTTTTTGCCCTTTGTCCACACTGTTTATATAAAACTGAATTAATCAATCTACAAACTGCAAGCTATCAATAAAAACTAAATAAAGAATCCAGCAAACAGCTGCCTAACTTTCCCAGCAAAAAAGTTAAAATTGTAATCCACCTATTATGATATTTTATCACACACTTTTTATTTTAAATTATTATAAAATGGCAAAGCTTAATTTTAAGGGTAGAGATGAGTTTTTTTAAATTGTAAATACAATAACGAGTAAAATCTTCATTAATTCCGACCTCCACTCGAAATGACACACGACCATCTCTTAATCACATCGATCGTTAACCACCAAAATTTAATAGAATCAATCCCCAAATACAAACTTCCCTAAAAAATTTCAGAAACGTTCAACAAAAAGTACAGAAGTTATTAAGCTTCAAAGAGGGTGAACAAAATCGTGCCATACACACAAACATCCATACATACGGGGAGGAAACGAATATTTTGCATTTAGGACGTTTCAAGATCCTGAGTTCAAAAATGTAAAAATCTTTAGGGTTATTTTTTGCCAGGCGCCATGCTTTCTCTCTATTATACGTAACAGCTTGGAAAGTAAAAATTACCTAAATATCACTCTTGATATTAAAATTTAATTCCTACGCGTGAAATTAAATATTAAAAGAATTTCACTGGAAAATACACAGATATTTTTCTCATTAAAATTTACAGTTCCTCAATTTATGTTTTATTTTATGTTGTTTTTAATTTATATAATTATAAATAATTATTGTATGCAATAACGTACTATGACTTAGCATTTTTATAGTTATTCCTATTTTTCTCCTACTTTCATCTTTTCTTTTTTGACTTCTTCCGTTTTGTGGATATTAAAACGGACTTTTTCTCATACTCGTCATAGAATAGAAGTGGTTGGGTGAATGAGATAAGGAGGGTTTCCAGACAAAGTTCATCTATTGTTGAAAATTTCTGAACCGAGCAAGGAAGGAACCCTGACCTCCCTAGAGTGGCATGATTTTATCGCCTCATCTATCCAGTTATTAAAGCTTTTGTTTAAACTCCGTATGTAATAATTCAATTGAAGACTCCGAAACTTTTTATACGGTTAGAAAAAATGCTGCAACAAAGTTAAATGAAAAAAATACTATTCTACGCAGATTACTAATAGTTTTAAAAGAGTCATATCTAAACTTGCACCTATAATATTTCGGCCTCTTTCACTTGACAAATTGTTTTCGTGAGCATTGTTGCATTCATTTTTCTGACAGAGAAGCTTCTTCTGTAACTTAAAATATATAGTATAAAGCGATAGTTCTTACCATATAATTTATTTCTTAAAATATTATATAGTTATAATAATATATCATCCCGAACACGAAAAAGTAAAATGTATATCATCAGTTATAAGAGCAAATTTAAGAATTTTTGTCAAAAATTTTCAAAATTCTGCCGATAGAAGGAATAGTTTGGCTTTGATTCTCATTCGTTACAGATGACTGATCTTGAAAAACATACATGTTAAAACAATATATAAACATACGTACACATATATATCGTTAAACAATTAATTTAATTATACCAAGGGCAAAAAGCAATTTTCTTTATATTATGTTACAAGTAGTTGTCATTTACTTTCTTGGCCGATATGCCACGTCTCTCCTTTTATGTTTAACGGCGACATTCTGGTCCTGTGTTGGAAGGGAGTTGGAGTTGGTGGCGTGTCTTTTAGGAGGTTTGTATGTGTCGTGAATTGCTTGTATCATTGTGTTTAGTTCCTGTATTGTGTGTAACCAACATATTTACGTATTATAAACGTGATTAAATCGAGTACCTAATATATTCGAGTGCGAAAAACAAACCTTCATTCATCAATAATATATTTTTTGACAGTCCATTAAGCGTGGATCGAGTTATACGTTATGTGGTTTGTGTTGAAAATCTGACATTACTGCTTTTTTAGAATGCGCAGGTTAATATGACTTTTTATTGATGCCAACCCTTAAATGAAATTATTTGACTCAGTTAACCAAACCGAGAAAAATAGTATTTTTAAACAATTCAGGATAAACGTTTTCAATAAATATTTAATAAAAAAATTTCTTTATTTCATTTTATTTAAGAATTATGTCCTCGCAGTAATTACTTATACAGCGCACTGTAGCTTTCAATGTTTGTTTTTCATTGTATTTCTATTTCTAAATTTTCACATTTTTGAAATTTAACATTAAAAGAATTAATCTGATTTTTAATCTTAAGATTAATGGAAGTGAAAACTTTTAATTTTTCAACGCCTCCTAATAATAAATAATTAAAAATTTATCTGATATAAAACAAAAATAATGTATTTAGACATCGATTTTATAAGACGATGTATTTCATCTAATCATATTCTTCATTACTATCAAATTGACGAAGAATCTTTAATAATTCTTCTTCAAATAATTATAAATTCGATATAAGTTTATTTAATGTTGCAAAAAATGTTTCAGCTTTGTTTCCTTATTCATCAGATTTTTATTTTTTTCCTTTTTATTTCTTCCGTATTATAAATATTCGAGACACTGATTCCATTGAATTTGTTTTATTACATATCAATAAAATTATATAATTTATAACATAATTTTCTTATAGTAAAAATACATAATTTTATATATATTAAGATTTCCTTTGTAAATTCTAAAAATATCTCTATCTTTTAACATTATGTAAGAGTTATGTGGTGTTGATATAGATCAAGTATTCTTATTTTTAATATAAAAACAATTTAAGTATTTAGAAAAATTAATATACAAAATGATAGATAAAATAATGAAAATTCTTCGGCTTCAGGAAAGGAAGTCTTATTCAGAAAAACACTCTTTATTTTTCACCTGGTTTCTAAAGATTGTTTTTTTCTGAATAAGACTTCCTTTTTTTGCAGAAACGAAAATAAGTCCTAACAATATACTAAGTCAAAAGTAGACAATAATATAACAAAAAAATGTATACTTATATTTATAAATGTAACATTATATGTAACATTACCACATGAAATATTCATTTTTATACAATCTTACAAATGAATATTTCATGTGGTAAAATATTTACTATATAATGAAATTGTGTTCAGAAGAAAATAAACATTAAAACAACACAATTAAAAAAACCGGTATTACTAAAATACTTTTGGATAAAATAAATTTTCTTAAAATATTTTATCAAAATTGAAATAAATTTAGAAAATATTAATATATTTAGTAGGAAGCAATTAGAAACTTTTTAATTTTCTACTAATTTAATGTTTATAATTCTTACCTATAGGAAATATACGGAAATTTATAAAGAATAATTTTAATGTAAATTCAGTTAAATTTTGTGATTCTCTATATATCTACTTGATAAACTTTTTCTTTCAGAAACAACCAGTAAATGTGTTTACGATTTTTATTTCTCGAATTAGTTTTATATTTTCTATATATATGTTTACACATTCAATATTGGCAGGGTTTTTAAAATGTTCAATTTTGTAGTTTTAGAATTGTTTTATTATTAATCTAAAAGAATTAAATTTAAAATTTATTCCAACATTCATATTATTTAAATAAAACATTTAAGTAATTTTTTAAAATGCTTTATGTGACACTATGAAGTGACTTTCTTTCAAACACTTGGTGGGTTTGAAAGAAAGTCACTTCATAGTGTCAGCATAAAGCAACATAAATCACAACACGGTTTCATTGGTATCAAACAAAATTTTTTTAAATATTCGTCCATCGTGTCATATAACTATCATGGCTTATTCTAGGTTCAACGAAAACAATTTTTTTATTTATTTCATCTTGAAAATCATATTTTAAAAATTCGAGTAATTTACTTCTTTTTTCAAACTAATATTCTAAAAATTTACTTCAGTTCGGTTGTTCAGGCAAAATTTATTTAATCTTCGATAAAATATTAATTTTTTACTTTTCAAAATTAATATTGTATGCGATATAATTGAGCAATTTCATCTGGAATAATTAAGTTTTGTTATCGATAATAATATTTAGAGTTTTGAGGTAGATTAACGTTTTCATTATAAAACTAATTTAAAAAGTAGTTAATTAATAAAAAAGAAATTAATTTCAATATTTCAGGATTATTGCTTGATAGAAGATTCAGAAAGTTCAAATTCTATAAATAATTAACTCCAATAAAGAGACAATATTTATTAAAAATTATTATGTTATTCTATCCAAGAACTATAACACTTTACGTGTAGAAAAATTTATTAAAAAATTATCTTTCAGATAATAATTAAGTTATAATATCTTAAATTAAGTAAAATCTAATATCATTATTTTTTCTGTTATCTAATGACCATTTGAATTAAAATTAAATTTCACTTTATGTCTTTAAGGTTGTTTTTTTTTAAATCAAGAAAAATTTAAATATGATTTGCTATCACATAATATAGAATAAGAAAATCATCAACAGTATCGAGTGAAATTTCAGAACAAATGGTATTTATGAGTCTAATAGCTAAATATAGGCCAGTTTCTCATAAAAATTCCTCCTGGGATGCATCACTCTTGACAGATTTCCCACGAGTAGCGTTGTCAAATACCATCAAAACAAATGGCAACAAATCGTTGAAGAAAAATCAGAATTTAAACCAACGTTCTCGCCATTACAAAATATATTATTCTGAATAAAAATGCCATATTCTCTAATTTGCAAGAAATTCAAGGATTGGAGAAAACAATTAACTATCTCTTTTACAATCATACTTTATACCATTCTTGTACCTTTCTCAATTCATAATGAATACGAAAATTATAATATAAAATTTCTAGGATAATAATTTAGTTGAAACTCTACACAAAATTGGGGTTATTTTATATATTTATATTTTTATATCTTATATTTCAAACAGGACAATACAGCGAAGTAAAACTAGTAGCCTTTTCGCGAAATACATAAAGTCAACAGAAAACATACTCAAATAACATAAAATATAGCCTATAAAATTATAAGAAATATGTTTTAAAAATATAAAATTTCCTATGTGAGAAAAATTTAAAAACTGAACTTACTTAAATATATTGAATTACGGAAAAAACAATGAGAAATTTGCAAATGAACAGTAAGCTAGACTTAGAATTAAAAATTGTAATGATTTGAGAAAAAGTGTTGAAAGATGAAGCAAATAAAAAAATGTGTTTTAAGAAAAATAAGAAATAATCCTTTTAACGACAAAAAGAATACATTGTCTACAAAGGTGTAAAATATTTCAAAGATTACGAATAACCAAAATAAAATAACATCATCCTAAATCTTAACGATAAAAATTCTCACTTTTCTGGACAAGTAACAAAATGATGAATAATAAAGAATTTGTACTCCCTCGGCTTAAAATAATTTATCATTTTTCCACCAATCTTTATAACCAAGTTAATGACATTTTTTTTCCTGAAGATACGAAATCACTCCGAGAAAGAAATATCAAATATTTAATTGCAAAATGTGATAAAACATCTTAATTTCAAAACAGACCCCCCAGTCTCTTGAATGGGGTTAGAAAAATAGACTAAAAATGTATATATTGATATTTTAGTATTTCAAAATATATTCAAATATGTGAGAAATTGTGTTTTTGAGATATTATTTTCTTCTAGTTTAATTATAATTTAAAACTATTTTATTAAAGTTATTTAATTGTTCTTTGTGATTTCTAAATGAAAAAACTTACTAACAATTTTAAGAGTTTTTGTAGATTTAATAAAGATCTAGTAACCAAATAAATATTTAAAAGTTACATTTAAAATCATGTGATAAAAACACAGACAACAAATATAATAGGCTTTCTAAAGGCTTTAGGATTTCCCTACTTGACTTGTATGAATGCTCCTTAATAATAAAAGACCTCATAGAGGATATTGTCATTACTTCTATCAATCAAAATCTTCAACAGAACTCATTAGTACTCCAATTGTTTCGGTATGGTAACAAAGTACAATGGTAATAAAGTTTAATTGATATTAATTCGTTTTATTAAATTATTCAGTTATCCTTTTATACTCAAAGACTTTGTTAAATTTTGCAAAATAATGAATACATTCTCTGATATCTTTTGGTAATAAATGTAATCATCTTCATTCTTGCCTTAAATAAACATTGCTTTCACAAACATTGGTTTTTTAAGTAAATATTGTTCGAGAGAAAATTTATTTAAAATATTCCAAATTATTAGCAATCATTTTGCTGTTTTTTTAAAAATACTATCTTAATCTATCTTTGCTAATCTCGTGTTTTATTTTATTTTTAATTTGTTATTAGATTCTTTACGAACACCTTCAAACAAGATTACTAAAAATAAGATTATTATTATTTAAGAAACTCTTTAAATAACCATGTTTAATTTACTATTGTTAAGAATATATGATTTTTCTACAGTTATCCATCGATTCTAGTAATTATACATGTTTCATTAATTCTAAAATCATTTATTTTCTCTATAATTCGAAATATGGCATTTTACCTTGAATTCAAACTTCTAGAATGGATTCTTATTACTTCCAAACATGCAACTAATAAGAATCCCTCCGCTGGCATATTTGAATGAGAATTTTATAATTTTTTAAAAAATGTGATTTAGTATGATGTCTTTAACTGAAATTTTCAGCCAAGTCTAGAAAAATTCTATTTCATTTCTGTTATTAAGGTTTTTTTAAAGAGCGTCATACAAAACAACATTAATAACGATAAATCAAGACATTGGATCTTTACAGTTAATCTCTTAAATCTACGTCTGATTACTTTGGCTATAAAGTGGATATTTTATTATTTTTAACAGTTTAAAAAGTATTGTATTTCTATCAGATATATAAAAATATTTATTTCACTATAAAATGAAGCAGCAGTATGCGATGATTGAATATCATGCATGTGTATGTGATCATAAATTTATTGTGTGCAATATTTTCAATGTTTATAGGATAAAATTACTAGAAATTCGACGCTGTTTTCTATTTTTGAGCATAATTTTCCTTATTATTTTGTGTCTGATATTTTTTATTTTTGAAATATTGATTTAATAAATAATGACATATCTAAATTTAAACTTCGAATTTGTAATTATAGAAAATAAATGATTTCCGTAAGAAATTTTACATATTTTAACAGAATGGCAAAGAATGATGTATCATGCTGTGTTGGACGATAAATAAGCGACAAAGTCGTATTTAACAAAGGTGAGAATATTAAGATAAGCATAGGAGCTAATAAAGGGCGATAAAGTAAAAAAAATGAATTTATCGGAGGCAATTTTAAGTGACTAAGGAAATAAAATCGGAATCCTAACTTTAAATTCCTTGAATGTATAGATCTAAGGTATTTAAATCTATGGATTTAAATCTTGTATATTTAGATGCTTTTGAGCAGATACGTATCCTTCGAAAGGGATAAAACAGTTGAAATTGAAAGGATCAAGGAAAAAAGATCTGAAAACATTTGGATTGAAACAGTGAGAAACAGTAAAAATATTCAGAGAAAGTGAATTGAAAACAGATCCGAAAAAGAAAACTTGACTCCATGCAAATGCGAAAAGACTACGCTATTGATAATAATGATGGAATTTGTATCGTATTTAATCTACATATGAATAAAAATAAAACGGTATCTAAAATTCATTAATACTTATGTTTATTTTTCTCTTAATTAATTCTAATATTAATTACACAGATTTATTACAATTTAATATATAATTATACCCTAATTACTTATTAATTAGATCGCTTTTTAAGCGATTGCTAATATAAATAAAATCACGATTCTATTACGATTTTGTCTATTAAACTTATAGAATAATTATTATACTTTAATGATTTCTTTTTAATATTAGATTTGCATGTAAAATTCATTTAAAATTTCAAACGAATAAATTAAATAACCGGAACGTAAGGACTATTTATATATAAATGCATTTTATGTAAAAATAGTTTATTTATTAGGTTCTTACATTATTATATATCATTAACTTCTTTGTCTTTATACATTACGAATGTTATATTGACATATTAGAAAGGTTATACGAAAGAGTGATGTATTATGATTTCATTGAAGTTACAATATCATTTCCTAGACTCAAAAATTTATGTGATTCTGCTATTATCAGAAATTCATTTAACGTCTTACGTTTTAATAAATATTAAATTTTAAAATAATTAATTACTTTACTATTTTCTGCATAAGATTTAAATCTACTTAAAATTTTTATTTACTTCTTCAATTTTTATTAAATAATGAAGAATACACCGAAATAAAAATTGTTTATTTTAATACTTTAATTATTAAAATCTGCATGTATTGATATGTTTAACTTTGAATTATTGTCAACTTATTCTTGAATAATGTAATGTTAAAGGTTGGCATATTTATATGCTATCTAGGATGCAAATAAACTAAGATTGGTCCTGCATACAATGGAATTATCCCTAAAGCTCGGTGCCGAACTTACAGGATTAGAAAGGTGATGATCAATGAATTTAAAATAAATGAGTTAAAATTATTAAAGCATACATTAACAATATATATATAAGCTATAAATAACAGAATATATCTTGATTTATGAATAAAATATCACAAATGATAAAACTTATCTGAAACGAAGTTATCGTTTCTCTTCAATTAGCTAAGACAAATTAATTAGTAAAGTTAATGTATATATGGCCACATAGCTTCATATTAATCTTATACTAAATTAATTTAATTAAATCGAGTATTTTTTCGTATTATTTAATTATAATTTTAGCATAGGTTTAGTTCTTTAATTATCCTCTAAAATTTTATAGAATATTTACAATAAAATAATTTTATAATTAAACTAGCAGGTAGAGCCGGCGTTGCTCGGGCAAAAGTAACGATAGCGAAGATTAAGATTATTATATTATAGTCGAAAAAAAAGAGAGTAATTTCATCAACGAACTAAGTGTTTCTAGAGAAAGGTCGAATTTGAAAATCGAACGTTCTAATATTGTTCGATTTTCACGACGTGTTCTGATTATATCGTTCGATTTTTCTGAAAGGTCAAGAAAAACCGAACTAATCTGTTTAAATTTGAAAATCGAATATGTTCCAACATATTATTATTATTATTATTATTTCCAGCGCCCGTAAATCTTGCACGTCGCTTTCTCTTGTTTTCCATTGTTACTTAACACTTTCGTACTTATATCTGGTACCCTAACTGTGCACCAAATTTCAACTTTCAACTCCTAACCGTTTTAGCGAATATTAAGATTATTACGTAATAGTCAACCTTACCCGTTTTCACAGAATGCAAGAATTGGGTCCTCCCTGTTTCCAGACTAATTACAGAATTTTTAGATGGGTCTAAAAATATGTTCGATTTTCTGCAAAAACGAAAAAACTGCATCTGCGTCTTGCACGTCGTTTTCTCTTAACACTTCCACTGTTACGTAACACTTCCATCAACGATGGAAGTGTTAAGACTTAATCCTGTCCCTCTCCCACGTGGGGAGGAATTTCGAAAAATCCCTTCTTAGTGTGCGTTCTCGTGACGTACCCTAACTATGTACCAAATTTCAACTTTCAACTCCTAACCGTTTGTGCTCTTAACAATTCCATTGTTACTTAACACTTCCATTGTTACGTAACACTTACGTTGTTACTTAACATTTCCATTGTTGATGGAAGTGTTAAGACTTAATCCTGTCCCTCTCCCCCGTCGGGAGGAATTTCGAAAAATCCCTTCTTAGCGTGCGTTCTCGTGACAAAATAAAAATGAAAAATATTAAGTAAGTCATATAAATATAAGTTATATTTATTTTAATAACTCTCCTGTTTAAATTTTACCAAAAGATTAATTATTATGCCTTTGTGCCCTTTTTAACTCTATTTAAAATTTATTTTGTATAGGTGAACTAAATAAAGAAATTATGTTCACCATAATTTCCAGTATAATAAGTTCTGTTAATATATAGAAAGTACTAGTATACAAAATAAATTTTAAATAGATTTACCAAAAGATATTTACTTATAAAGTAAATAGATTTCTTTCTTAAACATAACATATAACGTTATTAATAAACTAGACTTTATATAATAAAATATGATTTACCAAATTTATTTTAGAATTTTTAATCTGCGAATTTATTTTATTTTTCATAAATATAAATATAGAAACTTTATTAAAAGACGAGTATACATTTCAGAAATAAAGTTTTAAATGTTTATTATTTTTTAAATCTTAAATTTATTACTTTTACTTTCCTACAATTTATATTACTATTATGTTTTATAAATTTTATTTTTTAAACGTCATATATTATAAGAAAGTCATGTAATTCTTTCTGAAATTAAAATTATAGTTATGTAAATAATTTAAAAATCAATTGCTAGACTCCTGTAACAATTATACTTCTCACCATCATAAAAAAACTGACAAAGCCTTGTTTGTTATTATTATTATTATTGTAATTTTTTCTTCTTATTTGAAATTTATCTCTTCTTAGTTTGAAGAATTTAGTTATGTTTAGAATTTTCTACACGAGAGTAAGTGCAGTTAATGATTATATCGCGTGTTTCCCAATAGTCACTCAAGTATGGGCTTATAATTAATGGTAACTGGGAAATTAGTCTTATTTGTTAGATAATTAGCTCTTTCATTATAAAGTACATGATACTATTGATTAATCCAGAAAAATTATATTGTCTCTACAACCTTTCATATATTATAGGAAGAAGAGATAAATTTAAATAGTAAACAAACTTTTTGCATTTATAAATTATGGCGTAAGAAGAGTAAAATTAAAGTAAATAATTGGATTTTTTCATTAAACTGTTTGTTTTACTTTAATACTAAATAAAAGGTTAATATTTATTTTATACGCTAGCAGTTTATAATTTTAAAATAATATCAAGAAATTAATATATTGATTATCTTAATAATAGAAAGACGAAATAAATATATATTGTATGTCGGAATATGATTATATAAACGTGAATTAAATAAACACATACTGTCATTAGTCTCAATAAATCTAAAAATATGAAATTTGTCGAGAACAGCAATGAATATCATTAATGTAAGGATCCTCAAATGTAATGGGAAGAAGGGGTTTACATATAGAAAAACATTGAGTTTCACTATCTTATATCATATTTTTAGTAAACAAATCTGATGTTATTCAGTTTCATACTCAATTGTACAATTGATAATAATACTGATATCATTAATACTTATATAAAAATATAGATTTTTATATAAATAATTTGGTTAATTAATGTTTGATGTTTGATTAAAATGTTGTACAAGTAATAAGAATGAAAGTGAAATATATTTAGAAACAGTTTTTGTGAAATATAAATTTTGAAATTTAAGTGTTTGTTCTACATAAAAACCAATTTTAACAAGAATAACAGTTTTATAAGAAAATAGTACAAAGAAAATACATATTTACTAAAATAATTGAAATAAAATTTAATAATAATATAAAGTTTACATAATTATAAAAGCAGTAAATTATATAAATACAATAAAGTTTATATTTTATGAAGATGTATTTTATAAATGTTTGTTGCATTATTAATTATTTTCAAATACTAATATACGGGTATAATAAAATGTTAATTTATTATAATTTTCAAAAATCAATTACAGTATTTTGTAATTAACTGTTTGACAATGGAATTGTAAAGACTTAAATTAGTAACGTCGTTTATAGTAAAATACAATAATGAAGGATTAAATGCTAATACTATATTAGAAAAGATGTTTATTTTAAATGCATTAGATTTAATCTCTACTTGATAAAAAAAGTTTAAAGTAATCCGAAATATATGCCAATAAAAATTTCCAATTTATAACATAAAATAATTCGATGAGATAAAAAAAGAATATTGTTTAGCAACAGTTAAAAAGGCATTTGTAACTTTTTGTGTTCTACACATTTGGATTTTGGAAAAAATCATCATAATTTAAGTTAATGATAATTTATATATTTTTCATGCATAAATGAATATTAAATAAAAAAGATTCGATAAATAAATCGAAGCTTTAAAGAATACAAATTTCCGATTACTTTTTATTGTTACTATTAAATTTGATGCAAAGAAATAATATAAAAAATAATTATAAGAATTATTATTTAAATGTTGCACTTAACACATTAATTCAATTTTATTTACGCTAAAGATTAATATTAATAAAAGTAGAAAAATCAATAATAATTATTTTTATATTATAATAGGATCAAGACTTAATGATTAATGCAACTGTAACATGAAAATAATTGAATAATATTCATTAAAAAATTTTAACATATTCAGCTCAAGGGATTATAACTTAAAGTAAGTTTTTATAAAATATTATCCGAATTAAAACAATATAATGGAGGATATTTACATAATCTACCTTTGGATTATAATTATAAATAAATATAAATTAAAATAAAAATATTGTCATATAGACATATTAATTAATAGATAATTTATCAGTAAATATTAAGTAAATTTTATTTTATTAGAAAACAGTTATGTACTATGCAAAAAAATATATATATATATAATTCGTAGTTTCATTCTAATTAATACAATAAAAATATTTTGATAATTTTTTAAATTAATTAAATTTATATTACACGAAACAATATAAATTTATAATTTTGTTTTTATGTTTTGTATTAAAATATTATTGATTAGATTATTTTTAATAAGCAGAAGTTTAGAAATTTACATAAACAATCATATTGATTTAAACATACAAATTATAATTAACATTATAATTTGATTATTTTGTAAAAGTAAATCTCATAAAGTGTTAGTAAAGAAAATTTAATAATCAACACGATAGATCTACTATTATTTTATTATAACGTATAATGATAATATTATAAAGATAAAATTTAAGGAATATCGATTATATAATTATGGTGATGATAATGCTATTAGTATCACATCAACTTTTATTTCTTTTAATGATAATTATAAAAATTAATTGTCCATAATCGCGAATACTGTATACAGTTTTTAAGAACTTATAAATACTGATGAATATTATACATTTTGAATTTTTGACAATTAATACCCGTAAGATGAGCCACGAGTTTATAACATAAAATAATTCGATGAGATAAAAAAAGAATATTGTTTAGCAACAGTTAAAAAGGCATTTGTAACTTTTTGTGTTCTACACATTTGGATTTTAGAAAAAATCATCATAATTTAAGTTAATGATAATTTATATATTTTTGAATTTATAAATTATGTTTTAATTTATATGTTGAAAGTCATCACGAGTTTAAGATCGAATTTTAACAATTTTTTCTATCTTTTATAGAAGGAAAGTGTTTTTGAATTATTCAATTTAATTAAGTTTTGTTATGTAACAAATTAGAAAAACAATACAAACTTCATGTAATAGATAATTTTCAACAGCTCTATTTTCATGTTTTTAATCTTATAGAATAACTTTTTCAATATTGCATTATAAATGAAAATTAAAATATACAATTTTTATATTTTCCTCTTTCTTTATTTTTTTTTTTATATTTTTCTTGATTATTTTAGTATATTTATATATTTTTTTCCTTTGTTTTCCATTCCATCATATTATTAAACGAGTAATTATTTATTTTGATATAGTCACAATGTCGGGCTGCAAGTTTAATCATATTTCTAATTTACTTAATTTAAAGTATATGCCCTCTACTTCAAATTAATAGTGTCTTGCTCCTGTACATCATATTGCAACAGTCATGCCATCCATTCATGTAACAGTTTTCAGGAAAAAATATTTGAACTGAAATAACATGACTTTCAGTTTGTATCGGAATTCTTCTATAGTTAATTGGGGGGTTCTCCTGCCCCAAATCGTTCCACATCCACAGCTTTTATCTATCTAACTCTTTCCTCGAGATTAAGGAAGGACAGACAGTCAACAGACAGAAGGATGAGAGTGGGAATTTGTATGTCTACAATTTTTCCAAGTTGCACCGAATTAGCAAGCATTCATATAGAAATATTCAATTTTAAATTTATATTTGGAAGTGATTTACTGAATATAACGTAATCAATTTTAAGAAAAATTTGTCTGTAAACAACCCTATTTACATTTCTACTTTATTTTCATTATAATAAATTTTATTAATTTTTTCTTTCCCGGCTGTTTACACAATATGACAAAAGGGAAAGTACGGAGATCGGTAAAAAAGTGACCCTCAAAAAAATTTAAAATTTTTGTACTTCGGAAGCTTGAAACGTCAAGAAATGCAAAAAAATTCGGGAATTTTTTCTGTACGTGTGGATGTTAATATTTGTGTGGGGACACGATTTCGTTCATCCATTTTGAAGCTTATTAATTCCAGTGTCTTTTGTCGCAATTTTCGAAAATTTTGCTCGGAGCTTTGGGTATTAGGAGGATTGTTGTTATTAAATTGTGATGGATAAAGGTCGATAGCGTGGGGATAGAGAGGTGGTCATGTGTGTATCTCGAGTAATGTCAAATTTAATGACGATTTTACTCGTTATTAGCATTTATAAAATTCTTTATAAAATTTTTTATAAAATTCATTTTTATCCTCAAAATTAAGCTTTTTTACCATTTCATAATAATTAATAATACGAGATTTTATTTTTAAAACTTTTTATAACAGATGGCGCCAGACACAGTTTTAAATGTTGTTTCCGGAAAAGTTACGCAACTCTTTGTTGGGTGTTTTACTTACTAATAACGGTAATAACACAATATAACTATATAGGTATTGTTGACAATATAATATTTATTTATGTTATGAAAGGCTTTACAATGGTTGTATTTTCAATTTCTTCTTCTTTTTTTTTTTTTTTTTTTTTTGGTTGGAATGAAAATATTTATTTGAATAATTTAATTTACAAGCATAACTCTGTATATGTCAAATACCAATTTGTTTATTGTGCTAGCAAATCAAAGTAAGAGAAAGAATTAATATTTGAGTTAAAGCATTACACAAATATTTTTAGGTGAACTTTTTAAGTTATTTAATATTTTTTATATCTTATTATAGGTATTTTTTTAAATTTTCTCTAAAGGTTTACAGTGTTTGGGAAGCTCGAATTAGAAGACTATTTTCTACTTATTATATATGCGATGTTTTATAAATAATAATTAATTAATATGATTTTTACAGCATATAATCATACCTTGAACTAAAAAACTTAAATATACAAAATATACTACAAGAGAATTAAATCGTAGGTAGGTGAAATTAATAGGTATAATTAAATATACCTATATACATTCAATATAATCTCAATAGTCAGATTTTTAATAAAATAGCTGTAACTATTCTTACAAAATGGTAAATGGACTAAGAAAAAACTTTTTCTTCAGGATGATTCATATTTATATATATAATTTGTAAGCAGAGTTTAAAATCTGCTATTCATTAGCACCCCTCCCCATTAACTCCACATCTGCGATGGTCAAGAATTCGGAGAACTGAGGGGTCACGAAGGGGAAGGAAGAGCTTGGACAGGGGAGAGAAGAGAGAAAGGTCACCACTTTTTAGACCGGACATGTGTGTAACAGACGTTGAAGTCATCTGTTTTTGTGATCGCCTTACTTTTTAGTTTAATTATTATATTATTAAATTTTGTAATATTACAAATTGGCGCAGTCGACAGGATTTCAGTACACAGCTGTATTTATATAGTAGAATCATGCTTTTTAAATTTTTGGTTCAGAAGACCGAAGACTCCTACATTATCTCCCGATATCAACTAGAAGGGGAAGACGAATGGACGGAAATCGACCAAGAATTTCAAGGAATCGAAAATCATCCCGCAATTTCGACCTCGTCGGTTTTTCAAACTGCTATCCGGACGATGACGAATTATCGAACACTATCTATTTCATTATCGGAGACAGAAGGTGAGCTCTATCTTAACAAAACTTTAATACGACCGGTCGCCTCGGACAGTTCGTCTGACCCGAAGTCGGATGTGTTGGCGCAAATGGTTCAGTTGCAAAAGCTGTACATGAACCAACAAGCCGAGACGTTGAAGATTATGAACTCTTTTCGGCAAACCATCGAAAAAATGTCATTAAATTCATCTCGCGATACGATCAACATAGAAAAATATGATGGAAAATCGGAGGAAGCGCGTGTTTGGATAATTTCATACGAACACGCGTGTGCATCTCACAATTGGATTACAGACGAACAAAAGATCCGTAACCTTCGAAATTATTTGGAAGGAATTGCCGTGAAATGGTACAATTCTCGAGTATTAGATAAGGTCGGTGATAATTGGGAGGAATGGAAAAACTCTTTTCTTAGTGCGTTCGGACAGAATCGGATCCAACTTTCCATATTAGCGGATATGTGGGAATATCGTGGTGGTTCACTATTGGAATATTATTTTGAAAAACAACGGCGTATCCAACTTGCATATCCGGATATTGGGGAACAAAGCTTTATCACCATGGTAATACGTGGACTACCGGCGGATATGCAGGCTATTCTTCTTCAACACAATTTAAACGACAAAGAAAACTTACGTGTCGGATTGAGCAAATTGGTACCTACAAAAAACTCGGTACCGAAGAAAATCGAAAGAAGGAATAATAATATTCATGGTAACCGAAGTTTTACCTCCGTGAATGAAATCGATAATGGTCCAAAAAACGAGTAAGGAAGGGTTTACCGATCCCTCTGACAAAATCGGATCACTGTCTAGTCACAGATCATAATGATCCTCGAATATTCTCAATGGAAGTGAACAACGTGTATTGCTCAGTTTTTCTAGATCCAGGATCCACGGTCAACCTTATTAGTCCGAAATTGGTAGATAAATGCAAACTAGAATCCCATCCTATACATACAGTCTTAAAATCATTTAATGGAGCACTTACTGTATACAGGGAGGGTGTTTTGGCTACTATAAAGTTTAGAGACCGTACCCAACTCATAGAAGCAATTATCGTTAAGGAAATGGACTACGATCTTTTGTTAGGGATTCACACATTGGGAAAACTTAACATCTGCTGGAATTTTGGTAAGCAGGAAGTTTTATTAGCTAAAACCGACAGAATTATATTACAGAAAGAAGACGTTTTGCGGCATTTTCCGGGCATCGATCAACCCGATTATACCAGACCCCCTAAGTTCACTGTTGATTTTAATATAACAGATACGAAAGTGATCAAATGTAAACCCTATCGGTTGTCTCGTGACAAATATCAGTGGTTAAGGACCAAAATAAAAGACTTGTTAGCACAAGGCATAATAGAAGAAACATCATCTCCTTACGCTTCTCCTTGTGTTGTTCTTCCCAAAGGGAATGGCGATTACAGATTGGCTCACAATTATATGAAAATCAACGAAGTAACTGAATTGGATCCTTATCCCTTTCCATTAATAGACGATATTATCAATGGGTTCGGAGGATGCAAATATTTTACAAAATTAGACTTAAAAGATGGATTTTGGCAGATTGGAATTAGTGAGGAGACTCGGAAGTATACGGCATTTGTCACCCCATTTGGACATTATCAGTATACTCGTTTGCCTCAAGGTTGGAAAAATTCTCCGGCATTATTTCAAAAAGTTATGAATAAGGTACTGGGGGATCTGTTGGAAAATGAAAAAGTTCGGAATTATATCGACGATATAAGCACAGGGGCTGACAATGAAATAAGTAATGCGGAGCTCACATATCAAGTATTAGAGAGGTTATACAACGCGAACTTTGTTATAAACCTAAATAAATCAGAATTTAATGTAAATAAAATCAAATTCTTGGGAAGAGTTATAGACGGTTTTAGCAAAACTACGGCAACAGAGTCGATCGAAAAAGTTCGTAATATGCCTCGGCCCCATGATCTTCACACGGTAAGGTGTTTCACGGGACTGACTGGACACTTCCGTGCATTTATTCCAAATTATGCCGCTATTGTTCGACCTTTAGATCGACTTAAACAGAAAGACATTCCCTTCGAGTGGACGAAAGAATGTGAGCAAGCATATCAAGAATTGATTCAAAGAATTACATCGAATCCTATATTACAAACTCCTGATTGGAGGCTGAACTTCGAGCTTTGTACCGATGCTTCCCATTATGGCAGCGGCTCTATATTATATCAGCGGGACACCGATGAGATGCGAGGAAGACAACTACGAGTTATAGGATACCAATCATATACTTTTACATCAGCGGAGGTTAACTACAGCACAACTGAAAAGGAGTGCTTGGCCGTGATCAAGGCGATTAAATATTTTCAAAGTTTCTTGGAGGGAAGAAAATTCACCGTGCATACCGATCACCAAGCACTTACCTTTTTAATGGGATTAAAAGAACCGAAAGGAAGGTTAGGCCGGTGGCAAGTCTTTTTACAAACCTATGATATGAAAATTAACCATCGCACTGGAAAAGAATTAACAGACGCAGATGCCATCTCCAGATTGTGTCCCCGCGTGAAATCGATGCCAGTCCACCAAATCGACAAACACAAGTGGCACAAGACCAAGAATGGCCGGTTGATTGTCCCGAAAAATATTCAAAACAGCATTATGAAGCGGTATCATGATGATCCGGACAGTGGGGGTCATGATGGGTTTTGGAGGACTTATTACAAGTTAAGGGCACGGTTCTGGTGGCCTAACATGAGACAAAGTATCCAACGTTACGTGCAGACTTGTCCGATATGTCAATCCGTCAAGTTTAAATACCGACCCCGTCAAGACCAACTCTATTTGCCCCCACAATCGAAAATACCCTTCAATACGGTACACATTGATTTTGCGGAGCTTCAGAAACGCAGTGAAGGGGTAAGAATGACTAAATCATTTCTAGTGGTCATAGACGAAGCTACACGGATAACTTATGCTAAAGCTATGAAGGAGGATGTGCGTAGTGTCATCCGTTATTTGGATAATTTACCATTATTCAATAATGTAACTACTATCATCAGCGATTGCGGATCTACCTTTAAATCGGACAGTTTCAAGCAATGGGCCAGAGACAGGAATATCACATTAAAAACCACATCTCCTTATCATGCTGCCGGGAACGGAGTGTGTGAGAGAAAGATACGGGATCTCAAGAAATTCCTTAATTGTTATCCAGATTTCAAAGGCGGGTGGAAAAATTGCTTGGATGCTGCAGTTCGCCACGAAAACCGAAGCTACAACTCTTTTTTAGGTTGCTCTCCATTATTCAAATGGCAACGAACAGTTGTTAAGCTGGAGGCTGACAGCGAATTCGGAATTATAGATTTACAATCGTATGAAAAGGAGCGTACCGAAGAACAACGAAAGAAATATAGAGAATCTATCAAAAAATATTATGATAGGAAGCATGCAGGACCATTGGTAAATATTAAAGTTGGATCCTGGATTTTAGTTCAGAGTGGTATGAGGGGAAAACATCCGAACATTAAAGGACCGTATCGTATCGATAAAATAATATACTACGACAACATTCCTAAAAATGTGATGTATAGAACGGAAAATGGAACTAAAAAGATAGCTCACCTTACCAATATAAAATTGTATCATCACAGGGGTGATGACAAGGCTAAGAAGGGGGGTGTAAGCAGAGTTTAAAATCTGCTATTCATTAGCACCCCTCCCCATTAACTCCACATCTGCGATGGTCAAGAATTCGGAGAACTGAGGGGTCACGAAGGGGAACCAACTTGTAATATGTTCAAAATTTAATAATATAATTAATTAAACTAAAAAGTAAGGCGATCACAAGAACAGATGACTTCAACGTCTGTTACACACATGTCCGGTCTAAAAAGTGGTGACCTTTCTTCTCTTCTCTCCCCTGTCCAAGCTCTTCCTTCCCCTTCGTGACCCCTCAGTTCTCCGAATTCTTGACCATCGCAGATGTGGAGTTAATGGGGAGGGGTGCTAATGAATAGCAGATTTTAAACTCTGCTTACACCCCCCTTCTTATCCTTGTCATCACCCCTGTGATGATACAATTTTATATTGGTAAGGTGAGCTATCTTTTTAGTTCCATTTTCCGTTCTATACATCACATTTTTAGGAATGTTGTCGTAGTATATTATTTTATCGATACGATACGGTCCTTTAATGTTCGGATGTTTTCCCCTCATACCACTCTGAACTAAAATCCAGGACCCAACTTTAATATTTACCAATGGTCCTGCATGCTTCCTATCATAATATTTTTTGATAGATTCTCTATATTTCTTTCGTTGTTCTTCGGTTCGCTCCTTTTCATACGACTGTAAATCTATAATTCCGAATTCGCTGTCAGCCTCCAGCTTAACAACTGTTCGTTGCCATTTGAATAATGGAGAGCAACCTAAAAAAGAGTTGTAGCTTTGTCTTATGACCACTAGAAATTATTTAGTCATTCTTACCCCTTCACTTCGTTTCTGAAGCTCCGCAAAATCAATGTGTACTGTATTGAAGGGTATTTTCGATTGTGGGGGCAAATAGAGTTGGTCTTGACGGGGTCGGTATTTAAACTTGACGGATTGACATATCGGACAGGTCTGCATGTAACGTTGGATACTTTGTCTCATGTTAGGTCACCAGAACCGTGCCCTTAACTTGTAATAAGTCCTCCAAAACCCATCATGACCCCCACTGTCCGGATCATCATGATACCGCTTCATAATGCTGTTTTGAATATTTTTCGGGACAATCAACCGGCCATTCTTGGTCTTGTGCCACTTGTGTTTGTCGATTTGGTGGACTGGCCTCGATTTCACGCGGGGTTCATTATGATCTGTGACTAGACAATGATCCGATTTTGTCAGAGGGATCGGTAAACCCTTCCTTACATTCTTTTGTCCACTCGAAGGGAATGTCTTTCTGTTTAAGTCGATCTAAAGGTCGAACAATAGCGGCATAATTTGGAATAAATGCACGGAAGTGTCCAGTCAGTCCCGTGAAACACCTTACCGTGTGAAGATCATGGGGCCGAGGCATATTACGAACTTTTTCATTTTCCAACAGATCCCCCAGTACCTTATTCATAACTTTTTGAAATAATGCCGGAGAATTTACTACAGATGTAGACGTTATGTTTAATAAATCATTACTGTGTAAATATATATATATATATATCATGTTTAAATAGGAATATTTATTTATATACGTATGTAATACTTTTAATTATTCTTAAAATTTTCTAAATTTAAAATATGCTATAAGCAATTTTGAATATCCGCAATTTTGTATGATATATGATACAACAAATTCATTCCATTTATCATCATTTGTATAAGTATGCTGCTGTTTTGTTGATAAACATGCCCAAAAAATTATTCAGCATAAATCATTTTTATCGTTATTATCAGATACAAGATGTCCAGGAATTCATGCGTTTGATGTAATAGAAATATGATGTGAATTCAAGTCTATGAAAACAGTGTAAAAGGATAGTGTTGTTATGAAATGTAGATAATGGACAAGGCAAACTAGAAAGAATCTAAACAATGATAATTATAGACCAAAGTTAACAGTTGACTTTCAGCAAACCTATTTTAAACAGATTTAATAGAAACACAAAAATAAAAACAAATTATCATCTATATAAAGAAAAATAATTGATAAAAACATCAGATACAACAAGAAATTGTTTTTCTCGCGTAAATTGTATATTTTAATATAAGTTATGATTATAAATGGAATTCCTCGCTTCTATATATATTCTAATATTAATGATATTAGAATATATATATATACTAATATCCAGTGGTGATATTCAGCGGGTTCGCACAGTTAGGTAGAACCCGTTGGTAAAATTTTCAGTTTCCCGAACCTTGTTAAACACACGTAACATTTCTCAGTGGTTTTGTTTCTTTTAAAAAATATATTAAAATATACGTATTATACTCTGTAACACTACTAAACTAGAGCCTTATACCCCGTTCGCACCGAGCATTTCAATCTAGATTGTGAGCAAGGTCGGGGACTATGTCTTGGTGCGATCTCTCTCGACCGTTTCAATCTCGATCGAAACGAGGTTTAATCACGATCGATTCAAGAGAGTTCTTGAAACTAGATCCAGTCATAAGAGAAATCCCACAATCTCACGCGCGCGAGATAATACAAGATGGCTGTGGAAGACTTGTCGGGCTATGGACAGCGAAATAAAAAGGATATTGTAATTCGAGAGACGATGACATCTGTCTATTATCAGCAGTGCCATTCAGAGTGAAAATTTCTCTGCCTAAAAGAAAAGAAAAAAAAGAAAAATAGGCCAACAGCACTAATATACTATTGTTACCTGGTCTTCGCCCAGGGCCCCTTACATTCCAAATACGCCACTGATTATTAGATATATCGCAAGAAAAGGTATTGTATTTATTTCTAGCCAAAACTTCCATTTTGTTTGTCGGTGATTGTTAGGGAAAAATTTTCTGCTAGCGAACCCTTTGTTAAATATTTCGAATATCACCACTGCTAATATCAATAATATCAAAAAATTCATAATAAATAAAAACAGTTAAATTTTTTGAATCAAATTAATACGTTGCATTTTAAATAGTCTGTAAATAATTCTTTCTAGTAAGAGGGATTTGTGGATGGATTTATTTAAGTTTTATAATGTGCTATATAAATAATTACTATAAATCCCTTTTTATCGAGCGTAAAAGCTATTTTCTGTATATCAAACTTTATCTCTTAGAGACTTTCGATAACATCCAGGAAATAGTTTTTCATTTTGTGAATCAATAAAGTAGTTAATAGTTTATTGAAAAAAATATTTTTAAAAACTTTTAAAAGTGAATTAAAGGTTCACTTGAATAATTTTGAATTTAAGTTAAGACATGACTAACATTTTCGAATAAATTCTTAATTTTAAAAACTCATAAAACAAAGTCGCTTACAAAAATGAAAATATAAACAACGGCAAAGAAGTAAAAACAATATCTTATATGATAACAAACGAGATAATCAATCTTAAAACTGATAACTTCTTTATACAATGCCTGATTTTCTTTCAAAAAAGATGTCAGTCAGTTAAATTGCCCACAAGACCTTATAACGAAACCATGAACACGAAGGAATCTATAAAGTTAAAATTGATTATTTTGTTTATTCTGTGGATTCCAGCTGAAGTTACTTAAAAATTTTCATTATTACTTCACCATTATAAAATGTTTGTATGTGGAGAAGTTTGCGAATATTGCGTAAACTTTTAATTAGTTTTTAATTTAATTCAAAAGTTTGGAAAACTTATAAAGATTTCAATATAAAGAAATTTCAAGTCTTCATAGACTTGTCACTACTTAATATAAAGGATAAAATAGTTTTTATTATTCGAAGAATTATTTTCTGTAATATTTATTCGCAGAACCCCTTAGTGTTTTGAAAGGCCCTGACCATTATATTTAAACTGATAAAATAGTGTTAAAAACAAAATTTGACAGAATCAAATATTTTCTGTTTTGTTGAATAAAAAGAAATGAAGCTTCCATAGTTTTGAGATGCAGTGCAAATGGTCCTAATAGTCCTTTGTGAGAGAGTCTGTTTGTACAAATATCCGAAATAAAATATTGTAAACATGATCAATGAAATTTTATCAAAATAATAAATTCATAATAATATATTTATATTAATTGAACGATATAGAATTTGAAATTTCATTTAATAGATTCAAATTATAAATTAACATTTTTATTTATAAAATAATAATATCATAATTAAAAATTTCTCATATTTAATTATTCTAATAGTTTAAAACTGTAACATTTGTACAAAAATTAAAAAATAATTAAATAAAAGAATGATGAAGTTAAAATAATTATATTAAATCCCTTAAAGGTAAGAAACACGTTATTGGGCCGAAAAGTTTCTGACAAAAGCAATTACTGTATTTTACATCCAATTAACAAAAAAGAAAATTTGCTTGCTTATTATAGCAACTCATTATTCACGTTTATGAAAAAGAGAAAACTATTTTTCTACATTAAAAAAATAAATAGAATGTCATTGTAATTAAAAATTTGACGCCTTTGTCAAAATAAATGACATACGTTTTTAAAAATACGTTAACATAACATTTTGACACAGATATAATGGTGGAGATGTTTTGTTTTAAGAAAAAATTAAAAAAATCTCACATAATTCTGAAAAAATATTTAATTTAATTATTTTCGGAAATAATTTCAAAATTGATGTTTGTTTCATGTCACAAGCTATACGTATATAGAAAAAAACTAAAGTATTTTTACATATAATTTAGTTGATAAAACTTATTTTCATTTAAATTTAAATTATTTATTAATTTTCTAATTTATGCATCATTTTCTAACATTTAACTAATTATTTGTTACAAAACGGAAAAATTATATAATTTTCATCGTTATGCAGCCATGTTGCTTTCCTGCTACAAAATTTTGTTAAACCTATAAATAAATTACTGTTATTTCTAAATTTCTGATTTGTATAATAATATTTATAAGATCTAACAAATTTTTAAAACTAATTATAACAATTATTCTATTTTATTTTACGAATATAAAAACTAATACGCCTATGTAATACAAAATAAAAACATTATATTATATTTAAACAAAAAAAAAGATTATAATATAAATATTATTTGGATTTTCATTAACTAAAATTAATATTTATCAATAAATATTATTTTCAAATATTCTTTATGTAATATTACAGATATTTTATTCATTTACTATTCAGTACAAGAATATACAAGTCTTGAAAGAGGCAAGATGGGATCGAGTCAGATATAAATATGGAATCTCCACATTTCTCGAAATAATAAACACAGAGTTGTGCCAATAGGTGAGAGAAAGAAGCAACTGTTTTGTCTCAGAAGGCACCGAAGAGTGTCTTCGGTGCCTTCTGAGTTTTTCCTCAGAAGGCATCGAAAAAAGCGACCAAGCTTTCGATTTTGTAACATTACGTATGAAATAATTGTTATATGACGCAAACTAAAAGCAAGAGCAGGATTCTTATAGACCTAAGAAGGTGGACACAGTATTTGAGGTTGGTTTTTCAGTAAGAAGTTTATCAAAAAGACGACTCAATCTTTCTCTATGGCAAGTTGGTTAGCATAAGTAAGAAAAAAATACAGTAAATTGCGAACATTCAAACGCAAGAATTTAACTGTGAAATGTATACTAAGGGCAAATGAATAACAAATGAAAAATATCACCGATAATACGCCAATATATTTGTACGGACTATCTAAACAAGAATACAAAAATGTCCTGTACACGATACATCTATTTTCCATAACGGCACAGAGATGTGAGGTGAGAAGATGCCAAGAGGTTTAAATTAATTAATATCATAAAATTTTTACCTTTTTATATGATATTTTTAATCTCAAATATTTTGGCTATAGTAGTCTTGGTAAATATTGTAACGATCTTTATTTATCATTAAAAGATTAAAGGATGGTGAGAATGGAAATATAATTTCTTGTTTAAGTTCAGTTTCATCAATAACTTCTGGCAATAGGCTAGAAAGATTAATTAAGAATTTCAAAGGTGTTATTAGTTTTACATGTAATAATGATTGTGTTTGTTTATTTCCAAATGTTGCAGTCAGTCTTTGTATACTTTTAAAATTGTCGGAAAAAAAGTAGTTGCAACTGAACATAATTTTTTCCAGGTGAAATTAATTAAAAATTATTCGTGTACAACTACTGCACAGGATAGCGTATTCAATTAGTAATAATCTGTATTGAAATTTAGGTTATATATATATATATTAACTAAATTTTTCCCATGAACGCTTTTGCGGAATTAAAAGCACAGAATTTTTAAACAATACGTTGTTACATTAACATGTAAATAAAATTTCTGCTAAATTAATAAGTACTTCTAATTCTCATTTTTGATATTGTTGTAATTCCCCGAACTCGGATTAATAGGAGGTGAAGGTTGTACGAATTTACGAAACTCTGGGTTAGCGGGGTGTTTCCTCCAATTTCCCCCAATAATGTGGAAAACGAGAAGGTAGGAAATACAATATAGTCATTTATTATGATCAATTCTATACATAAGTTTCATTGAATTTTAGTAGGATAATTATTCTGCTGAATTTATTGTTACAGGAAATGAGCATAAAAATTTCACACCAATAGAGTATGCAGTAATTTTTTAATTACTATCGTGAGAATCTGTAGTTAAAGGATTAATTTAACGGATTTCTTAAAATAATATTTAAAATTTATTTTGATAGAAAAATTATCTGTCTAAGTTAAAAGAGGAACTTTTCTCACGGAGAGAAAACAATTTAGTTCCTCCGAAAGTGATAGTTCGAGTGCAATGCCTCTTCTATCCGCTGGACCGCCCGACTTCCGTCACGTGTCGGAAGCGTAGTGTGATTTTCCAATAATTTTATTGGATGAAATTCAGCATAAAAGGTGAAAAGTCACCTTCCTATATCCTCTTCTTTTGGCTGTCTTACATAGTTTTACTTTAGCCAACACTCTACAAGAACTCTCAACTGTCCATCTCATTGGCGTATGGACATCAGATAATATATTATTATGTAAACTCCGTCTCATCAGGGGCGATTTAGGGCAGTACAATTTGAGGTCCTATGTATAATTATTGAATTAAATCATTTCATTCTTGTTATGGTTTAGGATACTCCTTTTGTGCAATAAATATAGGCATAAGTTCAACTATTTAGAATGTAACCAACTCCATCGTCGGCCAACGTATCTCACGAAATTAACGTTACTTCGCCTAAAATTCCAGTCAAATTTAAATAATATTTTTAGCCATTCGGAGGATGAAATAATAGAATCGGGGGTTGAGATGCGAAATTATCTCAACTGG
This sequence comes from Centruroides vittatus, assembly GCF_030686945.1. Taxonomy (NCBI): domain Eukaryota; kingdom Metazoa; phylum Arthropoda; class Arachnida; order Scorpiones; family Buthidae; genus Centruroides; species Centruroides vittatus. The sequence continues at coordinate 4,175,834 of NW_027122266.1, forward strand.
TGTCAGGACTGACTAGGAAAGATTTTTAAGAATCTTCCTTCCCAAGTAAATTCCGTACTGTATGTGGAACGGAGTTGACCTGGAATTTCCACTTTTCACACTATATAATTTTTTGAAAAAAATTGGTCGAGATATGCGAAGTCCAAGTTGTCAGGAGTTTACTATATTTTTAAAATACAGTAAGACCCCGATTAACGCGGGGATGCGTTCCTAGACGACAAAGCGCTGAACGAAACAACGTTAAACGAGATCATTTTAACATAGAGTAAGTAGGGATGGGGAATACGCGACCAAAAATAAACAAATTTTACTTTAATTTTAAGTTATTTTTATATTAATTTGTATAATAATATATGTTAAATTACTCATAAACATGCACACAGAAATGTAAAGTTCATTTTTTCTAATAAAAGTCATGACTTTTCTGAAATTTCTGTTTTTTTGCAATTAAGTCGTGAAGTTTCATTTGTCGCTTTTTTCTTTCCTTAATCAAATGTCGGTAGAGGGAGATCGCACCAAAAGGCCTTGTTTTGCTTTTGCACTTCTTTCAAAATCTCTATCATTCGCTACAATTTGATCAACGATTTCGGTTATCGTTACCAAAACTTTTACTAAGGAAATCTATACAGAATTTTTTTGGTTTCTTTGTTTTCAGAATCTCTATTTTCCAGTTCTACACGAATTCCTTGTTCTGCCAGTTCTTGAACGGTAAGGCTCTCGCCAGAAACCTGTGGTAAATCCTCAATATCCTGATTGTCTGCGTCTCCTAGTCCCGCTGTATTGATTAGGTTGACAATTTGGTCAACCTAACGATATAGCGATAGGCTCTTCTCGTTGAGAATTCTTGGATACCTTCAGCCATAACTTCTTCCATACTCCATGCATTAATTCTTGCCAAGCGAAGTCGATATTGCCTATGGCATCCATGATGTATATTTTTTTCCAAAATTGCACCAAACAAACGTAGATTCAAAGAAGGTACACTTTTTTGCCACCTGTTTCTGATTGGTTCGTGTTCGCAAATAATCATATTATATGTGAATCAATGAAATGCCGCGATAATTTAAATCGGCGTAAATTTTGAGCTTTTTCTTAGGCTTCGAGCAGACCGCGTTATATCGAATCAGCGTTAAGCGAGGCAGCGTTAAGCGGAGTCTTACTGTATTATATGACTTAAATTTTCTGAAATCTACCTATGTTTAATTATATGTAGTAATTTATGTAATTAACACTGAATCAGAAGCATCAAATATGAAGTGTGTCTCAGGCGCAAAAATTGTTCGGCACCCTGCAGAAATATATATGAATAAATGAATAAAAATACTTTTTGCGCTTATTGAAAACATATATAATTCTTTTACAAGTTTTTGTGCTTAGATTAACTTTAAATTCGTCTATCGGAGTCTCTAACCAAATGCTTCTGCTAATTCCCTTCTATTTTAAGCTTGATAACAAAACTTTAATTAGTTTCGTCGAATGCACTTTATTCTAACATAAACAGAACTTTTTAAGATGTTAATCCTATCAAGTAAAAAAAGTCAAATAAAACTTTTCAAAGTTATGTATAATCTTTAAAATGAAACATCAACATCTATGCGTACAAATATGCGATTACAAACATTTCAGATAGAAAGTCTTTCTGCACCAGAAACTTCGCCAATTTTAGAATCCTGAACTTCTACTCAACTCTAAACAGTTATGTTAATGGAAAGTAACGTATCAAATTTTGTACTTTTTTGAAACGTTTATTTATCTTACATCGAAAACTTATAAAATATATAAGGAAAAGAGTAGCAAAACTAATCTTACATATTTTATCATTCATGTATTTGAATATATGAATATATAATATTTATTTATTTTTTATCAATTCGTATAATACAGGGTGATTATAAAGTCTAAAAGACAAGTAAACACAGCCTTAGCCGACATATCAGTACACCTTCACATGTTCATTCTTGGTCGCCTGCAGCAGATCTAGGAAATCCTCAATTTTCCCTCCAAGTGTTCGATAGCATGTTCGGTATCATACTTGCAATGACTTCCCTGATTCGCTACCAATATGTCTGCATCTCGTAAGCGTGTCCTATATTCTGTTCTCAATACACATAATGGCCCCATAGAAAGAAATCTGTAGGCGTTAGGTAAGCGTGGGGGCCAATGAGTTAGACCTGACAGCCACATTGGATTATTCCTAACGTGGCGGTGCATCGACCTGCTAGAAAATACAACCTAATGTTATTTTCCGATCAGAGAAATCATTGGAGTGTGAGTGATACTAGACATGCAGAGGAACAAAATTGGCGGAAAAATTGAGCATCTCCTAGATGTGCTGCGAGTGACAAAAGGTGAACATGTGGAGGGGTACTGATATGCTGGCTAAAACTGTTGCATTTTGCTGCCTTTTGATACATAAACTACATCTGTAAGTTTCACAATGTTTTAAAAATAAATTTATAAAACTCGATATAGACTTTATAGGCAACTTGTATTTCAGATTATTCTTAATTAATTGTATAAAGTATTAAATCAATCAAAATATACAATATGTTTACTTAAACCTACAGCTTAAAAATCATATTATATTCGTATACATGTACACATATATAGTCTATTAATATATATTTGGGGTTCTATATATATATATATATATATATATAGAAGTGCAATCAATTTGTTCTTCAATAACCCATTATTGTCTGGAAGAAGATTTCAACTGTTTCTTTTACCTGACACACAAAGGAATTGAATAGAAGGGAATGAAATTCTGGTTGGACTAACTAAACATCCACAAAGGATTATACTCCCAAAAAACGTTTATAAAATATTTAAAGTCAAAATTAAGAGAAAAACTAAAAAATACCTAGATAATCACAGATTATTTTATAAATATTTTATAATTTGAGATCCTAAATTATCTAATCTTGAACAAGCTATAATGCTCTATAATAAATAGAAAGTTATCGATCAATAATTGAAAATTTGATCTCTTATCCAAAATACCTAATATGTAGCAATTAATTGAAGTAGTCAAATTAATTGAATGCATTTCATATTTGGAAAATTTAAATATTTATAATTTTTATTCCGTTTTTAATAATAATTACATAATTATTATAAATATATGTAATCGTTTATAATTAATGATAATGAAAGTTTTTATGTAAATTAACTAATGAAAAATAGTAGTCGCGCTTATTAATTTCATAATTAAAAAATAAATAGATTCGGATTAAACAAATATCTACTAATTAATCAACTAATTATTACATATCATGAAAAATGTTAATAAATCATATAAATTGTCACATTTAATAATTAAGTGATTATAATTATGCAAATTTTAAGTGCTTATTATACAGTAATATATTTAAAATATGCGAAATATGCATTTTTTGTTAAATTTAGTTATATTTTTCCGTTTTTAAAAAACAAGCAGTATAACAATACAACACTTATCTTTATTTATTTCCTTCCAATAAAATTTATACCATGAAATTGACTAAATAATGTTTGACTGTATTCTTCTAAACAACAATTAACATTAAAAACATATCTATCCTGGTAACTTTCCTCAGACATTGGGTATTCTTGATTCACCATATTGGCAATGCTAGATGTGTTGAAATGCAATCGTAAATGTACTGTACTTCCAAGTTTTTCTCTGTCATGGAACTCCTATGTGGCCAAAGAATCTTCTTAACACATGAGAAACTTGTCTCGATTTCTGTGTTACTAGGAGGTACTCGTATTGCTGCAATCGAAACTGAGACATCTTTCTAAACTCTCAAACCCAAATGCGAATACCATTTTCCCCGTTTACTCCGATTTTTGGGACAAGGTACCTTTATATTAAGCAATTTCATTATATGGAACTTCATACTGAGTAAAACCATTTAATTCCTCGGGTGGTTTTATGAATTGTACAGGATCTATACATAGTGAATACATTACAAATACATGCACGTTACAAATCACGTGCATCCTGAACTTTTATTCCAAAAAAAACACAAAACATTTAAAATAAATTGATACAGATATTTAAATTTTGCGGTAATGGCAGAAGAAAATGATTTTTTCTCGACTCACTACCTCATGAGGTCGTAATTTTCCGCTCAAAATAAAATTAAACTAATGTGAATATAAATGCAATTTTTTTTAAAATATGAGTCTTAATAAGTTTTATGCAAAAATGATTCTTTATTAGATAATATCAATTGCATTTAAAAATTTTTTAAATGATTCATAATAAAAAAAACATAATTCCAATTATTTTTAAACAAATTCTCATTAATGTTACAGAATTTTATTCAATTAGATTTTTCAAAATTTACGTAAAATAGTAACATTCTTGAATGTAATTATATTTATTTTTATATTACTAATTACTATTTTAATTAAATATAAATTGACAGATATATGTATAAATATTAAAAATATAGAGAAAATAATAATAATATAATATTTTTAACGTTTTATTTAGAATTTGAATTTTATATAAAGTTGGTCAAAGTATTGATGTTTGTTTGCACGTGTTGTTATTTCCCACGTGAATGTGTTTAATTTTCACTTTGCGTGTGAAAGGTAATGGTGTAATCGAGAGAAGAGTTTCATACACTTCATTGGGTAATTATTAAAGACTAACTTCACCTTAATTAATTAGAATTACGAAATAAATATTTAGAGTTTAAATTCTTATACATTCTTATTGTAAAAATATTCTTAAGATTTTACTTATTTTATTTCTAACTGTTGAAACTAGTATTATGTAAACAAAATTCCTTTCAATTATATTAAACTCTTGAGTTTTTATACTATGAGTAATAATAAATACAGCTTTTAAAATTATTCTTTCATTAATATATACTAAAATTTATTATAAGAAGCTTTGGTAATAATGAATCTGCGATAACGAATAATGGATTGTGAAAAGTTTGAATCAATAAACATTTAAACAAATAAAAATAAGGCATTTTCAATTCAAAAATTTATAACATATTAAATATTAAAAATACAAACTATTCGGATTTAAATTTGCCTCATTAATTTTTTCAATTAAGATCAATCATACATTTATGTTATTCTTTCAAATGTTCTATGAACTAGTTGGGATTCTTCGTATTCATAAGAATACTTTTAAAAATTCAGGAAACATAAAATGATTTTCTTGATATTTAAATTAGATTTTAATCTTTGTATATATTAAATTGTCTAAATGATAATAATTTCACGTAATAAATGCAGATATCCGCTGTAATAATACAAGTTAATTAGGGAAACTTTAGTTTTCCTAATTAAGTTCTATTTGTTTATTTTTATATGATTTTATGTATTTTCAGTTGAAAAATATATGGCCATTATCATATTATTACATGTAAATACTAATACATTCCATAATAATAATAACAACAGAATACATATTGCGAAAGAAAAGTTATTACTGATAAGTAGTATTTTGATATACCTAATATATATCCAAATATCTTCTATAAATAATAGTTTATAGTATTATTTGAATATATCATAGATCATCATATTCATTTTTAATATACAAAATAAAATATATTTCTGTATAAAACAATTTTTTAACAATTATATTATTATTTGCACAAATAAACGCAATAAAAAAATATTCTTTATTCAGATAATGTCACACATTTAAAGGAAAATGTAGTCTACGTATTTGAATATAATTTTTAAAAAATACTTAAGTAAGTAGTATAATGAACAGATGTTATTGACTATTTTACTTTAATAGAAAAGAGATTTATCTTATGAACGTTTAAATTTTTACACGTTTTTTTCTATACTTCAATAAATAGTGCTTTAAAAATATTTTAATCTTTTGTATTTTTATTGTATTTTATTTTATTTTGCTGTTTCCATCCGGTGGGCACTAACAGGGTCATTTCTCCATACCTAAGTAGGTTCGGCCAGATGGTGAAAGATGGGGCCCAATATATCCGGGCTATACTGCCATTAAAAATTCTTCGGGTCGTTCTTCCGGGCTTTGTCGTGAATTGTTGAATTAAAGCAGGGAAAATATGCAAATTTTTAAGCAGCTAATTAACACTAACACAGTAAATAGAAATTCCAGAAATTTATTTTAGTATTTAGTGATTAATCTTTTGATTGTTTAAAGTAAGGAAAGAACAATAATATATCATTATAAAACTCATCTTATCTCTTAAAAATTAAATAATATATTCTTCTGTTTGTTCTTCTTCTGTATATTCTTTTGTGATTTTTTATCAACGAGTTTACCTTAATATTTCGACATAATGTTTACCTACACAAGTTAGAATCTGAAATTTTTATTTATAAAATTTATTAAATTCATAAATATCATTCTGTGATAATGAATTATTTTTTAATGTTTTAATTATTTATTATTATGTTTGTTAAATTTGTCATAATTACTAAAAGCACTGTATTACAGAATGTTAAAATAATTTTGAAAATAAAATTAATAAACCAGAAATAGTTTATAGTATTGTTTTTAAAATTATAAAAATATATTTTTTTTTACATTTTTAATAGTTTATAATTGTTAATATTAATTATTATTCTGTATATTCAGACAGATTTTGTATTTATATAACTTCTAGTTTCTTTATAAGCTTAACTAAATACAATTATCTTTGTAGTTTGTTCATAAAATCCAGTTAATATAGAGGAAGTAGACTAATGTTTTCATAAAATCCACATATATTGATGTATCCTTAATATAATTTAATATAAATAATCTTATTAGTAAGCTTTTTATCTTGATAAGCATTACATAACAGCAGAAGAGATATAAAATAGATTTTATTAACTAACGATTTCCTTAGTTTACTATCATCAGCAATGTAGATGCTCTTGATAATAAACTAATGACACGTAGATAAATTTAGAATAGAAATGATCAATTTTCTTATCTATAATTAAATTATTTTAAGAATTTAATAAGGAAAATACCTTTGTAACGAATTCTAAATAGTAATAACTAAACCGATTATATTATCTAAAAGATTATTTCTCTCTTTCTGAAACATAAATTTAATTAATTGTCATTTTAAAGTAGTAAATGATTTAATTTTCTTTACTTGTGTAACTAATTTCCTTTTGAACTTTCATTTCTAAATTAATTAAACGTATGAAAATCGAAAAAGAAGCTTTAAAAATATGAAATCATTGCTAATATAATACCAGCTGTCTTCTGAGATTAAAATTAATCATATTGTCATATTGATTTAATACATCCGAAAAGTTATTTGCAGGAATTACAATAAAATAGAAAAAATTTTAATATTAAATATTAAGTAAAAAAAAAAAAATTGTTTTCAAAATTTTAAGTAGGACAAGCTTCCAGTAATAATATATAAATTAAAATGTAAAATAGTCATGAATTTTCTTTCCTCTGTAAAATAGGAAACGTCGATTAGTTTCGGTGATAAGGAAAAGTCAAATATATTTTACATGCATATTCACTAAAATCTATTAAGTTAATCAGATATTTTGATGTAAAGCGTTGCAATAAAGATAATAAATTGTTCTTGTGATGAAAACTGGATATTTATTAGAATTATGTTGTGTAATTTATCTTTATGATCCAGATGAATTATCTTTCACTTCTGATTCCCTAAAATCAGAATCTTGTTAAATGATTAAAATAAAGGAAGCAAAACAATAAAAAAATTTGATATACTATTTAACTTATAATAATAATTTTATATCAAGATTGATGGATATTACGTAAAATAATACTGTATTATATAATCTATGTACAGTACATTTTCGAAATTACTTTCTTAGAAACGTTTCTTAAGATTTGTTTTTCGGATTTATTTAAAATAACTAATTCGTTTGTACCGCACTTTTTCATTTCCCCTTATATAAAATAAATTTTTATCATTTTATTAATTTGTTGTTTCTTAATTTACCACGTAGGTTGATCTTAAACTTAAAGTTTGTTGAAATTAATGATTGATTTGCTAAAATAATTTGATAATATTCAAGTGTTTTACGGACTTTATTAAGCATAAACTATGATATAATATGTGCTCCTCATTCTTTGTAGTTTTCCTATGCAACTATTTTAAGTAAATGCATGTATTTTAGTCAATTTTTATGAAAGAAAAATGAATATCGTCTAATTAGAAATGACTTAAAGAGTTCTAGTACTGTTTAAAAACCTTCTGATAATATAAGATAGTTCAAAAAAGTTTTGTAATTTATTTTTAGAAGATTTGAGAAAACTAATTTAAGAGAAGAAAAATTAACCACGGAATTGCTTTTGTCAATCTGTGAAGTTTCACAGAGGAGTTTTTTGAAAAGAAGGACAATAAAATGACAAATTGCCAAATAGTGTTTGGCTTTCTCTCGATTGATTCCATTTTTAAGTTTCTTTCAAATTCTTGTAGGAAATTCTTATAAAAACTGTCTAAAAAGAAAATATTTGTCAATAATACGCTTACTATCAAAGTCCTGTTTCTGAACAGAAATTGTGTGAAAAATAGAAATGAAATGTATTAGGATTGATTTCGACATTACGAGTTAAAATTTCTGTAAAGAAAGAAACTGGTTAAAAGCTCGCAACATATTTTTCTTCTTCTTCTTTTTCTTTTTTAAAAACTTTAAAACTGATCTCTTATAATGTAAATAAATTACGTAGAAAGAAATTTTTCATAAAAATCAATGATCCTTCACTTCGGGATATTTAAATTTCATCTGAAGTAGACATATTTTACTTAAATTTTTAATTAGATTTGATCTACAAAATATTTAATGAAGCGTCAAATTTTCGAAAATTATATTACTCAGTTTAAAATTATGGGAAAATTTTTCTCAACTTGATTTACTTTATAACATGAATATTAATTTTAAAATTGAATTTTAAATATTTAAAATCGATATTTAGTGTTAGACTTTTATGAATTTTTATCAAATACGATCATGTTTAACAATATATGCGTTATCGAAACTGCTTTCTCATACGTTAATTGGTCTTGATTTTGATACTTTTGCATCCAACTACTACTGACAGATGTTAGATTGGTTGATGGCACAGTCATTTGCAACCTCTCTTCCCAAGAGTGAAACACAAGCTATTTGCTTATAATTAAGTTCTTCGGGGGAATTATCTCATCTCGGTTACTGGTTAATTAGGCTTTTCAAGGGCTAAACTATTAACAAAATTGAATCTATAATCATAAATTAGTAAAGAAAATATTTTAAAAATTCTTCATATGACCAACGGAAAAGGACAAGAAAAGAAAACAAATAATGTAAATAAATGCCTTCATAATTTTAAGTGGCAAAAGTATTTAAATTCAATAGTTGAATAAAAAATTAAAATTTATTTATTTAATTATCTTAATCAACAATGCATAAAATGAATTCAATCATTAATAAATTATTTTCTATTTTTCCGTTTTAAGTTAAAAGTTTGAGCTGTAATTTCTTAAATCTGATTTAAGTATTAAAATATATTGAAACCAAATTAAATACTAATATATGAATTTAAACATGTATTGATTAAAGAATAAAGAAGGCATGTATACATAAATATAATTTAAATTTTCTATCTGATTTGTTGTATTTGAATAGTAAACTTATATTATTCAATTATACATAAGTGTATATATATCGTATTTATTTTTAATTATAGACATTTTTGAGTTACTATTATTAAATTAATATTTTACAATTATTGTTTCTAATTCATCCAGAAATTAAAATACAGTTTAAAAACATCTTATTCTAATTTATGCTTAAAATTTTATGTCTCATTTAACGTTAATTGGACTCAAAAACCTGATATTTATTTGTAACAAATATGTGTAAATATATATAACATATCAATAAATCATTGAAGCAATTCATTACTACGCAAAATATTGTGTATAGTCTTATAATAAAAGATTGAAATCATACGTAGAGATGATTTAAGGTAAAATAAGAAAACAAGCCAAACAGCCTGTCTAATCAGATATTGATAGATAACCTGCCAAATGGATAATAGAGAGACCAAAAGAATACTAAAGCAACGTTACTTCTATTTCATTGATTATAGCATAGCAGGATCTTTGACTTGTTGATTACACGAAATACGGAACATATACTAAGATTTAATGCCTGATTGTCGTTTATAAATACGTTTTATAAAGGATAATTAAATGTTTTATTAAGCGTTATTGTGACTAGATCCTTTATGTATCTTTAATCAGAAAAGAAATTAATTTCAAAACTTTTCGGAAAGTGGTCAAATGATACAGTTTATGAAAGAAGTAGAGAAACATCATTAGAAATATAAAGCAAAATCTCATACTCTGAATATATAATTAATCAAAAATTAATTACTTATGCTTAAAATGCTTATGAAAATAATGGAAGGTGATTTAAAATAAGAACGGATTTATTAAAATATTCAGTGATAATTGTTATTAATAAGCATAATAACACGTTTTAATTCATAGGCATCAATAGGCTGACCACTCAGTGGAACTCAGAAAAAACTAAAACAGTTGTTATTAGAAAGAAAATTTAGAAAACTATTTTGAGTATAATATTTTAACTGAAAATTTATGTTCTTATCTCAGTTATTATATTCTAAGTTTCTTCTGATAAAAATAGCATGAACAATTTTAATTAAAAATGGAACTTGAAAACATTACTCGGGTTACATTTACATAGAAATAATTACTTCTTTAATAAACTTTATGATATAAGCGCTAAATAAAGATGTAAACTTTAAAAAGTTTCCTATTTATAAATGACAATTTATTACTATTACATTTTTAAACTTCTTACGAAATTTTCATTTAATATTTCTATAGATGAAGCAGCTTTTATCTACAGAAGCTTAAGCAGCGAAGTTTTTAAGTTTGCATACTTACAGTATGCAGGATGTCTCCTATCGATTCTTCAATAGAGATTGGAAAGAACAAAAGTAAACAAGAAATGTCATGATATGTCGAATTTGATTTTGGGCCTGAGTTATGGTGTTCTATAAGAAAAGTTTTCAAAAGTTTTATTCATTTTACTTACAGGGACACAAACTGAACGGACAAAACTTATATAAAATTAAAACACAGTTTGATCAGATAAATGCAATAAGGAACATATTAATATTATAATGTAGAATTTAGATGTCTAATTAAATAAATAATTCGTATAAATATTTTAAACATAAAATTAATTCAAATAGCGATATAACTTAGTATATAAGTTCGTTACGGTATTTCATAGTGTAGGCTTTGTTTTGAATTCAGTTTCAATAATTTAATTTTGTAATTTTAATAATTTAATCTTTCTGAAAATTAAAATAACATCGATTAATTAATTTAAGGAATTATTATTATTAATATTATTATTATTATTATTATAGACTTTTAAACAGATTACATTTTTAATAACTGATCTTAGAAGAATATTCAGTATTATGGTAAATATTTAAAAATTATATTCTCAAACAAATTATTTTTGAAAATATTGATTAAAGATTTGACGTATTTTTTTTCAAAATAAACGTTTACTATACAGATTATATTTAATTTATTGAAAATCTAATCTTGTCATTATGCATTTGCATTAGTATAGCCAAAGAAATTAGCTGCCTACAGCCTCCCAAGAGAACAATCTTTTAATTTAAAAAAGTAAAGTTGAATTTTGTTTTCTTTAATCAATTTTAATTAAAAAATAATACTGATAAATTTTTTTGTTTGACGTTTAATATTAATAAAATACAAGAACGTATACAATTAAGCTTAATCCTGGTTATGCAATTGTTCATTTTCTTATGTATTTGTAAACATTAAATTAAAATTTTATTTTTAACTGAATTTATTAAAAACTGTTAATTCAGTTAATTCAGCTTTTAATAAAAAATTCTTTATAGTTGTTAATTTAGTTTATTTAATATATAAAGCAATTCCATTTTGAGTTACTTTTAATCTTCTATTTGCAGAATAAGGATTAAAAATCTGTTTTTTCATTTATAATGCTGTTTTTAGTGAATCTCTCTATACATATTTTAATATCTTTTATTTAGTTTTGTATACAACTCCGTTAAAATTATTTAAAATTTTAGGATTTAAAACGTTTTCAATTTAGATCTAAGCCTATAACATTTTGAAACCAGCCATCTATTATTTTGATATAGTATTTATATTATTATTATTATTATTATTATTATACAGTATTTATTGATATTATATTTAGTAATATTTTGAATAAAATATTCTTTTATATATTAACAGAACGGCTAAAAGTAGAAATTAAAGAATGAAAGATGAGTGAGAAAGTTAATCTATAAACACACAATAAATATGTTTAGAACAACAATATTGTATGCAGAATCTGTCAGGAACATATTTCTATCGTGTTCTGGACAGATTCTGCACAAAATGTTAGTGATATACTGAACATGTTATTAATAAATAGAAAAATCGGGACAGGAAGATGTTACACCATGATTTTGCTACAGAAAAATATTTGAAAGAAAAACTTGAAAAATTTAACTGTAACTTAATATTAGAAATGCAATGTACACTTACTAATTAACGATGTACTATATATGATAATTTAAAAATTTTTTACATCTCCATAAGCGTAATAGAACACTGTATCTTGATCTGTTATTCATAGGCCTTTACTGTGATTTTCGTAAATGATAATAAGTTATAAAATTTAACAATTACTTTATTAGCGGATAATAACGAGCAAAATATGGGAATGTGAATAAATTTATATAAACGAAAAAATGACATCATACTTATTAAATTAAAATGAATGCACATAACAATACTTTAAAGCAAAACATACAAAAAGAATGTCAACACTTAAATGAAAAGTTTATACAGATTATTTTGTAATCCTTTCATACTGAATACATACATAAATGAAAAATAGTAGCATATCTCATTCAAAATGTTGACAATATTTGAGGCGGAGCGTTAGCAAAGCTTCTTCTATCTGGCTTACAAAATTGTATTCGTTCTCAAAATTTGATGGGCCGGTTTTGATAAAACCATTAAGTGCGATAAGGAATCCAAAAATGTAATAGAAAATAGGATCCATGACTTCGCTTTCGAAATACAGTTGGGTCAAAGTTACAATGTCCATGCTTCCCGATGTGATTCAGCGTGCCTAATGGAACTTAGGAGGCAAAAAAGCATTGTGCGTGTTCTCCGTGGCCGACAATTGTAAGGATTGACTTCTCGTGTGGCCAGCAATCGTTTCCTAGTAAGTGTTATAAATGATTATTTAAATAAATTATATAAATATTATACAGATTAAAACTATTATGTTAAATTCAGGAATTTTTTCTTAACGTTTTCAGCACATTATTTTAATATCGCTAGGCTTTATTTTGACTATTGTAAAAATGAAGGAAATTTAAGTATTCTATTAATGCTTTTGATATCTTAAGAAATACGCATTGAAATTTTATTATAAAACTTTGGATTTGATTATTTATAAACTATTCATTTTAATTTATATTTTATAAACAGATAAAATAAAATAAATATGAAATTACGAAGATTAAAAATTAAACAATTCTTTAAATTTAGAGATAAATCAATATAAAAAATTTACGTTATAAAGTATTTGTCACTATGTAAAGATCGTTTTAATTAATTTAGTCTAATGTCAAATAACTGGAAATAAACTATGGCTATGTATTTCGTTTACTTTAGGTCTATTCAATCATCAATACAGAAAACAGATATTAACACAGTTCGATCGATCCACTCTTCCATTTGCTATGGAAATAGCATGAGCTGGAAAAACAGCTGATGAAACAGATAAAATTTACTGAAAAAATTATTTCATTTAAGATTTTTTGCGTACATTCTGTGTAGAAATTAAAAAATGAAAACTATGAATTAAATCGAGAGTTTTTAATTGTATCGAAATGTTTATCATAGAATTAAATTATGAATTTATATTTTAAAAGAATAAACAAATCTTTAAGATTATAATTTGTATAATAATTAATAAATATAATTTTTAATCGATTTAATAATTTTTTCTTTATTTTCAGTTTAAAACATAGGAAATTTTTTGGCTAATTTTTAACTGTTTCTTATATATAACTTATAACATCTCTTTCAATGTTATAAGTTAAGTTAGTATTTTTCGAATTCAATGAAACAAAATCATTTGGTCAAAAATCTTTATATATATTTCTTGAATAATCGATTATGTGTCAGTTAGGACAACCGAAATATAAATTCTGTTTTTAGACTTAAAATATTTTTTTACATGTTATGGTAATATATAGCAAAGAAAATTCAATGCACTACTCATTTCACAACATTTTATATTATTATTTTTTCTGTTTTTCTTCTTTTCACTCTTCAAATTTACACTTTCAGTCTCGATTTTAGTTTTGGAAAGTCAATTTTATTGTTGAAATTAAGGTAAATAATAATGTTTATTCTGTTGGTTCAACATTTTTAATGTTTTGTTTTACTTCCCTTAGTTTCTGAGTTGGAAAATAAAAGACAATTAAATAATACTGTTATGTGCAATCAGTTTATATTTTACAGTCTTTGTCTTGTTTTTTTACTTTGTTGCTTTTTTATATCTTATAATTAGTTCAGTTTATAGTTATTTATTTAAGTTTTACTATATTTTCTTAATTATAATCTGGTTTACAATGATAGATAAACAAAAAATAACTAACATTGACATTAAGAAAATTTGTCCCTTTCAAAAATCCCTTTCAAATATCAATATAGTAGTTTAATTTTAAAAGGAAAACAATTTTCTCAACTTACGAACTTATTTTTGACAATCTATATACTGTATATAAAATGAAACGTCTGTCTGTCCGTTCTTTATACACTTATAAACCCTTTGACCGATCTGCATTAAATTTTTCATATTTAATTTCTAAGACCTCGGGGAAAACAGGCTACTGTGGAATTTCGATGTCCTGCATTTCTATGTAATTTCTTTCTTTTGACACTTAGTAATAAAAATAACAAAAGTAATCAAACTTTTAATATGGTTTTTATTTTAATGTTTATCCTACTTACTTTATCCGAGCAGCACTGGGAGTATCGAATAATATTTTAATAAAATTGATGGATAATTATTCGAATGCTTGTTGCATTTCGAGTGCTGCAAAATGCATTTTATAATTACAAAACACATAATCAAACGCTAAGATATTTTCTTCATTAATATTATTTGCATTATTAATAAAATATTTCTACTTCAAAGTAAATATTATAATCTCTTATTTTATAATCTAAATACAGTAGACTCTCGTTAATTCGAACTGGAAGCTACTTCCCGTCCGATTCCTATTTGAATCAATGTAAAATTCTCTCGATAATTCGATTTAGATTGTATCTCATCCCGTTTATTCGAATCAAGAGCACGTGTTACTTGATTAACATAATCTTCCCAATTGTTTTGAAAATTAAAGCTCGAGTTTAAAATTGATAAATAAATTTTAAAAAATTAAATTTAAAAATAAATTAATAAATTACAAGTCAATTAATTAAAATTTAAAAACATTTCAAGTCAATTGGCGCAAAAATGTGTACTGTCGCCCTGTGGCGCTTGCTCGTCATTGCTTCTCGTGAGCGATACAGAGCCTTTATTTTGTATTTCTCATTAATTCTACTTGCCATGTACTGTTAAAATCATTTTGTTTTTTGTTTTGTAGCATGAAGAAATGTTCTTCTTATAATTCAAACTGTTTAAGGTGTCATTCCACGTTCGAATTAACGAGAGGTTTGTTCGTTTTATTGTATAAGAAAAAATTGTTTTGAGTTTTTAATTTGCTCAATGATTTCAAAACTCATTTATTTCTCTCTTTTTATATTTCGAACTTACATTACATTACAATTGCATTAGTTAGAAGTTTTCTCTTAAATTATATTCAATAATTTGTAAGATACTCACGAGGGATTATGTTTATTTTCATGTTTTTGTTTTGCAAAGAAAACTAGATATTAGGAATATCAGAATGTATCCACTAGGATTTATATCTACTATTGTTAGTAGATATTACAAAATATAAAACATTTTTCTTTTTTCCGATATTTTCTTAAAATTTAAACTGTTTATAACACTACAGATAAATGGCTATTCCTAAGAGAATAACAATTAGTATAACGATAAATACAATTTTTACATTTTGAGAATATTATGTAGATATATTCTCTTATAGCTTCTCTTCTCCACTAAGTCGTAAACAATAATAGTAAGGTAATTTGACCTGTAAATTTCCACTGTTGTCCGTTTGTTGTCTGTCTTTCTGTCCTTCCTTTATCTCGAGAACGTAATTAGATAGATGAAGTCGAGACCAAATATGGAAAGTTTAGGAGAGGCGGCCCCAATTAACTATACAAGAACTGAAGTCACGCTATTTCAATTCAAAAAGTTTTTCCTGAAAGGAGTTAGATGACCTGCACGACTTTATTGCTAGCAGGAAAAGTACGATGTACAGGGGCAAAACACTACTGATTTTAAGATGGAAAGCATATATTTTAAATTAAATAAATTAAAAATATGATTAAAAATTGCAGCCCGGCATTGCGACGATGTCACAATAAATAATTGCTCGTTATGTAGTAAATAAATTTTACTATTTTTAGCTCATACCACTACTTAAAAAAGTGTGTAGTTCATGCAATTGAATAATATGTAAACCTAATCAACTCGTAAAAATACATAATTTTTTCCTTAAATATAATTTAAAAATTAACTAAATTTATTAATGTATTATATTTACTTTGTAATAAAAATGAATGTAAAACAAAAATTAAATATGAATGATGTATGATTTTATTAGGCAGTGCAATTTCTGCTTTTGTTTTCAGGTTTTCGTAAATTATTTTATGTAACTCTTGCGTATAAAATTAACTGAATACTATTGAAATTTATTGAATTTCATGTTCATTCAGACAATTTTTCTGAAAGTATAATTTATTTCGAAATTCACTGTAACTTTAATCACTTACCTCAGTTTAAGAAAAACTGGTATTACGAGATTCCACTTTGAAAAAATGGAATTTATATAATTATTTCGATTTAGAAATTGCTCACTCTGCATTTTTCAAAAATGTTCAACAAAAAACTTCATAATTAAATAATTCCTCAAATTTTAAATATCCAATTCTTGGTTTAATTCGTATATGGCAACGCAACACATGAGCGATCTGACGAGAGGAATGCCTCCCAGAGGTATTTTATGGAAAAATCGCCCCTATTTAATTGTTACTGAAAAAATAATTCATAGGTAGATTTAATTTTTGAGGTGAAGAAAACCCGGAAAATTTCACGTGGCCATTCTGAGGTGAGGCGCGAACCCAGCTCCGATTACTAGTGTTCAGTGGTAATTGGTATTTATACACTTGGCTATTGGTAGGCGAATCCAATTCTTGATTTTCGTTTTGTCATTAATTACTTTGAATCCAATTTCAATATATTCAATTATATCATTCTAGCAAAATGCAACCAAATAAGAGAAGGAAGAATTTCTTTTATCAAGTGTCATTTAATGCCTCGTAACATATTAGCTTTTAAATTATAGCTTATTTTATTGTTATAAGGAAACAAGATTTGAATTCGGATTTAATTCGTGGAATGAGACAACTCAATGCATAGACAATCTACCTCCCACGGGGACTTTCTAAGGAAAACTGACTCCTGTTTAAGTGTCAAAAAATAGGGAAACTCGTGACTGGTCCGTTGATCAGGTGCGAACCTGTGACTAACTATCCGTGGTTTTAACTACTAGTCCACTGGTAGGCACGAGATTTGAATTTGACCTGTAAACCTATGTCTTTTCACTGTTATTCTATTCTTCGTCTATTTATTGACTGAAAATCTACATTACTGTCCGAATTTTCACTGCCTGAAATTTATGCCAATCTTAAACATTTTATTACTGACACGCTTTGTAAAAAATATAATCTACTTATGAATTATTTTTTGTACAGATTTCATAAAATTTTTCTATCTCTTCTCTTATCACTTATACCGTCATCATCGCCCTATTCAGATTCAAGCATTTGTACTTCATCTTTTTCGCATCAAATAAATATAGTTTTCATAAACATCTTTCAATACATCTTTAAAATAGATTGCATATTAAAAGTTGTTTTGGTATGATAACTACCGGCAATTATTGAAATAACTTTCTCTTTGTATATGGATATTATAAAGAGGATTGTAAAAGGTCATAAGTTATCTTGCTTGAACAAAGTAAACCATTACAACTTTTTCCAGTTAAACTTTTTAAAAATATTTATCATAGTTTAATAGAGAATTCTCTTTACGACCGCTTCTAGAAAAGCATTACAATCCCAAATCGGGAGAAGGTTGTAAATTGACTTTTTATTACGTGAAAGAATGGTCATTTTTTCAAGAAAAATGAACGCCGTTCTAATTGCATATTATCTTGTTCAATATATAATAATTAAGAATAATTATATATTAATTGATCTAGATCCAGTGAAGATCTAGAAATTCTTATACAGTATTTGTTACATAATAATAAAGAAGCAAAAAATTAATACTTGACATATAAAATCATATAAAAATTGCTTATGTTACTATTTGAACACCTACAAAATTTTCATTTTATATCTTTAGCATAACTTATATTTAAATTTTTTTTCATTGAGTCGTATTAAAATAATATAATGATGAATTTATATAACCTAAACTGTATTAGAATTTTATCCATAGTTTATATTTATAAACTACAATATAAAATATATCTACGAGTATTGATAACAGTTTGAAGATATTAATTTAAACCTTTTAAAAAATACATAAATATATTTAAAGAATATTTAAATATTCTTTATTTAAAATATAAAACAAAGTCAATAAAGAGTAATTTTTTATCATTGTCGTAATAAATGAACGGAAACGAGATTGCAGCTTTATTAAAAATGTTCCAGAATAATCTAAAGTAGAAAAAATTTACAGATTTTATTCATTTCACTAATTAGTGGTTTTTTTCCCTAAAAGAAAAGTAATAAAAAGTACTCATTATCTTTTACAATTTTTTAATAAATAAAAAAATGCATTTGCATAAATCCAATTTATTATTTTACGATATTTAATTAATTATATTTGTTTAATTTAGAATTTTGAATATTTATTAAAAGATAAATTGGTTTAATATATGATTTTTTTTCATAAAAAATTAATTTATTAAAAATTTTAAGTGAACTTTTTTAAAGAATAAAACTATTAACTTTTTATAAGTTGAAGAACAATATCAATTTATCTTTTTAAAATATTAGAAAGACAAATATATTTTTGATTAACAGAGAATACTTTAAATGAAAAACACCAAATCGAATCGATTTGCCAATTTATTATATTTTTCTTATTTAGAAAAGTAAATTAAAATTTTAAATTACATTTAGAGGTACTACAAAAATAAATATTAATTAATTATTTAATACAGCATTTAAAATATAAATATTATAAGAGAATAGTAATAATATAATATTTAATGTGTATTATATTTTTTAATAATAAACATTAAGGAAGAAAAAAGATTGCGTTTTCTATACATCTCAAAAAATTATCATTAACTAAATATTTACGTAAAGATGGTTAAATTCAATATTTTTCAATAGTTAATGATGAAAGAATATAATTAAAATTAGTTTTAAATAATTATCTATATATTATATATGCTTCCAAAGTAAGTATAAATATGAAGAGAGATTTTATTTTATAAACAACGTTAAAAGAGGGTTTCATACAAAATAAATGTATTGGATAAAATCAGTGTAAGATTTAGATTTTGCGTTTCTTTACTTTTCTCTACTTAGCTTGTTTCCATTCTAAAATCCCTTAATAGCACATATATATAAATATTTGATTTAAAAGATCTAAAACTTTAATGCATTATCCAAGTAGCAATATATATATATACATATATATATATACGATCTTTTTTGGAGAAAGAAATATGTAACTGGGTTTCTAAATCTCTTTTACGAAGATATTTGAAATTCTCTTTTTCAGCTTTTACGTTTTCCAAATACTTTCATCAAAATTCGTAATCTCTTTCTTTTGCTTACATTAGATAAAGCAAAGTTTCTTTTCTACACTCAAATAAGAATTGAAGAAAATGGCATAAAAATATATAATACAATTCCTATTTTAGATGCAAGTTTTCAAATAGAATTTTAATATGGATATAAAATTTTAAGAAATAAATTATTAAAATGTCAGATTAGTAATGAAGATATATAACTTTCTTTGAGAATCAATGACAATTTCAATCATTATGTTAAGAGCATTAATTGTAAATTATAAACTGATTAAATATAGATTATATGATATAATGTATGTATACAATACAGATTAACAAATATTAACAAATAGTAATTTATATTATTATTTATTTAATTTTTTATATTTTACCTGAAATTTGTGTAAACAGAAATATAGAAAAAATTTGAAAACGAAAATATTATCATTGATTTAATTTGTAGTAAATGATATGAGTTTTAACTTTTCAACTATATTTTTATAAATAACAGTAAAATAATACATATTTTAACTTGATTAACAAAATTTAAACATTATAACTTGATTAGCATGTAAAATTATAAAAGTTAAACATAGAATTTACATCAAAATATTTTACCGTATAAAAGTAAAAAATAAAAATTAATAGTATAGCCTACTTCTATACTTTGTCGTATAAGATAGAAGAAAAAAAATATATTCATTGGCATGAAGATGTATTTTACATTGGATATAAATGAGGATCTATTTCTTCTAAGGAATTTTAAACATTTTCTAATAAGTGTGTTTCCAATGAATGAGAATAATAGGATTATAATTTAAGCAGAAGAAATAACATTAAGACTGTATACACTATACACAATTATTTAGTTTGCCTTCGTATTTCAAATTATTCTTCGTCAAATAAATTTGCATTCAATAAATATTTGTCAACATATTAAAGATAATTCTCTTAAATAATTTTAATTACAATTTTCGTCCTTCAATGACTTATTTTTCTGTGTTAATTATTCCCATAAATCGAGATGCGTATTATTATTTCTGTGTTAATTGACGATTAAAACTATCAACTTTATGTTAAAAAATGTTTAACGTATTTATCTTAAAAAATTAAACATTATTTTTTAGACAAATCAATAACTGAATATCAATACAAGTTTGCCATAAAAATAACTAATATATTAAATGCTGCTATTTTGGTTTAACTTGTACCTTGTTAAATATTTAAACTGAAATTAGATACACGCTTAAAATTCCTTAGAATATCGATTAATTAAAGCTGTTGCTTCATTTCTTTTCTTTTCCTTTTTTCAAATACATTGAAAATGAGTTCCTATAAATCTAACAGCATTTTCACACATTTGAGTCATTATTTGTTTAATAAATGTTACAAATAATTGCGTATTAATGCTAATTAAATTATGAAATGCATAGAAAAATCTCTTCAAAATAATTATTGCTGATTTTCTACCAATAATTACTGATTAATGAATAGAAAAATAGTATAAAATACCATCTTAGTGATTTTAATAATCACTAATGATGATGATAGTTTTTATGATATTTTTCTACGAATCTACGTTATATTTAACATAAGAATATATGGTATATTTTGATAATATTTTCTACATCTTAAAACCAATTTTTTACCACGTGCTACGAGATGAAAAGTGAAATGTATACTTTAAAAAAAGCTAAAATATATTAATTTATTTTTATTCCCATAATTGTTTCCTAAGAAATTGCGGAACAAGAAGTGTAACGTTAAAATTCTCATATTACTGTTATAGCATTTATACTGAGGAAATTTTCTGGAATGTTTAAACACCTGTTTATTCAAATATTTTTACTTGTTTAATGCAGATTTTTATCGCAACCACACTCTAACCGCTTTTATAGAAGTGATTTCCCTACAGAAATTTTGCATGATTGATGTCTACACCGCATATTTTGGTATTCGAGAAACCAGTTTTTTCTAAGTATCCAGCTTATATAAATGCATGCAGTATCGAAACTTGCTTAGAATAACCACTGAAGCATTATCATCAATATTAACAGAAATAAATAATTATTTTAGTTTTTAATTCTAAAAGGATAGTAATGTTTTCCAGTTAAGAATATAGTATTGATTTAATTATATCAAATTTTCAGAAAGATTTTTTATTAGTCAAGATTTTTATCCAAAGTTTTGGATACTAAAGTTATAATTAATATTAATTAATTAATATAATTAAAAATATATACATAAAATTTGTTGTAAATTCTTCGCATAATCTATATTATAAGTTTAATTTATTTTACATAAATATGTTTTTCTCGTCAAAATCAAATCAGTATTAGAATTTCTAGTTTAAATTTATAAAGATTAAAAGGTGATTAAATAGCACATATTTATGTTCGTTAAATAAAAATCCTTTTTCTATAAATAAATATTTCTTTAAAAATGTAATTTTTTACTTATAATCCTTTAAATTTTTTAAAAATGTTATTATTGTAAAAATACGGAAATTTTAGAGCTACATGGAGAATTAAAACTCGTATAGATAAAAGCCTATTGTAAGTTGATACAATTTTCTTCATTTAATAGATTCGGTCTTCAGTACAAGAACTTATTATTAAAATTTACTAACTTTTTTTTATAAGAAAATTTTTTTTTAAAGAAAATACTTGAAAGTTTCCAAAGCCCATCTATAAATTAATTACACAATACATTGCTTCTTACATAATTTGAATTATGAAGAGATGTAGAAAAAAATTTAATAATTAATTTCAAATTATTTGCATTCAACAAATTTTCCCTTTGTCAATAAGAAAATTTTTATTTATAAAATTTTCAAAAATATTTAAATATTTTCATAATTTTATAACAATTTATCATTCCTAAAATATTTGTTTGTGTCATTTATTTTTATAAAATTATTTATTAAATAAACATGTAGAAAGTATTGGATTATAAATAATATTTTGTAATTTAGTACTAAATAGGCTTATTTACTTTAAATCTGCCAACGAAAAGTTCTTTACAAAGACTTTAAAAAAAAAAAAAAAAAGATAATTTATATAAGAGATTGTATCGCATTCAATATGTTTAGAAATTCTTTAAGTGTTAGCTAAGAATCTAAAAAAGTTTACCCTTTGAAAATATTTCTCAACGACATTGATACATCAAAATTCTTTATATGAAGCTTTTACGTATGTTGACTTATGTTTTGCTTCATATTGGCTTTTCTAAAGCTTCTGGATAAAAGCTACGACTTAGAGAAAATCTCAGTGAGAATGATCTCGATAATCTCCTTCACACCAGGAAGGATTTTTATCAAAGAGATATCTATAATCATCTGAATGAAATCAAATCTCCATTCGTCGACAAAAATATTAAACTATAGTCTGCTTAAAGGTTTTAATTTATTACCTGTATGTTAATTTAGAATTATTTATGTATAAAAAATTAATTCACTGATAATTTATTTTCAGCAATATTACTCTTTTTTTCCAATATTTTAAGATCAAAATTGTAGCTTTATGCTCTATATTATAATTCTAATATATTTTAAATAGATGAAAATAACTGTGCATAAATTTATTATTTGTTTTTAGAAAATTTTGTTTTTAAAACTAAACAAGGTAATGCAAAAAATATATAAGAAATAAAACCTTTCTACATTTAAGTTATTAGGATCAAATTTAAATTATGTTCTTTAAAATTTGTGCACGGAGGAATATTAGAGCGCTTAATTTATAATTATCTTATCTTGGAAATATAAATTTCAAATAAAATTTAATAAGTTATCGCAAATCCGTTCATAAGAAAACGTTGCAAGTTATTTTTGATACGTTTATATACACATATATTTTAGTTTAGATATAAACTATAAACTACCTTTAATTCAATACGTAAATTTCTTAGTTTCTTTGCCACAAATTCTTTCTTTAATTTACTTGTTTCCTACTATTTATACTTAATTATACTTGTAATTGTATTTATTTCACTTATATATTTGTAGTTGAAATTAATAGATTTATTTTACTTGTTTGGAGTGAGCATAAAAAAGTCTGTTATGCTCCCATCCATATACGTGTAATTGATATTAATTCTTGTTTTCGACTAATAAATAAACTAAGAATATGTATCCACTTCATTTATTTATTATTTACTAATACATTAACTAATAGTAAATATTAATACGAGAATTCCTAGCATCAATTGCAATTCTCCTATTGAAAGAATAGTAACAATTTTAATACCTATTTACATTTTATATATTTTAAAATTGGCATTTAGATTTTAAGTCATAAAAACTGGAACTAAGTTTTTATGTAATTATCCTCATGTGCATTTGATTTCTAAACAAACTTCTTTTCTGCTCTAATTTTTTAATTAGATCTATAATGTCTCATATTATCGTATTGAAAAACATTCCCATAATCTTTGTGGTTTCAGGTATAGATATCTAAGGAATTTAAGCAATGTCATTAACAGGATTTCGATTAGAGGTGAAGCCATAAAAACTTAATTACTACAACTTTGTTGGAAACAATATACATCATTACGGACATGAAGAATGAAACGATGTCTGTTCTTCCTTCCATTCTTAATGATAAAACTGATTGAACGAACTTAAATACAAATGCAAAATTAGCAACGATTTTTTAAGATCATTTACTAGAGTGAAATAGTTCACTTTTTGGTAACAATTCAAAATTTTCTTTCTTTGGATGTCATTGTACTATTTTATGGAGTAAATATAAAAATAATGCAATTATGTTTTGTTTGATATTCATAAATTACTTCTATGAAAGAACGTCAACTAATTCATTCTAGAAAACAAAATAAAATAAATTTTAAAATCGTATTTTGATAAAATTTCTTTACTTTGTTTAATGAATTCCATCATTACGTGATTACATTTCTACATAAAATTTGTATATTTATAAAAATTCCTTTTGAATCAATTAAATGAGATAATATTAGTTTTAATATTAAAGTAAAATAATAAATTTTGTTCTTTAAATTTCCTACTTTAACTTAAGCAAATAAAGATATTATTTTTTTTATAAATTATTATCATTTTTTATATTTTTATTTTTATTAGAATGTAGAGATTACTCAAGCATGAAGAAAAGGAGAAAGTTAGATATGAGAAAAAGGATAAGAAAGAGGAGAGAAGGTCCCAGTAGGGTACTGAGCATATATGATATAAGAATACTGAGAAAGTATAGATATTCTTTTATAAATAAAAATCTAAAACTGATATATTCAGTTTTAAAGATGGAAATAAAGCCAAGTGTTTAATTAAAACTCAACTTTGGGTTCATAGTCCAATAATCAACAAAACACGGTTTCAAAGAAGAAACTGATTTATTCATTTCTATAGTTCGGTAGAATTTTCAACTTGTTAAAATAAATATAAAGATATTATTTAATTATATATATATATATATATATATATATATATATATATATATATATATATATATTTGAATATTTTACAGATGCATTTTATAAACTTGATATATATATATTAAGTTAAAAAGTATAGTTTAATTGTTAATATTAATTTCAATTAATATTAATTGAAATTAAACTTATAAAATGCATCTCCAAAATATTCTATAAAAGATTTTTAATATTATAAAATCTAGTATTGAAGTTTAATTAATTAAATAAATTTATATTTTTAAATATTTTATTCGAAGTTTTTAATACAAAATTATTTATTTTGTAGAAATGAAAATTATCGATCTATTTACTTTTAGTTTTTATAATTTTTTGTTTATTTTTACATTATTTAAATATATCTTGCCAAATTAATTGTTTAGTTAATCTCATGATACATAAGAACTATATTTCTAAATATAATTTAATGTGTAGCAGAATTAATATGTGTCCAAATTTTATTAAAGAACAAATTACTTGTTCTTTAATAAAATTTACTTATTAAAAAATCCTGGAAAATTCATATATATTTTATATATATTAAGTTAAAAGTATATTTTAATTGTTAAAATTTGTTGAAAACGCTTTTAAAAATGTTTTAAACTATTTAAAAATAAATCTATTCAATTCATATTATTTATTTATCTTATGAAATAAAAAATTAAATATTTTAAGTCATAGATAATTCCCAATTAACTTCGTAATTTCCATCACACAAGTTGAAAAATCCTCAAAGAGATTAAGCTTAATCCAACTAGCTATAAAACGGAGAGAGAGGAGAGAAAAGCAGATACGGCTTTGAATCTAATTTCTGGTTCATCTCTTTACAAAATGTACTGCTGTTATCGTGGGATTGTTGTCTTAAAGCCTGGTTGGTCAGACAAACATCAAGTTGGATAAAAACGAAGCCGACGAGAATTTAAATGGGTTATTTTCACAGCTTATATCACTAGAAAAGTAAAGCAAGATCAATACATATCGCAGATTATCCCTTTGGATAGCGAAAGCAAGACAATTTGCCATACAGCTGACACATAAAATATGCATTACACTAAAATATTATCTAAATACATTAAATATATATATTTGCCATATTGCCATTTATAAACCATTGTCTTAAATTGTATAAAGTTAATCCTGTAGTCGCACTTTGAATAAAATTCGTTTTGCATTTCTGATTAAATGAAATATTAGTATTTTATATTTATTGATATCACTTTATTCAAAAATAATTATATTTTAGTTCGATAATATTTTACTGTTGCAGAGAATATTAAAATAAATAGTGTAATTCTAGGAGATATGACCCACATTTTTTGTTAAACGTATAAATTTGTTATTGTAAGTGTTTTGTAAATTACATATGTAACATGAACTCAAACATATATCATAACAAATAATAGAAAAGTAAGAAACAAAAATATACTAATATTTATTTTTAAAGAAAAACCATTATTCCTCGAGTGTATATGGGAGATGAGTCACCATTTGAGGACAGATGACTTACGTAAATTAATATACAAAATAGTGTTTTATGTGCGAAAATACTTAATTTTTATAGCTCATAGTTTCTTCGCACATGATACAAAAATTAGCGAATGTGTTGCATTCTTCATGCAACCATCTTGTACAATGAATGCATTGAATGCAATTCTTTTTTTTTTAAAGTTATCTCATATTTTTCGTCAGAAGTAACGTCGTAAAGTTGTACACATATTTCGAAAATTATCGATATCCAAGTTCTCAATGATGTGTATTGCCTGTGTGAGACACTTTATTGTTCTTCGGCAGAAGGTGCCTTTCTCTGACATTCTGTAGACATAGTTAAAAATCGATAAGGTAATATAAATTTTATTAACAGCATTTAAAAAATCCTATTATTTTAGTGCTTAATCCATTAAGATAAGTAGGCCCAATCCTTACATTAAATAAAATCCTTGTCATAAGTTTAAAATTAAATAAAGCTGCATTACAGTCGATGTGAGTTAGCATAGTTAACAAATTACATAGTTCTGTTAACATTTGAAAATATCTAATTTCATGACTATGCTAACTTACCTTGATTGTTTTCACGTTAAACTACTTAACATTATAAGAACAGATGGCGTAAGCAATCTTTCCTAGAATTACATCGTCTCTTATAATTACATAATTTTTCAAACTCCAAACACCTAATATTATCTAAATATTCAAATTCAAATCTAATTTGAATCTTTTTAAATAAAATTTTGTTCCTAATCAAATAATATACTTTATTGTGTTTCTGCTCATGGAGACAATATTGAATCAAACTAGAAAGCCCACACTACCTTACAACCGTAAGAATGATCTATTTTAAAAACTATCTAACGCTTTAATTTTAGAGTTGAGAAGAGCTGAGATGTGAATTTTAAAACATCTTTTTAAAATATATATTAAGGAAATCATATATAACTTTTATCTAAAAAACTTACAATTAAGTTTTCTAGAAAATATTGTATTGCCTTTTGTAATTTTTTCCTTTTCTTTTTGAAATATATATTTCTCTATAGGATAAAATTAGTCCTGTGAATGTACTGATGAGGATCGAAAGATCGAATTGCATATATGAGAAAAATAAAGAAAGTAACAAACAGTAATGGTTTTAAAGTATTTTTTAATACCGGTTTATTGTTTTTAATATCTCACCTCGTATGAAAAGCCAGTAAAGCAAACGAGATAGCTAAGATTTTATCCAAGTTTTATCAAATTATATATATATATATATATTTAAATATAATTTTAATAATTAAATACCCGATTTGGTTTTAAAAAATATATGAAAAAGATTAAGAGTAATTGCTCTTATCATTTTTTAGTAGATTTAGTAGACGGCCGGCGAAGGTGGTAGCCTACCTCTCTGGGGGACCCGGAATCGAATCCGGACGGCTCGAAAAGTCTCCAGGAATTTTTCGGAGGTGGTCTGTTAGGATATGTCGGGCCCCGTCCCTCACCACCTGGTCGCTTCATCGTGGGACTGGCCCAACCCATATTGGGCCTGCTAAAAACAAGCCATATTAGTGCCCACAGGGCGGAAAGAGTTTAAAAAAAACTAGATTCAGTTTATCATTATTTCTAAAAATTCTTTTAAAAATTATATATTATATACTAAAATCAATCTAGATAGATGTGTAAAGTAAAAATGTTTGCAGAAGAATTTGAAACTAATTTCAATTTTTCGATCAATCGTCAGCTTCAAAGCTGTAGTTCATATTACACTTTATTTTAGTAAAGTTTTTGTAAATTTTAAATACCAAATTACTATACAGTACATAGGAAAATAATTTATAGAGTTTACAGTTTCACATTCTTTGCATTATATTATGCAAACGGAAAAGAACTCTACTGTCTTAAACAGAAAAATAAATCGTCATCGTGAGAAATTAAAATTTTATTTTGAAAATTAAAAAAAAAAAGCTTTGGTTTTTAAAAGTTTACGACTATTGTGTTTATATCTGTGGTTTAAATAATGATGTGATATTTAGAAATCTAAACAGAGCACAAAAACTTTAATAATCATCGTCAATTTTCTTTTTTTACACGCCACTAAATTTCAATTCGTAAAAATTATATTACACTAAATTAAAAAAGTAACATTTTCTGAAAAACTTGATTTAAAAGTTTAAGGCCTTGAATAAACATCGAGAAAAGAGTCGAGAATATTATATCTGTTGAATACATTTAATAACATATTTCAAAAAAGAAAAAAAGAATTTAAAGTAGTACTTCAATAGTCTAAGAACTAAAACAAAAAATTTAATATCAACTACAAGAATAATAAACTGAACGAATTCAATTAAAACTTGACTTAAAACCTTATTTATTTTTCAAATAAATATCATTTAGCCTATTATAAAAACAATATTTTCTTAAATTTATTTTCACAGCATTATATTTTAAATAAAAAATATTATGTAAATTTACATTATTTTCGTGGGTTTTAAATAAGCTTATGATAGCATATGTATAAAAACAAAGTTTTCAAGCATTTTACATTAAATTTTCACACAGGAATTTGATATTCCTTGAAAACTGACTATGTGATTAAAGTAACTGTGAAGTGTACTAGACACAGAATTCAAGAACTCACAAAATAATTTAAAGTGATAAAAGAACTTTAGCAGATGTGTTTTCTCCATAATATCGTTCAAACTAAGTTTGAAAAAATTATAGTAGGAAACATTAAACCCAACTGAGGAAGAACTATCTTAAATAGCACCTTGCGATATTTTTGAGACAATTAGAATTCAATAAAAGATTAAAACAACTTGTTTATGACCTTACATCAAATCCTCGTGATAAATCAGGTAATAATCAAATATTATATGTATCAACAGCAAAGAGAGAGAAAAACTTCGTTAAATACAGAATTTACAAGCTGACGGCAAAGAATATAAAAGAATACGGAGTACAATTATATATTTTCGATTCAGTAATTGC
Source organism: Centruroides vittatus (assembly GCF_030686945.1). Classification (NCBI taxonomy): domain Eukaryota; kingdom Metazoa; phylum Arthropoda; class Arachnida; order Scorpiones; family Buthidae; genus Centruroides; species Centruroides vittatus. Next base: position 4,205,739 of record NW_027122266.1, read on the forward strand.
CGAACTAATAGTACTACACTTTTCGGTACGTCGGAAAAGGTTTAAGATAATTATCAGTGGCGTATAAGTTCTCTGAAAGTTTTCAGTAATTACGAAATATTAAATCCAATTTCCATATGATAAAAAAGAAAAAATTAATTTGATTGAATAATAAAAATTAAAAGTAATAATAATATATGGATGTGAAACCAGGCGACTAAGAATATTGAATAAGAACACAATTGGTGTTTGAGAAGAAAAGTTATACAAAAGATCTAGTGGAGCGATAAATGAAAATGGAACATAACAAATAAGAACAAATCAACAGCTGTATTCTATATGGAGAAGCTGACCTAATTACAAAAATTAGGATAAAAAGAATGCGCAGGCTGGAATACATGTAGAGAATGGATGCTCAGCGAAGTGAAAAATTTTCACCTATAGATCAGAGAGAAGAATGAGAAGAAGGTTTTAAAACAATGAATTGAAGATGAAAACCTGTTGAAATTGGTTGTCGGGGCATGGTATAGGTAGACGGGGAATCGAACTGCGTGCAGAAGCATTCTCTACCACAATTTCTTTCAAGAACTATATGTAATTACAAAAATAATTATAATTAAGTAATTAAAAAAAAATATATATATATATATATATATATACATATTTTATTATACAATATAACTAAGAAAAACATATAATTATAAAATTGAGTATTAATCGCAAGAAAGTCTCATTGTAATATGTTATTAATTTACATTATTAGTTATTAAATTCTATCATTTCTGTGTTACATTACTCGAAAACTTTTCTATACAGTTTAATTTTCAATAATTAATAATTTCTCTTTACGTTATTTAGTAATCCAAAGAAAGAATTCAGATGAAAAGGATTTCGAATCTTTTATAGTTCGAAACAATAAATAATTTTTTAAGATAAATTTTGAATTTCTCTAACTTCTGTTTTTGTAAAAATTGATTATTTGTTTAATGCCAAAAGATATGTTTTTAAAATAAGTAATTTAAATTATCTTTATAAAATTGAAAACAAATAACATTGTATATTCATTAGAAGCAAACGAAAGTGTTTGTTCTAATAATGTCGCATTAAACAAATATTCAGGTCTTATCAAACAAATTTGTTTCCTTTTAATTGAATATATTAATTACACAAATAAATTGTTATAACATTTAAACTTGGAAAGCTTTTTACGATGATAAATTTGTTTCATTCTAACAAATTGTATAGAGAACAATTTACTAAAAAATATAATTTTAGCTTTTAGCTTTAAAAAAAGGTTTAGCTTGGATACTGGGGAAATGAAAAGTGAAAAATTATTGTTTATTCTAATCCAAATATGTTTATTCTAATCCATATCTCAAATATGTAGACATATTGTAGGCTTATTCGAATTTGCGAGGAATGCAATGTAGTCGTTTCCTGTTTTATACCTTACAAAACCTTAATAAACCTTACAAAAACTTGTAAGGTTTTATTGGAACACAGTTTTATTTCTTCTACTATTCGCATTTCTTCTACTATTCTTCTACTGTTTTGGTTATTTGTATGCCCTTTTCAGATGTATGATGGTTACATAATTTCTGCAAACCCATATTATACTAAAATTCTAAAAGTTATATTCAATATGCGAAAAACCGTGAAATGTTTTGGCGGAATTTTTCTTTTCAGCTTTAAAATGTAATGTTTAGCAATTTAATTTTACAGAAATTATATCATCATCATACATCTGAAAAAGACATAGAAATGACCGAAACACGTTATGCGTATGATAGAAAAAAGAAACCTTGCAAGTCTTTGTGATTGGAAGAAAACAGGAAACTACTCCATCGTATTCTTCTCAAGTTCAAACAAGGATATTGCCAATTACCATCCTCCATGCTGAATGTTAATGTAACTACTACTTTGTCTCAGCAATACTAATAGCCGTTGCTATTCCGATTATACATAAAAATCCGAAAGAGTATTCAAAAAACACACAAACAAATAAATTAGAGTCTTCATAATGCGTTCTTTTCTAACATTACAGGAATAAAGAGCAAAGGAATCGACACTCTTCCTAGCCTTAAAAAGGTCGTCTCACTTTGTTTTTTGTTTCTATAGTGTTAAAAAAGTACGAATTACGGGGACTAATTTATTTACTTTTAAAAACTTTTTAGAAGTTTCTTCTCTCAATCTATTCTCAACTACAATTCTAATTCAATAAAAAAATAATCAATCTATTTATAAAGAACATTCATATTAAGAATGTACAGATTTATAATAGAGATGTGTGTGTGTGCTTGCATGCATGGATGCGTGCAAGAAACATTATAACTTTTAATTTATATATTTTTTAAAAAAACTAATTTTTACATTAAAAACAAATTAATTTTTATCGGTTTATTTAGTAATAAAATATTAAAAGGTTATAAAATTCTTTTCAAATTTGGAGTTAAGTGATGATCGTTTGTATATACATTTAAATTGTAGAATCGAATTTAAAGGACAGAAAGGTATTAACTTTTAAAGATTCGTGATAGATTGAGTCTATAATTATTCTAAATTCGTCTTTATAAGAAAACATCGAATATATACTACAATTAATGACTATAAATAATATTAAAATTGCCATATTTTCTTCTTAAGTATACTTTTCGAACGACAACATTACTGGTTCAAATTTATCGAACGGTCCAGCAGATTTATAAAATTTTGTAAATTTTATAAATAAAATTAACAATGAATAAAAATTTTAACTTTTTGTGATTAACACGAGGAAGAAGCATAGATAGCAACTGGAAATTACTATGCTTTATTACTAACGTAGCAATCTTCCTAGTAAGATGAGCACAAGTAAAAATAGAGAGAATTAGACTTTAGGGTGGCAACAGTTTCCGACTGCATCACCTTGCCCGGTAGGGGCAAGACGTGGACACCCCAGATCCTCAGCCTGCGAAACCCTCTACAGATATTCTTGAGAATTAGAACTTGGAACGTGAACACTTTAAGGAAAGCTGGAAAACTGGAAAATCTGAAGAATGAGATGAAACTAAATAAATAAAACATCGTAGGACAAATTGATGTGAGATGGGAAAAGTCTGGAGAATTAGTAAGAGACTATATCAAGTTTTTTTCAGAGGGAAGGAAAGCAATAAATGGAGAGGGGGATAACATTGAAAAGAGGATTTGCATCCTCGGTAATTAAAATTGATTATTTAAATGACAGAATCATAAAAGTCAGAATCCATGCGGAACCAAAAGACCTAGTATTCATTCAAGTTTATACGCCTACCCGCTCTCATCAGATGAAGATGTACGAACAGTGAAAGAAATTATGGAAAAAGAAGAAGGAAATGGCTTCTTATTGTTATTAGGAGATTGAAATGATGTGTCAGAAACACACGAGAGGAAAATATTGTAGAAAGACTTGGATTTGGAAGCAGGAACAGGAGAGGAGAAAGGTGGATTGAATTCTGCAAAGAACGTAGTATAGTGATTACGAATACATGGTTGCATTCAGACGAACGAACTGGACAATCCAGAAGTTTAACCCATTTATTTTCAAACCACTATTTCGTATCTCGTGATACATGAACAGATGCATTGTCCTGCTGGAAAATAAAAGGAATTCTTCAGAAATTACGTTTGTATGGCAGTGATTTGTACTCCAGAACTTGTTGATAGTTGGCAGTGTTCATGCGACAGGTAACGAATGCCAAATCCAATTTCCCTAACGCAGAAAAAGCAACACAAACCAAAACACTCCCACCACCGCAGTTCCTTCGCAAAAAGTACTTGAGCTTTTACCGTAAATCACGCCAGTAGATTGCTAAATCATCTGACCTATTCAAATTAAATTTTTTTCGTCCGAAAAGATTACCTAATCGACAAAAAGGTTATTATTTCTTGTGCTAGCGTGATAAGACTAAACGAAACAAAAAACTTGCCTTATTCCATTGTGTGGCCATACTTTTTCTAGCAAAATCGAATCGGGAAGCTTTGTGCTCAGGCTTAAGAGCAGGGCCTTCTCATTGGAAACCGAACAATGTTGTTGTGTAAAACCCTTCGAACGGTTTCATGATGTACTTGAATACCCAAATCGTCCCAAATTTGACGCATGGACACGGTGGAATTAGAGGCTGCATTAGCAATTCGTCTGCGGTCTCGCGGGGTAAGTTTTGAAGGACTTCCATTTCTATGCTTTGGTCGAATAATTTGCAGGATTTGACAAATAACACTGAACTACCTTTTTCAACGCTTGATGCTGTTTGCTAGTGCCTGATGACTTAAACCAGTGCATCTCAAAGCTACAATTTGTCTTTTCTCGAAGTCTGTTAAATAGGTACCACGAGATATGATGAAAAAAAAAATACTTTCACACTTAAAACTTGCGAGAAAGATGGAAATTCTATACTTATGTGGCAGTATGTAAATTGACTTCATCGCTATTTAGCATCAGCCACGTTTATAGAAGCTCAAGATTCCTAAAATTACGTTTTTATAGGTTAGTTGCTGAACTACGCCTAAAAAATCTATTTCTATCTATTAGTGCATGTTCTGATCTCAAAAGACCAATGTTTGCGCGGTTCTATAAAACCCTTTGTGGAGCACCTTACTTGGAAGAGATGATTATGGAACATCTAGAGGAAGAGAAAGTCATTAAAATTGGGGGATGACAGATTCAGTGCGTAAGGTGCAGATTCAATGCTGATGATATGGCAATTCTGGCGGAGAGCGAGGGTAAAATGAAAAAATTCCTGAGTAGACTAGAGAGGAGGTATCAGGTCTTCAAAACGAAAATTAATGTTAACAAAACTAAGGTGCTATGGATCGGAGAAAAGGAAAGAAAAGTCAGCATTCATATAAATGGTGACAAAGTGGAACAAGTGAATGGGTTTAGATACTTGGGTTCATGGCTTGAATCTGAGTGCTAAAACGAGAAAGAAATCAAGAGGAGAATTCGAATGGCGAAAGAAGCATTTAGCAAAATGAAAAACAATTTTGTATTGACCTCTGATAATTAGAATTGAGAAAAAGGCTGTCAAATGCTACATCTGGAGTGTTTTCCTCTGGAGTGCTGAAACTTGGACCCTTGGGAGAATAGAGGCCCTAATGATGTGGCTGTGGAGAAGAATAGAGGAAGTCAGACGGGGCGATAAGGTAAAAAATGAGGAAGTCCTAAGAAGAATGGGTGAAAAGGAAGCATATTAAAGACAATAAAGAGACGAAATGTAACTGGATGAGACACATGATTCGAGTAGAAAGCTTATGGAATGACGTTATGAAAGGAATGGCTGCAGGCAAAAAGAAACGAGGGAGAAAGAGAATTAAAATGGTGAATAACTTAAAATAAAGTAATTATAATGAGCTAAAGAGAAGAGCGCAGTACAGACTAGCATGAAACAAGGGTGGTGCTCACCGGATCTGCTATAACTAGCAGAAAACTAAAGAAGAAAATTCTTTAAAACTTTATTTGAAAGAAATTACATAAAAGTTAACAAGTAAAGAAATCCTAGTTATAAACGCTATGTTCCTCCATCATAAAATTCATATTACATTACTGTTTGCTACAACATTATTATGCAAAATTTCGTTGATAAAGAATTATCATAATAAAGGTTATATAAATTTATTTACAAATTTATTTGTTTTAAATATTAATTTAATGCTAAATGTTTTATAATTAATAACTTTATTTTAATTCTTCAGAAATTTTCTTTCGTTCAGAAAATAAAAAATTCTCAAACCAATTCAATATTGTATTATTCTTTGATGTCTCAGATCGTTGGAGAGTAAAAACTAGAACAGTAGTTAATTACTGCGACCAAACAAATTCACTTACCTGATTAAATTAAGCCTTTAATAGTTTTTCTGAAAAATGCAAGCTTAAAACAAAATAGAGAAAATAGCATGTTTATCAGGAAATTATAAATTTTTAGATGAACTTAAGTAAAAATTTCTTATAAATCTTAAAAATTTCTTATCAATATTTTTTCTGTTCAATGTAATGATAAACTGCATGAGAAGAGCAAATTTGATAAAAGTAGGAGTATAAATAGTTAACTGAATAAATCAAGTCAGCAAATATATGTATATATATATAAATATATACATTTAAAATAATATACAGTATATATTATCTTCGTTTCGTTTCTATATAATCAATTGTATTTTTAGAATTAATGAAAATATGGTGTTTCAGATACCATATAGAAATTATATGAATTTCAGAGAATCCTATAAGTTATATCATTATTTAAGATAAATTTATTTTAGTTAAATAGTAACATTTGTTCCTAACTAAACTTTTATAGAGATGATATGTAGGGTAAAGGAGGACGAGATGGTGAATAAAGTTCTTGAAGCTTGATTATAAAAATAAATTTTATTTTATAAACTCTGACTAAACTGATGCTTTCTTATCATACCATATAACATAATATCGAGCAAAATAATAGTGTTTTCTGAAAAACAGATTTAAAAAGAAAACAAAATATACCCTAATTTTCTTCTAATTCATCACCTCACCCTTACAGGTGTGGGTTAGTTTGTTAACAGTATATTGATAAGCCCGTTACCAGAGTCTACTCTGTCATTTTTGACCCATTACAAGTTAGACTCGTTATTCATGCTTGTATAGTGTTATACACAAGGAACAAAAGTTTTCTGCCAATCTTAAGATTTTCTAGGCTACAGTAAACATAAGCAAGTATACAGTAAACATTTCTGACATGTAGAATATTTTATTCTTAATGATAGAAACAGAAATATTTTCCCCCTTATTTTTACAGCAATTGTGTGTAAACAGCACACGTATAAAGTATGGCTTTCAACTACAGTACTACAACATAGAGTACTATAGAGGCGCTACTTTTTAGTTAATTAAGCGTGTTCAATAATAAGCGTGCACAATAAATAAGCGTGTTCAATAATAAGCGTGTTCACCATCAAACCTGGTTCACCATCTTTACTCATTTATTCTATTTAGAATAAATCTAGTTATAATGCCTATAGATATAGAGATAATATTTTTATAAATATCTAATCAATTATTATATAAAAATATATTGTTTAAAAATTTAATGACCATTTTCTTGATAAAGTCATACTAATTATATAACACATTTTGAATTGCTTCATTTATAATAACCTAGATTATTAATTCTTTTATTTGTCAGTTAGAAAATATAAGCCTTGCCAATCATATTTTATTTATTCATATATTTCAGGTAACGTAATTTTCTCTTTTATTATTCTTAATATTCTTATTATTCAATAAGTTTTCTTGACATTAACTATTTTCTCTCTCTGAACATATATATCAAAACAAAACAACTTTCTAGTATACCATTCTCATTTTTTTTAGTTTGTTAATTAAGTTTAAGTGAATTATCTTGTATTTTACAAAATTTTTATGTTAAAAACTTTCTTATAAAAATTTATTTGAGCATCTATAAAACTTTTACATTAAAAATTTATTAATCTCTTTATGATAATAGTATATCTTTATATATATTAATGCTTAATACTATTATTTATTTATTTACTTACATATATACATATTTCTTAGAATCTACATTTTGTATAGAAGATAATTACAAATATATTTGAACACAATCTGAATAATTAGTTTATTTAAAATACAGTACATTATAAGTAATAAATTAAAATACAAAATAAATTGATAAGATTAAGCAAGACGATAGTTTGTTGCAATAAATAATTTAAATTTTTAAAGCAGTAAAAACAATTTTTATGTACTTATATGAGTCAAATTTTTTAAAAATAAAAAATAGTTTACCGTATTTTAATTTTTTGTTGTTAATTTAATCACAATTTAAAAAGTTTATAGTGATTCAAATGCCATAGAAAAAAATTCCATTAAATATTCATTTTGCTCGGCTTACAAATATTAGTAGTATCTTTTCATCTCTTAAATTTTATTGGGATCTTCCTCTTCGACAACACTAAAATATTTATGACACAATTGAACTGAATTTCAATTTAAATATAGAAATCGCTATTCGTTCACATCATTTCTTTTAATATGATAATATATTTATTAATATTTTTCAACTTAGAATTTACCGATCAAATTATGTTAAATAAATGGTTACTTATTAATTATTATTAAACTAACATATTAAAAAATAAACTGCTTTGTTTTTTTATGTTTCTTTTATTTTGCCTTCTTTTTTGTGAAATATTTTTAGGGAGAGTGGTAATCTCATGCTAAAATAAGTATTACTAATATATAATAATAAAGAAATTATTTAATTATTTTATTTACAATTACGTTTATTATACAGTACTTCTCTTCCCGTATTGTATAGCATTTCTTGTATTATATTGTAAGGTAAAATATAAAACAAATCATTTTTCCATAAATTCTGGGTGTATTTTTATGAAAAAATTATGAAATATTTTATAAGACTTACTTGAATAAATATTTCTCACAACAGTCCATCAAACATTATACAGTCATTTTAAGCATTCTAATTTCATCGTTAACTATATCATTAACAAGAAAGTCTATTAACGTTGATTTTCCCTGAGGAATTGTCAGAATTGCTCTGGAATTAATATTGTGCTGCTTATAAGTTAAAGTTATTATAGCATAATAGGAGAATAAATATGAATGTTATGCAAATCAATTACACTATCATATTTATATAATTTCAGAAACATGTTCTGAATAATTACAATATTGTTAGTCTTTTGTATGGAAAGACATTAAAATACTTTCAAATTTGATTAACTATAAAGATTAAGTATAAAAATTTGTAAGAAATAAATGTATTACCGTTTTTTAAAAGAATTTGTGAAAATACTATACTAGTATACATTAAACCAATTTAAAGTGCAGTTCTGAATTTATATTTTCTTAAAGTTATGGTTTTCCAGTGCTCATCAGATTTCTAGAAAATTTTCTATGAATTTCTAAAGGACTTAAAAGACCTGCATAATTTTATATAAAATAACATCTGTAAGATTTTAATAATTAAAGGAGCCACATTTATATGTGCTATTTCTCAATTTTATAATCTAAAGTTAGCTCGTATAAATCTAACTTGTTTACTCGTCGAAAAAACTTAGATTTTGTGAAATATTTTTTAAATTATGGAAATGATAAATGTTAGACATTCGTGTAATGAGTTTTAAATATACAATCTATGTTTTGTATATTAAAAATATATAATTAAAAAAATATAACCAAAAAATAAATAAATTTCGCTTCTTTTCATATAAAACTTGGACACAATTTAAAAATTCACGTCACATTTTCCAATTAATTATTAAGCAATTTATATTATTTCTATTTTATATGTTAAATCTATCATATGCTATAAATTTTCCTTAAATTTAACAAATCGATTTACTGAAAGGTATAAAAGTTTAAAAGTCGAAATGACTCATTAATAATAATTTAATATATAATAACATAATGTATCGTTTACGTCATTAAGCATTGCTATTCGTGTTATTAGAATAATTATCATAATTTGATTATATTTAATGATTTGAGTATCGTTAAAATTAATTAAAATTCAATAACTATTAAAATACAAGATTAAAAAAAAGTTATATTTCTAAATAGAAATACCAATAAAAGTTTGACTTTAAAGATAAAGTTCTAAAGTTTGTGTCATCTCAGAAGATTTCAGAACATAAATATTAATGAAATAATTTCGGAAATCGATAGCTATTTGATAAGTAAAAAGCCAACTGTGTTATATTAAATAAAAAAGATGCAACATTAAACAATTGGCTAACTTCACCATAAGCTATTGACCTTAGAAGAATAATTAAAGCAAAAATCCATTTGCAATAAACGAGAAGAGAAGAAGGATTCATTAAATTTCATTTATACTCCATCTGAGAGTAGAAAAATATTGATTGCTTCAACGAACATAGATAAGAACTTAAAATTAAATATTTTATTACAAACATATTCGATAAATCCCTATCTTTATAGAAACTTTAAGAAAAAAAAAATTATTGGAAAATGGATCGAAAGATTTAGACATATCATTTATACCACGTTTTGGATATCGTTCAAATATTTTTCAAATCTTTCGAAATTTAAATATTTTTTTATTTAAAATTATATATAATTAATTTTTACAAATCTTTAATAATTAAATATATATATGGACGTAAATTATATATATATATATATATTTGATGTTGAAGGTGCTAAAATACTTTTTAAAAATTTTTGTACGCTTAAATATTGACAGCATTCAAGAAATTATGTAATGTTTATAATCACAAATCAAACTGAAATAATTATAATTTGTCTTGCATTTTTTCATGGATTTTTTTATAAAAGTTATAAAAATTCTCTCTCAAATTTAAGTTGTGTTTCATAGTAAAAGACACGTAAATATTTCATTCTTTATGATCAAGTTGTTTAATGTTTTATACTTTTAAATAATATATTATTTTATCTTTTAAAAATGTAAGAATTTATATATCAAAATGCAAATTTCATAAATATTCATTATATAATATAAATAAAGAGAAAAATTTAGATAATTTTTTAAATTTTTATTTAAAAGCTCTTCTCGGTTTTAGTGGTTCTTACTTTATAAGTTACACTTCTTTATCAAATTTTACATAACGATTTTTCGGGATATCGTTCATTTTTCCTATTATAACGTATGAAACCTGGTAGATGGCTTTTGGTTATTATATTTATAAAACTAAACTGTATATAATAATAGTGCACTGTATGAAAAATTTAAAGATGCCATCATCGCCTATATAATTTCATGATAAGAAAATTGTTCTGCTTGCAAATGATAATAAGCATTTAAGAAATGACTGATGGATCACTCAAGAAAATCATCAACAAGACTGAAAAGATAAGCATATCAGTTGAACGTTTGCCCAAGAAGTTACCTACAAACGCGTTTACAGGAATTGAGAATTCCTTTTATCACATTAAGACGGCATACAAATAAAGATCTAAACTTGTGTTTAATAGTCTTACTCAATCACTCATGGAATCCTCCATAGAGATAAAGGGACTTTCGGTTACCTCTAAATTAATACTTTTCTACCAACTTTCAGAATATATTTTCAAAATTGAAATTTTTATCATATTACAAAAATATTTTGTAATTTCAGATAAAACGACAATATTAAAAGCTGAACAGTTATGAAGAATTATCCGAAACAAACATCAATATCTTTAAAAACCAATTGGATAAACAGAACGGAAGATATTCAAATTTTAGCTTTTTATATCTCTTAATAAATATCTGACATTCAATATGAAGATATTTGTGTCATATTTTTTAAATGAAACATTAAGTACATATATTTTTATATTAAAATTTTAAACTCTAAAATTGTAAAATTATAATTAATTTTACTATGAAAATATAAATTAAGCATAGAATTGAATATAGAAAAACTTATTAATTTACTCTTTTATAGTAAAATACATTAAAATGTTCACAAACTCAATTTTCCTCATTATGAAATTGGAGCAGAATCAAACTGTTATTTGCTTTAATTACACTATTTACACTCGTTTTATTCATTGAAAATATGGTTATTGAATTCTTTTTATTATAATATAATGTTTTTAATTGTGCAAGTTGTATTTTGTACATCTTTTAAAATTATCCTTTTCATTCATTTATTACATACACTATAATGTCTCATATATTTTACTCAATGTTCAAGAACTTGGCATTTCTTAAACAGAGGATCTCATTGCAAACCGATACAAACCGAAAGTTATGTTATTTCAATTCAAAAATTTTCCCCTGAAAGCAGTTAATTCATGACCGGTACGACTTTATTGTTAAAGGAAAAGTATGATGTACAGGGGCAAGACACTACTAATTTGAGATAGAGAGCATATATTTTAAGTTATATAAATTAAAAATATGATTAAAAGTTGCATTCCGGTATTATGACAATGTCACAATAAATAATTGCTCGTTCTCATATTGTTTTTGTAATGGCTTTTTAACAAAATTTAACTAATACAAGTAAAAAAATTCCCAGTTTGAAAATAATTTTAATGAATACTTTTCACGAAGAATTAAAATAATATCGATATTTAATAAATCACAACCAAACAACCAAATTAAAGTTTTTCAAACTAAATTTATTTGTAATAAAGAATATAAATGCTTAATTAGAAAGTTTTTTTATTTTAATTTTTAAATTATATTTAAAAATCTATAAGAAAAGTATTTTTAATATTTTAGAAAAGTGCTTTCGATTCATATCCTTTCTTTTATTATTTAAAGAATTTAAGCACATTTATTATTGTAAAATTACACATAAAATTAATTAATTTAAATGTAATTAAACTTAAAATTTATTATTATTTTTATAACTTATTGCACGTTGCTTTAGAATTCACAGTTATTATTATTATAAACTAACGTTTAATTTTGAGTCATTGAATACGCTTACATATTACTCATTTCTCTTATGGCTTCAAGTAATATTTTAAAAAATTAATAAACATGTAACGTTAGTTTTATTATTCATTTTTTAAATATATACTTAGAAAAATTATATTTCTCTATTAAATCAGCTCAAATAATGTATAGTTATATTGGAACAATGTATACTTTTATACCATAAAGTAATTTAAGTTACATATGACTGAATCACTTTGAAATAATTTCTAATGGATTAAAATTAACGAGCCATTAAAATATCAGATTTGTTTTAATGGAAGTCTGTTATATTAGTAGCTATCATAATTTTAAAATTTTAAGAATTTATGATAATTTACATTATTTATTATGGCTCTTCAAATTTATCATTTAAAATTTAAGGGTTAAAAATGAAATAAATTTAATTAACTAAAACAAATTTTTGTATTTAATGGAACATATATTTTAATTGTTTCAAAATATATTTATAAGCTTATATGTGGATATTAATTAATTTTACGATAATAATTAATTTATTGCCGATTACAAGAGAAACATAGGAAGAATTTAGAATAATTCTGTATGAATTTGATACTTATTTTGAACGTTCTCTTGAAATATTTCTGGATGTTGACGATCTTTTTCATGTTATGATTCACGTATTTAGAAAAAAAAAAATGTTTACCCTAGTTACTGGTATACTAAAAGAATTTTCTTTTGTCAGTATATTTTAAAATATTTATATAACTTGTATAGCTATAAAATTAAAATTTAGAATTTTTAGCCAGAAATTTAAACAGGAAAGATTGATTCTTCTAATCTTTCATTGTATTCATACTGTATAAAGAGGGACATGTTAAAAAGACCCAAAAATTTATTTGTATTTTTTCCGCAAATCGCAAGTGATTTTTAAATAAATCTTCGTTTATTGTAGCGTTACTTACTAATTGATTTTAGAAATCATAACATGAATCCTAACAAATGTTATTAAACATCACAGTTAAATCAATAATTACAGCATTAATTAATCCTGCAATTAATTAATTATAATTTTAGGAATTTAACATGTTTTAATTTTTAGTTATTGAATTTTGTCATATATATTCAATAATTAATAATAAAAATTTGCTAAATTTAAAAAATGATAACTAATTACAGGATTATCACGTTTATGATTTTTAATTATGCTTGCTAAATCCATTTTATAATTCAAACAAATGTCGTCCTCATCAATTTTATCTTATTTTGTAATTACATTATCAAATTTGCTGCAACTTAATTAAATTTTATTTCTGATATTAACTATAATAATTAAAAAAATGTAGCGAAAGTAATTCATGTTTCCATTATGATTTTCTTTAACTTATTGTTTTCTAATATCATTTTCTTTTGACAAATGTATTTTTAGAGCTATATATTGCAAATTCTATTCTTATTACATTAAATTGATAAATTATTACTAAATATTTAATAACCAGTTAATGTTTTATACTTTTAACTTCAAGCAATAACTGCAATTAATTTATTTTTTAAAATTTTAAGATTAATAAGAATTCAATTCTAATAAATCATTAATTTACACGAATTATTAATACAGCATAATTAATTTATAGAATCATAATCACAATAATAAATTATTATGATGATTAGGATTCTACAATCATGCGATTATCTGTTGTTTATGAAAGAAACTATTATTTATATAAATTTATATTTTATATTAGCTAGAGAAAAATACGTCATTATTTTAAAAGTTTACATTTATTAAGTCCAACGTAATGTTAAAATTTCCAAGAGTGATCACAATCTATACGTATTATTTTCTATTTTATGGATCTCTTTTCTTCTCTAGAAAATTTCCTACTGCTCTTCCAGTCTACGAGTCTGACTGTTTATAATTGGGCATTCAGAACTATTTATTTTATTATAGCTATGATGGGTTTTCTTGTCTCTGCAGCTGTTTAGTAAGTCACTGACGGTGCTATTTCATATATTGTTTATGATGTTATCTACCCAAGTTTTCTAGATTTTCCTTTCTGCATAAAATCTGTTGTAAAGTCCTCCATAACTTGTTTATAAAAATTATGTTTGCCGCTTTTCTTCGCTCTTTCAATGTTTTCCAAGCCATTTAAATTACATTTTGTTTATCTTTATCATCTATGTTAACGTGGAATATAAGAGAAAATGAAGATCACGGTTCATCAAAGGATGGAGGGTACTTGGGAAAATGGGTTCGAGTTAAAAGTACCGACAATTTCGACATAACCAGACCGTATTATGCGGAAAATCATATATACTGTGCCTGGGACCTGTAGACATCTTTGAATTAACGTAATTCGATTTAACGATCTTTTACTGTGTAACTTTTTATAGCTTAAAACAATGACAAGTATAGAATGATTTTTATAAATTCTAAGTAAAACTTTAAAATTTCGAATATACATATTTATTTATTTCAATGGATTTTATAAAGCGCAAAATATTAAATACAATACAAATTTACATTTACTGTTTTTTAAAATATTGTTATTTTATTCAGTTCAAAAAGTTGTTTTAGAACCAATAAACAGACTTATAATTTTCTTGAATTTTAATGACTTCTTTGCACTTATTGTAATAATAACGCAAAAATTTATAACTAGAATTACAAACTGCAAATTTAAGTAAAAATATCAATTATTACATTGATATTTCTATTTTACATTATAATTATAATTAAAAGTAATTATTTTTAATAATAGCAATCTAAATATACAACATTTTTCTATTACATAGACTTTATTAACCTATATAAAATTTAATGACTTTTAGTTCATTATTATCTTCTAATCTTCAATAATCTATTATTTATTTTTGTGTTATAGAAAATCTCTAAGACAAATGACAGAATATCATTGATTTTAGATGGATTATTTTCTTCATTTTCACAATAGATACTTACTTTCAACTTGAATACCACCGAATTCCTTAAGAACAATGACATGAAGTTGACACAGAAACTAATGCATTAACCAATATTTCCTGAAGTAGAAAAACAGTTAAACTCTAAATGAGAATCATTTCATTTCCTAAACTACTCTTAAATCTTTCAACACTGATCTGCCCATTTCCCGGAATATTCATTACTCTGTCAACTCACTGTGCTTTTGAATTATGAAGATTAAATTTGGAGGAAATCTCTTTAAATTTAAATGGTATTTCCGATTAACATTTTAATTACGAGAAATGATGTTATCAAAAACTTGATAAAACATTCTTAGAATGTATTAAATATTTCATAACTGTGATTTATCTAGCTGTATCAAATACAATATTTGAAAAAAATTTCTTTTAAATAAATTAAAAGTTTTTCAACAGAAATTAGATAATTTTTTTACTGCTTAGAAACACAATTATATGAAATAAATAAATAAATTTATTTTTATATTTACATCAAAGGTGGTGCCTTTAATTGGTTATTTGGCTTCACTCATGGAACAATTATATACCTATAAAATCACACAAAAAACAAATAACAAAATGAAAACATATTTACAAAAACAAGCATAACACATAATATTAGGAAAAATTATTCAGCTTTAAGAATATTTTAAGTGAATTTTTAATATTTTAAACATATAAATTTAATTAATATATTATATTTCGTATTTAATAAAATGTAACATCATGTACTGTAAAAAAATATTTTATTTATATGAGGAATAATCAAAATATTGACAGAAGTATTCAACATTTTGGATTTAATTTTTTGTAAAATTAAAAGAACCACACGATGCACAAGAGCTTGCTTACGTGTAGATTTTCATTTATATGTACTGTACCTGTACGTAACAATAAAAGCTTTTAAAAATTCAAAATAAAATTTTAATTTAAATTATTAAGATATTTTAGATTACATTTTACACTTTTATATATTGACATTTATTTAATTTAGTTAAAAATAATTATAATAAATAAGGAAAAAGTAAGTAAATTATTGTAATTTTTCAGCTAAATGACTTTTTCACAGGTGCTTAAATAAAAGATTTGAGTATGATAACATATAACCTATGTATATAACATTAATGAATCTGAATCAAAACTATATATATATATTGTTTTGATTCAGATTCATTAATGTTTAAGGACATTTTCTTTTTAAAGTTACTTTTTAGAATAAATTTGTAACGTAATAAAAATATCATCATCATTAAACTGTATTGTAACTTCAAACATTTTTGGTATAAACGCTTCCGGAAAAAATATGAATTTAAAAATTGAAACGCGCTTATAAACTAAATTGATAGAAAATCCAATTAAGCTAAAGGAAATTTTCATCTAATTTAGGGATTTAAGTAATCACAAATTTTTTGTCGTTAAAAATAGAGGGGGAAAAAGGTATGTTGTGTATAAAGCAACATAAATCTTTTTCATTTCAATCTTATAAAACAGAAAAAACGTCTTATTAGATTGTTCGCATCGCCATAAAATTGGTATCTCAATTTAATTCTGTCTAAAATAATAAATTATTTCTGATCATTCAAAACAAAATTATACTAATAATATAATAATAAAAGAAAACATAAATGCTATTTGTCTCTACAAATCTTTCATTTCTTAACATTTTCTTTCAAATCTTCAAATAAAGACATAACTTGCATTGCACAATGCTTATTCTATAGTATATCGCTACGTTGAATGTTGCGTTTATTATGAAAATAAAAGTAAACACATATTTGTTAACACTTTTAGTTCGTAAATTTCAGAATAAATTCTAACTTGAATTATTCATCTACATTTCAGAATTGAAATGTTAATGACTTCGTGGTCTTTGGAGGATACAGTACATTGAACTCAGAAATATGTTTCATTATTTTCAAAAAATCTCCAATTTCTGTAGCTAAGTACTGTAGTAACAAGATAAAAACTTATATGATATTATATAGTATTTTTTTATAATTTTGTTATGTTTTTATTATAATTTATAACTGTTTACGTATTATTTTTTTATCCGGCAGTAAAATATAAATTCAAAACAATTGAATGCTCAAAAAATAAATATGAACGACAAATATATAGTTTTATGAATATATTGCACTAGGATTTGTTATATATATTTATTTATTTATTATATTTTATACGTCCATAACTATATGTTAAAATAGCACTCTATTCGACTTCTACTCAATGTTACTTCTATACTTAAATATGCCTGATTGCATTTATGGAGATTGGTTATTCCGGTTCACAAATCATCAAGTCGCCAATAAAACAAATAGAAAAATCGATAGATAATAAAATATTCTTAAATTTTTCCAAAAGTTTAAATTTTTTATTTTTTATAAACACTATTACTTCTTATTGATTTTTTCTAAAAGAAAAACATGATCTCTAAAGTTGTAGAAATTGCGTTAATTCCTAAAAATGCTCTATGATATTCATAGGAGACATTTCAGAATTATTACAAAGAGAAGCAATCTAGAGACTATAAAAATTTATTATTCTTATTAATATGGGTATAAAAGTGGATTTATAACTTCTGTAGTAATATTAAAGTTTTAATATACTATCTATCCTTACCCATTTATATATCCGATGAAGAATTTTCTATTTGTTTTTTTCTAATTCTTTCAGTTCAGAAAATATAATTCATATCTTTTTAGAAAGTGTTTACTTTTCTGTTTTAATATGATATAAAATTCTCCTTTATAGCATTTTCATGTAGATTATAGCTTTATCACTGGAGTTTCCAAAAATCTCTTTTAGACATCTTTGATTTATTAAAACTTGGTATTTAAATCCTGAATAGAATTTAAACGCTTATTTTTACTTGAGTTTTCGGTAAATTAAAGTGTTTCTTGTGACATATCCGAATAAAAATTAAGTTACATTAAGAGAATATTTGATTTTTTGCAATTACATACACAGTAAGTTGCTTTAAGAGAAGTTCTAATTGTTCAGTATCACTGAGTGCTCAGTAACATTGTTCAGTAACATGCAAGCTCTATGTAGTGATTCAAATATATTTCTTATCATTCTAAAGATATATAAATAATTGCTGAATAAATATAAACAAATCACAGATTTGTAGTAAGGAGAGCAGTCTAGACAGATTACCACACTCATCGATTTGATAGTAATATTAAAGCTGATAGATAAACATATAAAGAAATATTTATACAGTAATTTTAAAATTCTATCTTTTGAATATTACAAGTAACTATTATTAATGGTGTGAACAACTGATAGGATTACAAATAAACATCAATAAAACGTAACTGAATTCCTTCTAATGAATTATGTATGGTCAATTTCCACATATATCTCACTTAAATATGATAAATGCATTAGAGAAAAATTAAGAAAAAGTCACAAATTTATTAGCATCTCATGTCGATCATTTCCAAACAGTTTAACCTTATTTTTTAATCCCTATTTAAAGACTAATTCGAAAACTTTTTAAAATATATTATAAAAATTATTTTGGGACAAACTCTAAACAAATTTAATATTAATGTTAGTTCAGTAATAATTACTAAATCAAGTTCTTTCAATTAAAAATAATTTATCTATTTAGAAAATCTCGACTTGTAAAAGCAAAACGAACCCTGACTTGACAATATTTAAATTACTTGAATTCATAATCTTGATAAATTTTAAATGTTCCTATTTGTCCCCATGATTATTCAAATTCAAATCTCGAACCGTCTGTAAATAATTCGAATCGGAGTTTCATACATTATCCTTTCATACTTCATTCGAAATATTTTATATAAAAAGCAAATTGAAGCAAGAGAACATTTACGTTAACTAAAGTCAATTCATAGAATCTTATTTATATAAGTATATAATTTATATCTTCTAAATGAACTTCAAAAAATATAAATGAAATCATAATTTATTCTAATGCAATCTGGAAAATAAACATTACAAACATTAAATAAATATAATGATTTCATAAACTTATTTTTTGTATATATTTAACAATTTTACTTTTTAATTATATTCTTAAATTTAAAAAATTTGAGAATCTAAAATATAGTTCGTTTCTAAATTTCTGTTAACTTTGTATTATATTACTAATGAAATGATAAATGTGCTTACACAATATACAGAAACAACGTTAATAGCATTTTCAAACGAGTGTCATGTTATAATGTATAACAATTTATCGCAAATGTAACATAAATAATCCTAATAATAAATCCCAAAATGAAAGCTAAGTGAGATACACATAATGTAACTTTATACGAAACATTAATATCAGTTTATAAACCTAAGGTAATCTTACATAGAACATCAATATCGTTGATCTTTTTTATTGTGGAATAGCTCAGCATTCTATAACGTAAATATTATATCAGTAAATATATATCTATATTTATTTCTTATCTACTGAGAAAGTTTACAGAAGTTATACAGATATATTATAATTATTTATATATTATAATTATAATTTCCATTAATAAAAGCTAATAAATATAATTATTTTGTATAATATTAATATTAAAAACAATTAAGAGAAAATCAGTTTTAGTAGAAATGAATAATTTTGAATTACTGTAATTATTTTGATATAATAATAAATTGGTATAAAATAGATTTTTTAATAGATTTTAAAAACGTATCGTTTATATAAATATTATACACATTTTTATTAAATTATTAAATTAACTCTTGTGGTTTTCACGTTCAATATAAAATAGTGTATGTAAAATTAATGAGTAGAAACATTGTGGCAAGAAACATTGTCATTAAATACAAATAAAGTTACACATGTAAATAAACTATTGATTTTATAAATAATAAATTTCTTTTTGCATACCTATTTTATGAATGCTTATTTATTTATTTCAGAAAAGTTTTTGCTAATACTTTTACAGCACGAGATTTCTTCTGCGACAATAAATATCGTAGAGTGAAAAGAATAATACAATAAAAACTCCAATAAAATAATACAGATAATAATTACAAATTAAAGAAGACACATTTCATAATAATATATAGATTTTTTAAAAAGTAATTCAATTGTTTAATCATTTATTAATATCATTGCTTGAATTGAATGAATTTTTATCGAAAGGAAACATTTTCAACAAAAGTAAATAGCAACACATTTAATGACATCACGATGTTAATTGGAAATACAGTACATATGGTGTACTGTAAATGAAGGACACTATCTAAACAGTTGATTCGTGTAAGGTCCTTCGAGATCAGCTGCCCTGTACAGGTTTTCTCCCTTTTACTTCCTATAACAGTCTGTAAGCGTCAGTTCCTATCTTCCTCTCTTGATCGATAGGAAAAGTTCATTTGTTTTGTGAGCTTTTACCTCTCCAGCACAATCTACTTTTTATTAAAGAAGAATATTTTACAAAGAAGATATTAAAAGTCATTAGTTTATTTCAAAATTTTATTATTACAAAATTACAGAAATAATATTTTGAATTCGAAATAATGCTTAATAGAAAATTAATATTATTTTTAAAAAGTTATTGTTTCAATAATAGGAATCTTCTGATTTAAATTTTCGTTTTAAATTTTTATAACGATTATGTTTTCTACAATGTAAAAAATTAATTATAAATAATAAAATTATTTTAAAATAATTTAATTATGATTAAAAAATCACAAAATTTGTTATTAAAATTTTATTAATTTCTATCTAAAATTAATTTTAAATCTGTTTAATACTTAATATAAATGATACAATAAATTATAAATATATACTTGTTACAGTCAGTATATAAATATATAATAGAAGTTACAGTGATAATTTTTTGTATGTTAAATTAAAATAAACATTTTTAAAGTTAAGCATTTTAAATCTATGTGAACAATTGGGAGGAATGTCAATTAATAGAGTAATTGTTAAGTTAGGAATTTAGTGAATACAAAATACAATAGGAATAAAGAGAAATTGATATTGGGTTCTAACAGAAGAGATAATAGAAACAGCTGTTTGATCGATATAGGTAATTATTAGCTTAGTTGACTTGTCTCTATTTTGCAATTGTTAACTTCATTGCGAATGATATGACAGATGTTGCTTTACTTGTCATTTGACAGCCAAGTTGATATAATAAGATACTGACAACAGATTCTGCAACTCTAAATTGCATGATATATAAACTATTTACTAGTATTGATGCAGCATGATAGATGATATAATATGAAGTTATTTAACGTCGCGAGGTGCATTCATTGTACAAACATCATCACTCTTCTCGGAACGTTTTGCTTAAAGATAGCAATGAAATATTACTTTTAAAGGAAAGTTTACAGGAAAAGTATTATGAAACTTTTAGAATGTTTACCTTCGGTTGCAGAATAAAGCCTTTCTTTATACAATTTTTAACATATATCATCTTATGCATATATTTATTCTTTATTTAAAATTGCCCCTTCTCTTCGAAACTTGTAAGAAAATTGAAGAATTTGGTTAAGAAATGCTATGAATAAAAATTATAGAATAACTTAAATATTTAAATAGATTATTCTGATTATCAATATTTAATTAAATAGTTATTAAGGATTTAATAAAATTAATTAATTAATTATTAATATTATTTAAAAACTCGTTATTCCAGGTTTAATAGAATTTTCATATACAATAAAGCATAGTTCATTATACAAACTAAATAATTTTCTTGTTTGTTTCTGATTTAAACTAACATTTTAATTTGTTTGTTTGTTCAAATATATTAAAATGTTCTGATTGAAATTTCATTTATTTGCTTATTTGTACGATTTTCTCACAAAACATTCAAGTCAGATTATCATAATCTATGCGGTAAAATTACAAATTAACAGCTATGCATTGTGCGAAAGATTATTTTATATTGCTATATTTTTCATTCATACCCGTTTTAATATGTAACTAACGTGTTTAATATTCAATATATTAAGAATTTAAACGTATACAAACATTAAAGTAAATACATTTTTATTATATCTGATACGAATGTAGCTTTGATTTTAATATGGTATATATTTAGTAAAATTTAGGTGATTCAAAGTCTACTAACTTCTAGAACATTTTTGAAATTTCTCTTTATGATATTGTCTGTTTTTCAAGTAAAATGTTAAATGAATAAAACCTTTGCTAAAAATAGACCACTTTATATATTTATTGTTTTAGCTACTTATTAGATTAAATGAAATATTCCTTAAAGTATTTTTATTATTATCATAATTATTATAATTAAAATTTTAAGTTTTTTAATAATAACATAGGAAACTATTTTTAAAGTTTTAAAGTTCTGTATATTTAAGTCAGCTATTTACTAGTAACACAAAAAAAATTTATTTGCTAAAGAAATTTTATTATGAGATTGGACAAAAATAATTTATTGCTCATTTTGCATTTTGAATTTTGACATTTTTGCAGTACAGTAGGTTAAAATGAAACAATAAACAATGATCAACAGCCTAACAACCCGACAATATAAATTTAATTTTACTAAATCTAAACAATGTCATCCGATTTTATTCAATACGAAAAATTGAAATTGCATTTCTAGTTCTATAGTGACAAATAGGAATATTTCATAATTCATGGCATATATCTTGCTAGAATATATACACCATTTTATTCAAAATTTGTTCAAATATATTGAAATGTCCTGATTGAAATTTCAAATATCTTGTATATATGTCAAAGTGAAGAAATAAGAGTCATAATTTTGAAAAATATACCAGAGAAACAAAATTCGCGCGTTGCTTATCTGAAGAATAGAATTTTGTTATATTGAAAAGTATTCGGAAAATGTTCATAGTTCAGTATTTTTCAGATGGTCATTCAGGTAAACAAACAGACAATATCATAAAGAGAAATATCAAATATATCTTGTAGATGCATCGTATTAAAGAAGTAAAACAATCGCAACAGATAAAGAGTAATTATAAAAGACCACGAATACAAACTAATTTTTGACATAATTATTGTTTTGGAATATAATTTGAAGATTATCTTAAAAAATTATTAAAATAGCGTAGAGAAAATAAACAAAAACAATCAAAATTATTTTCTGTAGCAATTATTAATAGACTTAGAGCAAGGATCTCTGACATTTTAAACTATCCTCTTGAAGGATTCTTTGACCTTTAATTTACTCTGTTTTTTTACTAATATAGTTAATGATGATGATAATAAATAAATAAATCTGGTGTGAGAGTATTAATCCACCACCGTTTCATTAGAAAAGATCTACTTAACAGTGTGCAAATATATATCCTGAATTTTCGTATACATAACCCAATGGACTAATAATTTTTAACGAACAACTTTCAATCGATCCCCAATTAACGCCCGACTAATTTTCGACGTCCAAAAGTGTGCCTTATCGACTACTTTGTAGACCCGTATCCTAGAAAAAAAAATATATATATATATATATATCAAAAAATATAACAACTCTAGCGTAATTCATAAAATTTTAATTTGTTAAAAATAATTAAAATTTATGAATTGTAATAAAATAATTTAAAAATTTCTATAAATATTAATTTAATTACGTGTAAAAATGTAATAAATTTATTATTATTATTATTTTGATTTAGAAATACCATAATAATTTTATATAAATCAGTAACCATTTAAATTTGTCTGCATAACTTGAAAATTATTCATGATTTAAATATTATATTGTTTTATAAGCACTCAAATAAATGATTTAATAATAAAATTTTCAATTTTCTGAAAAATTGAATCAAAACTTAATCATTATAGACATCAGAAAAATATTAGCAATGGCCAAATTCGAGACTTTTTAATGATTTTACATTCTTCAATAATTCTTTTAGAAATAAATGTTATTATTTTTCAATTTTAACAATATTTTTATAGTATTATTTCTATCAATTTTTTATTTATTTTAAGAGAAATTGGTATATTCCAAGGGCTTGTCTGTTCTCTAATTATTTAAATTTTCATTTGTTTAAAATTTCAAAAGATAAATTATAGCGTAGAATTTATTCTGCATTACAAACTATAATCTTAGATGATTGAATAATATTTCAAACTGATTGATTTTTTATTATAATATTAAATTATAATAATAACAATTTGAATCTTATTGTTTACATTATTATAAAAACTGCCTTCGAAAATGCGATATATGATTTATTATATAATTAGGAAGAGAGTTTTATATTGAATATATGTAATTTTATTTTATTTTTTTTTGTAGCGTTATTTTAATAATGTGAAGAAAAGAAATCTTTTCAATAGATATCAACTTTCAATCTATCGTAAAATAATAATCACATGAAAATATTCCGTGATTTATCTAATCTGTTTACTTCGAAACTCTCTTCTTATCGAAACATTGTTTCCAGTCACGCATATCTTAATGTTTTTAATAAGAAATTTTGAAAGATGGTACTAAATAACTAAGTTCGCAATCATTAGCACATTTATTATAGAAAATGATACAAAAATTAAATATTCATTTATTATCTCAACAACTCATTCTAAGCATGCATTATAAAATATTACTTCAGAAAGTAGAAGCAAGTCGTATGCTGTTCACGTACAAATCTAATTTACTTCTTGCAGTACCAGATTTTTAAAATGAATTATTTGGAATTGATGCTTATTTACTTGGAAATTTTTGAATTTAGATTATTATTATTATTATTATTAGTATGGTTAAGTGAGAGATATTCGTGTTAACACCGGTGGTTGTGTAACTATGCCGGACCAAAGTCAAGGCATAGTAACCAAAACAGAAATTAAAGAAGTGTATCAGTGTGTGTGTCTGTATTCAGGAATTTTCTCACAATATGACATGTATTCAATATAGTGGCCTTCTGTAGTGTGATGTATGTGTTTCTATTCAATTCTAATGTGCCCAGGCTTTTGTGTAGTGTGTGTGGTATGACACCTGTAGAGGAGAGAACAACAGGTACAATAAGCACCCTATCCATCCTCCACAGATGCCTTATTTCCTGGGCGAGTTCTGTGTACTTGCTAATTTTTTCAGTGCATGCGTTTTGTATATTGTGAGTGTTTGGAATGGATATGTCTATAATGTATGTGATTTTATTGTGTTTGTCAATGAGTGTGATGTCTGGTCTGTTGTGGTAAATTGTTTTATCTGTGATTATGGCTCTGTCGTAGTACATTTTGTGCGTGTTGTTTTCCAATACTGTCTGTGGAATGTATTTGTAGTATGGTTCGTGGATGTCTACTAATTTGTGTTTCTTTGCAAGCTCTTGGTGTATTATATTTGCTACTTGGTTATGTCTGTGTAAATAATCTGTCTGTGCCAAGAGCTTGCAACCAGAGGTGATGTGTTGTATAGTTTCTGGCATGATGTGACATTTTCTGCATGTGTCATTTGTGAGTGTTGTATCTTTGAGTATGTGTTTTCTGTAGTTTTTAGTATTTATGACCTGATCCTGTATGGCAATCATGAATCCTTCCGTCTCCCCAAAGAGGCATCCCCGAGCTAACCAGCTGTTTGACGCAGTTTTGTCAACAAAATCCTGGGCCAGATCGTAAGGATGCCTGCCATGGAGTGCCTTTCGAGCCCACGATTGCTTAATGGTGTCTATGCTTTTTATATGTTGTGTTGTGTCCATATGATGTGAGTGTAAGTTTAATGGTGTGTTATTCGAGTCTGCTAGAGTTACTGCTTTATGTAATTGTGATATTTCTTGTTTTTTGTAGAAAAACTCTCGCAATGACTGTATTTGTTTGTAGTGAAGGTTAACTATGTCAATCAGGCCACGTCCGCCATCTTTACGTGGAAGGGTTAATCTTTCTGTGGCGGATTTAGGATGATGTTGTTTATGCTTAGTAAGTGTTGTTCTTGTTTTCCTTTGGAGTTGCTCAAGATCAGTGTGAGTCCAA
Source organism: Centruroides vittatus (assembly GCF_030686945.1). Taxonomy (NCBI): domain Eukaryota; kingdom Metazoa; phylum Arthropoda; class Arachnida; order Scorpiones; family Buthidae; genus Centruroides; species Centruroides vittatus. The sequence goes on from NW_027122266.1 coordinate 4,231,962, forward strand.
TGTATAACTCCAAAAGAATATGTGAGTACTGGGATGACATATGTGTTTATTGCTTTAACTGTGTGTTTTGCATTTAATTGTGTTCTGAGAATAGCATTTAACCTACTTTGGTATTCTTTAATTAATCTTTGCTTTATTTGTGTATGTTCTGTTAGTTTGGCCTGTTGGAATCCTAAATACTTGTAGAACTCGCCCTCTTCCATGGATTCAATAACGTCTCCATTTCCAAGTGCAAAATCTTCTTTCTTCAGGATTCCTTTTTCTATGTGAACTGTTTTGCATTTATCTAGGCCAAATTCCATTTGTATGTCCTTGGTGTATGAATGTGTGATTTGTAGGAGTTGATGAAGTTGTTTTTGTGTGGATGCATAAAGTTTTATGTCATCCATGTACATGAGATGTGACAGTGTATACTGTGTTGTTTTTTCATGTCTGATATTGTAGCCATATTGTGTGTTGTTTAACATGTTGGATAATGGGTTCAAGGCTAGGCAGAACCAGAGAGGACTCAAGGAATCTCCTTGAAAAATTCCTCGCCTAATAAAAATTTGGTTTGTTTGTATGGAAGTGTTATGAACCCTGAGATGTAGTGTTGTTCTCCAGTGCTGCATAGTGTTTTGAAAGAATGCAATGAGTGATGGATGTATTTTGTACATGTGTAGGATATGTAGCAGCCAACTGTGTGGAACACTGTCGAATGCTTTTCTGTAGTCTATATATGCCATGTGTATGTTTCTGTGTTGTCTGTGTGCTTGCCGTAGAATGACTGAATCTATGAGTAACTGTTCTTTGCATCCCCTGTGGTTTCTACGACAACCTTTTTGTTGTTCTGTTAGAATGTCGTGTTCTTCAACATGTTTGTATATTTTGTTTGCAATACAGGATGTCAATAATTTGTACAGTGTTGGAAGACATGTAATTGGTCTGTATTGTGTGGGGTCTGTGGTATTGTTGTTTTTAGGTTTCATGTAGGTGATGCCCTGAGTAAGAAAATTTGGCATGTCTTGTGGATTGATGATGATGTGTGTTAGGTGTTTAGCTAGTTCCTGGTGCAGTGATGTGAACTTTTTGTACCAGAAATTGTGAATGTTGTCTACACCAGGTGTCTTCCAGTTGTGTGTTCTGTTAACAGTGTATTGGAAATCATGTATGTTTATTTCAGCACAGGGCATAGTTGGTATGTTGTGCAAGTTTCTGTTCTCCTCCTCGATCCAGCCTGCATCGGCATTGTGCGTGACAGCACTGGACCAAAGAGAGGACCAATATGTTGTGAGTTCTTCTTCTGTTGGTGTGCCACTGTGCTGTGTATCAGTGTTTGCTTTGTTATTAATTTGTCTGTAAAAGAGTTTTTCATTGTTTGTAAATAATTTATTTTGTTGTTTTCGTAGTGTACATGTTTTGTATCGTTTGAGTCTACGTGCTTTGGCAGCAAGTTTTTGTTTTAGTGTATCAATGTATTCTGTAATGCGTGTGTTGTGATGTTCGTGTTTTGTGTGTGTTTTTATTTTCTTGAAAATGTTTTTGAGCTGTTTCCTTAATTTGGGTGTTATGTTGTTTTTAGTGTATTGTGTCAGCCTGCCTAATTGCTGTCTAATGTCATTTATTTGTGTTTCTATTCTTCTCTGCCAGGCAGGTCTTGTGATAGAATTGTGTTTTCTGTGTATTTGTCTGTGATTGTACTTTAAGTCCATGTTGTGTCACTACTGTGACTGCCCCAGCATAAACTAATGTATGAATGTCTGAGAGTGTAGAAATTGAATGAATGTAGTGTGGTAGTAAGTGAGTGTTTACATAATTTAGTGTTTTTCCTACTTCCTTTGACGTGTTGATTTTTGGTATTCGTGGTCGTTGTGTGGGATCTGTACCTGTATATTTAGTGAGTGTTTCCTGAAATATAAGTGAGAGCGTATTAACTAAATCCAAGTCTATGTTATCAGTGATGGATGAGGAAGTGTCTGTAGTATCATTAGTGGTAATTGTTGTATGTGTGTTATTATCAATGCTTGTTGCTGGATTATCCTGACAGGTTACATGATCTTCATTAATGTTAGATGTTTCTGTCTGTTGATGTATTTGATCAGCAACCTGTTGTTTGATAAGTTCAAGTGTTGTTTGTGGAATAAGGTTGTTGTGTATAATTGTTCTTTTTTGATCAACAACCCTTTGTTCGGTGACAGTGAGATGAGGATACTGTTGTGTGAATCTATGGTGTAGTTGTTGTCTGTATGCTGTCATGTTTGTTTCGAGTTTTGTGATGGTGTAATAAGTACGGATGATAAACTCGTTCATTTCTACTGTCCATTTCATCCGTTGGCGTGGTTTTCCAGCCTTTGTGGTCTGTGGATGCATTGCCACAGAAACACCAAGGCTGGGTTGGTTCCTCACATCTGTTGAGGGCATTGCAGTAGCCATGCTTGGGCCGGTGCTGCTTTCGCCACCGGTAACCAAGGGAGACTGTGACCTATTTTTCGAACGTGAGCCTCTGCCTAACCCACGAACGCGGACCTTGTTAACCCGGGCGACGTCCGAGCCGGTATCACACTTTGATCTAGTTATTACCATGATGAATATCTCCACAGAATGTGGGCGTGGTCACTCTTAGCTTCATTTCTCCCCATAGACCTTACTGGCATGGGTGTCCCTACCAGGAGCTTATGCTCCAGCCTGCATTGCCCTATGGATCAGTAAAATTACTGGGCTCTCCCACCACGACCAGGTGGTGACCACGGGAGAGTTATTATTATTATTATATTATTATTATTATTATTATAAGAAAAGTCAGTAGTAGAATAAATAGAAATTTTAAAAGAAAGTATTTAGATTTTATAACCTTTATATATAATTTTAGCGTGTTTCGTAGCCTTTTAAAATTTTATATAAACGTATATAACAAAAGTATTTTCATATTAATGTGTATTCTATGACTTTTAATTAGAAGAGAATGCGCCTAATTCACTTCTAATATTACTTATGTCGTTATAAAAGACTTAAAATTTAATTAAAAGGTTAATTTAAAGTATTCATTGTACCCTTTTATATTCCATTAAAGATTCGCGAATGAACATAAAATTTCTTTCAATAATTGATGAGTTTATTCTGCTGTTAAAAGAGAAGATTTAATTATTATTTTAGGCATTTAAAGTAAATTTTAATTCAGTAAACTAATAACATCAGAACAAACGTAACAAACATTTTAACAAGTAAATTTCTATAATTATTGTGATTAAGTTTATTGTTGATATTGGATTTTTTCAAAAGAATGACATTAAATATGGTTAACTTGTTTACAATCCCACGAAACATTTTACGGTGATGACCGTTAAAGTTACCCAGGTTCAAAGCTTTCGAGCATCTTTCGAAGTAAGTCAGAGGAGACTAAGAAAAACGTTTGGGAAATGCCAAAAATACGATGAAACTTGTTGATGATAGCAGAGCTAAATTCAGAAAGATGACAGGAATCACTTTTCATTGCGAGAAGATAGAACCTTTATGGTTTAAGTTAATTAGAAGGTTTGATAGAGTACAGAAAATGTTAAAATGCAATCTCCCGTGGGTGGATTATACTAAAAAACCTAATTCTTTAAAAGAGATATTTATGAGAGTGGCTTGTCAAAAAATAAAGTCAATAATTAAAGCCACTAAAAATTTTTAAGAAAACTTCTTTCGTGTGAAAATTAATATAAAATATTGTGAATCAATATTTCCTTCAAAATTGCTGTTATTTTTTTTTAAGTATTAAAATCGATATACAAATTGTCTTTATTGTTGCTTTTGGTTTTATTTTACTACAATTTAGTTCTCATTATACTCGTAACTTATTACAAATTCAAGATACTATATTTACAATTTAAATGATTAATATTTATATAAATAAAAAGCTTGAACAGAAATTATTAGAAGCACAAAAAAATTAAATCGTTTAATCGTTCACTAATTAATTTTTACTAAAAAATAAAGCGAAATCATATTTAAATAAAATGTCATAAACATTTTATAATGAAAAATATATAGGCCTAATTAATTTAACAAGTGTAAATTATGAAATTTTCTGAAATTTAATAATCGAGGAAATCATTTCTTATATTTCCTGATAATTAATACAGAAAATGATTTGGAATTTTGAATTCAATATATTCAATAGATAAAATGAATATTTCATTTTTTCAAAAAGTAAGATAAATGAAATCAATAATAAAATTTTATATATTTATTTGTCTTTTTTAAACAAATTATGTTATTTCAAAGAAATCCAAATATTTTTTTTTAAAACAGGTAATATTTTCTAGAAATTTTACACCTGTTACCTCCTGTATCTGAAATATTACGTGTTTTTTTTAAAAAAAAATATATATTATATTACTTGTATATATATACACAACCCAGCACACATTTCTCAATATGAATATAAACAAGTGGAAAGTTAAGTTACGTAGATTTGTCTATCCCAGAATTTTCTAATTTTTAAAATATTATTTAGGTAAGTATATATATGTATATATACCTCACTGTAATATAATTAGAATTTTAAACGGTAGATAGTAACATATTACATTGTAGATTGTAGATAATTATATTACTTGTATGTATATATATATATATATACAAGTAATATAATTATACAAGTTACAAGTTTCACTCTGTGTAGAGTAGAATATCACCATAATTAGTGTTTATTCTATTCTTGCAAGTTTTCCTTTTGAACAAGATTTGGTACTTTTTAAAAATTTCTAAATCATATCAAATAAATGTTAAACAGCTACGTTTACCTTTATAGTAAAATCACTTTTACACACGTTAATAAATTTATTATCAAGTTTAATCCAAATTAATTCAAAGTGAATTCAACTAAAGATGAAGAAGTATTCAAATGCAAGAATTGAGAACTATTCATTTCTAAGAAGTTCTCGTTGCTCAAGAGAACTTGTATTGAATATTCGAATACTCTATGAATGCGAACCTTATGAGTTTACATGACAGCGATCTGTCACAATCTACCGTCGAAAATTCTAATTATATTACAGTGATGTAGCGACCAAGATATTCTGCGATCTGACTTCTTGAAAAATTGTGTTACCGAATGGATGAAACCACCACTGAACATGATAATCATGGGTTCGTACCTGATTAACGGGCTGGCCGCGTGTTTTCCATGTAAACAAGAGCCAATTTTTCCATTGAAAGTTCTTCCGGTACCCACTTCTTGAGTGGTTATTTTGAACATTACTCAAAGCTTTATAGTTTAAGGACGATTGCATCTGCCTAACCTTGCGGTACAGGACAAGGCTCTTTCAAATGTTCTTGCACTTTGAAATGCCAGATTTTGATGTGCAAATGCAAAAAGAATGACACTTTATGCACTTCTAAATGTCATAACTCTTTGACTTCCTACAATAAATAAAAACATTTATTAAAAGGTTATTTTCGTTTTATTTTAATTTTACTTTTCGAAACCTCAGCTTGTAAAAGTTAACAAAAACTCCAGCAATAAGTTGCATAACCTTCCCGGTTGTTATCAGATGTTATTTTTAAAATAACGTTTATATTTTTAATTATAATAAATAAAATTGTGTATGCGCCATCTGTTATGAGATTTAATAATTTTATGTTATTAATTATTATAAGATGACAAAATAGCGATAAGTCTCATAAAAAACTGTAAATTCTAATCACAAAACATTTTCATTAGTCCGACCTTTCTCGAGATACATGACATCCCTCCATCTCCCCACTTACCGACTTTTCACAACCAAAGTTTAATAGCATTAATGCCCCTGATACACAAGCCACCATGCCAAATTTTGTTTCTTAATCTTTACCCCATTCGGTGAAAAATTATTTTAAATAAATCAATTTATAATTATCTATTGTTATTTAGAGAGAGATCCTAAGTTATTAACGTATTAGGTCGCGTCAGAATTAATTAAGGGAGGTGGCGATAAATTCAAAACTTATGCAGTCAGGAAATATTTTTAACCCGTGAAGACAACCTAAACAATCAGACCTCCTAAAAGCTGGTTAAATCTTTATTAACTTTCCAGATACATTTCGGATATTCATCTAATTTGAAGTCGTGTAATTTTTGGCGCGATGATTTTAAAATTATCCTTTTGAATTCAAAAGTCATGGTGCCTTAAACTCAGTCCAGATATTTGGTCTCACTCCGTTATTATTTAAATTTCGCTATCAATCAATCAATAATCTATAGAATTCTTATATTCTCGACATTTAAAAGATCTGATTATAATCGCTAAAAATGTATGGGTAAACTATCTGAAAATTATTAAAATCAATATTACAAAAGTTAACAGTTTATATCGATTTTTATCACTACGAAATATTTAAATTTATATAAATAAAAATAAATTTTGACAAACATCTAATTAATTTAATTCGTCATACAAAATAATTATAAATGATAAATGATGCACTTATCTAAAAAATATTCTTTCGTGTATATAAAATATGTGTTCTAGCATTAATAAAAGCATTTATTAGCATCACATCTTCACTATATTATTTATTATTATCTTTAATATTAACATGTATTTTATTACTAATAAATTTAAATTGCTGCTCAAGTAATTTAAGAAACTTTTATATTTAACCCTAGGTGCAAAATATTCAGCATGCGGTTATCGGTTGTCTTCGTTATTTAAATAGATAATTATTTACCATAAATTTTAAAACTAGCAATTTTAGAATTTTAGTAGAAAATTAAAGCTTTAAATATTAACTTTAAAAATTTTCTATTGGACTTTTGAACTTTCTATCGGTTTTATTTTCAATTTCCTGAAAAAATTTAATTTAAATTAAATTTTTAAAAATAGCATTGCAATGCTACTAGTACTTTAAAAAAATTATATTAAATATTTATTAATCTTCTAAATGGATATTTTTGGAAAATATTAATGTAACCCTCGGTAACCTTACTAACAAATTTCTAAATATTGTTTCTACAATCACAGAAAGAATTTATTTATTTTCCATTTACAGAATTTAGAATGGAAAATAATGTAATGTTTCCTAATAATTATCTCAAATTGCATACAGTTTAAGTATGCAATTTGAGAATTTAAATACTATTAGCTAAATCGCATTTATATTATCGATATAAATTTGTCTAAGCAAAAATAATATTAAATTTTATTTAGTGAAATGTTTAATATATAATAATAAAAATAAGAAAATTAACTTCGGTTGGATATATTGTGTTGTTTTGTTTTGTGCACAGAAAAACAGCCACACGGCATACGGTATATATGTATTATTTATAAAGTCCTTTATGTAATGTTACATGGAAATGCAAACAGACGAAAGAGGATTCAACTATAAGTAATATCCCGAAAATCCTCAAAATCTGAATAATACTTCAGGCTACATTTGTCTATCTGAATATGTTGTTTTCAAGATATTTATTTTTATATTTTACTTATAAGAGATCAGTTATCTCCATAAATGATTACATACTATTATAATAATTAACTTATATTTGAAACCCTTCTCTTACTTTATTATATATTAAATTTAATATATTATAAAACTTATGTATCAGGAATTATTACTTTTTAGTTAAACCAATCGATACAATCAGATGACTTAAAGCTAGATTAAACTTTTATTAACTTTTCAAATGCATTTCGGACATTCGTGAAGTTTGAAGTACCTCTTCGGCTATCATTAATATATGTATATAAAAAGCAAGTTAATTTAATAAAAACTTTATATATTCAAAATCTATAAATTAAGTATAGATTTGAACTTATTGTTCTATTCAATGTTGAAAATTGAAAAACTATTTACATATTGACATACCGTAAGTTTAAATACTGTTTCAAAAAGTACATTCTTCATTTTTCTTTAACATCTTTAACATATATATTCTTACTATTAAATTTTTATATCTTTAAACACTTTCAAGTAAAAACAAAAGTAATTAAATTTCATCTCACAACTTACGATACTTTGATTTTCCACAATACATCGGGTTATATCATTTGTAAGATAAATACAGCACATTAAAGTACAACAATAAAATTTAAATTTTAAAAACTTTTATAGGACCTGGGGACAAGTTTACAATGATTATAGTTGATTTTAATTAATTTTACAGTAAATATATTTGTAAAAATCTTTAAATAAATCATCTTTTATTTAAAATTTTCAACTTTTTACATATAAAAAAATTAATTATAATTTTTTTAAACAAAAAAGCTTCAAAAATTAAATTTTAATTCTTCTATATTAATCCATGTCAAAATGTAACTAAATATAAATATATATAAATAGTAATACTCAAGTTATCTATATTATTTAAGTAAATATATTTATATAATTTTCTTTTATGCGAATGCGCTTCTTGGATCAATATTTTAAGAAAATCGTTTTCTGCTTTACACGAATATCGTAATATGTGCTGAAAAACTGATTATTATCTATGTTATAAACCAATGGTGCCCAAAGTACAACCTTCGGGCTAAAACCGATCTATGAACATGAACATATTTGACACATCGCTTATAAGTTATAAATGATAGAAATAGTCCAAACTTTAATAAATATAGAATAAACAAAATATTTGTAGTCCACCTGCATACTAGGTATGCTCAGTTTGGCCAGCTAATCGAAAAGTTTGAATACCAGTATTGTAAACAATGGAAAGAGCAATAACCCCTAGGTACTCTTTCTATTGTGTGCCTACTAAATGTCCTGTTTACCCTGTAAATGTAACGGGATTATTATAATTACAATTAAAATTATATATATCACACCGGGTTCTAAAACATTATTTGAAAATTATTTTTGATATTCTTTTTATTTTAATATTAAAATTTAGTATTATAAAATACTTGAATTTGATAAATTTAATTTTATGAATTTAAATAAATCTTTTATATAAGAAATTTGTACAAATATATCCAAGACAGACCGCTCGTGAAAAATTACTGGGTTTGATTCCTACTTCTGAGAATGCCTTATATTCAACCATAATAATTGTAAACGTACAGTACAATACTCCAGACCATATCAAAAAGATGTCTACACGCGTACCGGTATATCTGACAGGTATTCCTGAATAATTGGGCCAGTCCTGTATACCTTAACGTATAAATGGCAGAGCTGTCAGTTTTTCTCGGCCTGTTCAGGTAACCGAAACAAAATGATCATTTCATTCGAAATACCTGCGCCTAAATGAACTGCTCAGGCATAACGGACTGCATGGAGAAGCAATTTGGCGACCTGTTCAGTTATTTTGTATCCATCGTATTGACAAAGCGTGTATCTCGGTATAAAATGACAGATTATTTTCAGTGGATGTTTGGAGGAATTCTTAAGAAGTTATGCCAATCTCCTAGTGCAAATTTCAATTATTTTAGTACGTTAGCATGTGAAAACTGTTTCTTTTTCCTCAACCAATCTTTCCACCACATAACACGTCGTTTTTTACGATTATTACACTTTTATATTGCAAATAATAATTAATCTATCCCTAAAACATGATAAGTACACGCCATGCTATCTAAAACTGTACCGCTGAACAACAATTATACCTGTACCGTGTGGTTGCACTGCACACTTCAGTATACCTGACAGGTATACAGGTACTGTACTTGTGTAGGCACCGTAAAAATAAAATTGCGTTTCGTTAGAATGTTGTAACATGGCCTAAAAATGTGATAATGCAATAACAGAGAATTTCTGTTTTAGTTGTAGCCGGTTTATTGTAGAAAACAAAACTAGAATAAAATGCGAGATGAAGTAGAATTATTCCTGTTTTTAATTGAAAATGTTTAAGGCAAATTTTAGTATGAAACTTTTATATGTTAAAGTTTTTTAAAGGAAAAAAAATGAATGAACTCTTTAATAATAAATAGAACAGTAAGATCAAATCTATATTTAATATATTATTTTAGGGTACTTCGCCTCCTGGACGTTTCACTCCCTACTTGCTCACGAACTTCGCAATCAATATAAGAAAAATATAAAGCCTACTTTTGTATTAATAGATATAGAATTATCCTATGTCCTTTCAGCTTTGTCGTGCTCATTTATTTCTCACTGATTACTAAATTTTAATTTATTTCATGAAATTCAATTCTTAGAAACCCTATTTTATCAAATTTTTTAATACATATAATTAATTTTGTTTATTATACGGTAATATAAAAATAACCTATTACTGTATTAAACTATGTAAATAATATTTGTCATTACATCAATATCTGTGTAATTAATATATTTAAAATACTGTAAAGTTAAAATTTTTAAAATCTTTTACCATTTATTCATATTCATATTTGACCTAAACAAAGTAATTTCTAGATCCTTTTTCTATCATTTAATTCTTCATTTATTAATATAGATATAGAACAATGTTTAAGTCATATTATATAAAGTATCAGTTAAGTGTCTTCAAAATATATCGTAAATATCTAAATTCTCAATTTAAAAAGTATTTAATTAGTCATTTTAATAAAAAATACATAAAAAATAATACTTTCTATTTTATGATAATTGAATTATTAACTTAAACAATAATTAATCAATTATATAACTTAATTACGATTTTAACAAAATAGTATATTCCATGATTATTAAAATTATAGATTTGCATTTCAAATTTAAGCGGAAATCTAGGTAATGGCACTTTCAAATATCCGTTATAAATCAAACGAGAATTTTCAAAATCCACGTTATTATTAATGGATGGTTTGGCATGCACATATTTCTTATCGATGTTCCAAATAACATTGGCAGTCATCATTTTCAACTTCATATTAGGAGCGTTACGCTCAGCCATTAAGGTTAGCTAACAATTAATCTTAATAGCTTTCACAGTCGTTCATCCTCTTCGTGTGACAAGTGACAAACTTCGATACTTTGAAATGAAATTGGTCGACGTGACTGATATATCTCGTGGTTTTTCTGCAAACGTTGACCTGAATTATAAATAACGTAGAACAAAGATTAAAAAAGAAAGAGTAAAAGTACATTTGTAGCTTTTAATTTTTTTTTATTATAAATGCAAAATTTGCTACACACTATTCTAATCATTTTATTATACTTATTTAATTATCTTTATCAATCTTTATTAGCAATGAGAATAATTTCCCTGTTACAGGGGGGTTATAAACAATTAATTGGATAAGTTAACATTTGTAATTTACAGCAGATTGTATCTATTATACATCATTTTATTGTTTACAAGTTCTTACATTTATTTCGCGGAAAATCCTGTATTATAACTATAGGGTCTTGTATAAGTTATTTAAGAAAAAATGCTTATTTAATTATTGTAATTATACTTATTTAAAGAATAATTACAATATTTAATGCTAAATTTTATATTAAGAATAAAAAACTAAAAGCTACAAATGTACTTTTTTAATTCTTATTTTTAATATTTGTTCTACGTTATTTATAATTCAAGTCAATGTGTGTACAAAAGCAATATAAACATACATAAAAACACTTAAAACTTATTCGTTATAAGAATATATTTTATACAAAATAAATCAGTCAGTCTTTATTAACGTTTTTATTTAATTTTCTGTGAAATAAATTCATTTAAAAGCATGCTAACAGCAGCTATTGATCTTTTAAAGTTATTTTGGCTTGCTTCAATAATTAAATTAAAATAAAGAACAGAAAATATTTTAAAATTTATAATTTACATTTTTACATTAATTCAATTAATTTGAAATTTTTTAATTAAAACTTACTTTTTATAATTAAACATTAATGAAAATATTCGCCAAGTATTTAAAAAATAATTATGATTTATTTATTATTTATCTTGGATCCGAAAATGAGGATTTATTACAGTTTCGTTAAAGAAAATTACAATAAAAAATTCGAAATTTGTAAATGTAAATTAATTAATTAAGAAATTTACTGTACTTTTATTGATTAGGTATAACAACCATTTTTTACAATTAAATGTGCATATATATTTAAATATTAATTAAATTTGTTTAAAAAATTAATCATATAATTTAAAACGTTTTAATTTACAAGCAGAATTATTTTAATTTTAAAGAAACATAAAAAGAAATATTTTTAATACAAAATTAAAAAATTATAATAAAAAATAAATTATATTTTATTAAAATATTCATTTATATATATATATATATACATTTTTTGGCTTAGTAAAAAATACTTTTAAAAATAAGACATAATAATAACAATATATTGATATATTACAAAAATAAAGTAAATATGCATAAAAAAATATATTAAATACATATTGAATCTATATCTTAAATACACCAGTTATTAAATAATAAATTCTGACAATACTTTAAGTAATAAAGAATCTTTATTAAATTTTCTTGAATTTTTTTTATAAATCTATTGCATTAATACGACATTTTACATTTTATTAATGGATTAGCAACTTTTTATTTTTTATTAATCAATGCACTTTTTAAATTTTTATTTCAAAATAAATTAAAAAGAATATTTTAAAATTTTCAGAATAAGAATTTAATATTTTTTTATAATCTATTTTATTAAATTAATTTGTTTTGAAATATAATAAAAAGACGATTTATTATGAATTAGCTATTAATAACTTGGAATTATCCAAAATTTTTATCATTATCACGAAGTTATAAAAGTAAATAAATAAAATGGTATTGGAAATGAAATAAAATATGCAGAGCTGGCGTAATTTTCTGTATTATTTTATTCTTTATTACATCATAAATACGAAGAAGAGTAAGAAATATAAAACCTTAGTCAACTTAATCCAAGAAGGAGTTATGGTATAAATATAAAATAGTATAATATGAAAATAAGTTTTTGAGTGTCTGTTGAGTAGTATGGTATTCTTAATGCCTTATTAATTTTTACAGACTGCCTGTATATAATATATACTAAATATACACATACATATATATACTTATACAATCTTTATAAACATAATGGTTGCATAAGAATGTAGTAGTAAGTAAAGTTTATTGTAATAAAGTATACCTGTTACAAGGGGGAGAATCAGTTGATACCAACATAGTTGATTTTGTTATTTAATAATTATAAAATATTGACGTCTTATAATAATATCTAATTTGTTCAACATTGATATATATTTGCAATACTGCAAACATATGTATTTGATATATTATATCACATTACATAACTACAAAAAATTTTTTAAATTATACAAATTATCATCAAATTATAATTTTTTTCACGTACAAAATGCTTAGTTAGTATTTCATTGTTGATCTTGTTTGTCGCACGGAGGTTATATCTATTTCGTAACATTAGTGCCTCGCTATAAAACGACACTTATAATTTTTGGGGGATAAAAACCCCTACATCTAGAATAGCACCAACTGCAAGATAATAATTATTATTATTGAATTATCTTCTTATTATTAAATCTTAGCCAGGTGGAGAAATTTAATGGTAAAAAATTCTGAAACATATCAGTTGCTATATAAGGTTCTGAAATTATATTATACCACACAAGATTTTGACAGATTAGAACAATCTTAAGATAGGCAGAATTCAGGAGAAATATATCAGTTATGTACTTGATATAATGACTTCGGTGGAATAGTTGATATTTTTTTGATCTTCTATCTTAGAAAAAAACTTTAATAATGATTATCATAAGGAATAAGTGTAGGCCAAATCTGTTTCAATTTTTCTATTACCATAGTTTTAGCATTTAAACATTCAAACTAACTATTATTTCTTCTATCTAGCCATAATCAGAACTAAGATGACGATCAATTTCTTCTCGAAAAATCATTCAATTGGACTACTTTATCTAGATTAATATCATATGTATATTTTATGTTGTCTTTAATATAATAATCATCTTTTATAATAATTCTATTCCCATTGTGTTTTTCTTCTTTAATTATTGCCAATAATTTTTTTCTTCTCATTCTGGATCTCATGCATAAATCCGAAGTAACTATTATCTTTTCCTTCACTTTATTATTGAAGTCGCCTTTCTTTTTCCAGAATTCTTTAATAATCAGATTCCTATCATATACGGACCCCAATAATATTTTCACTATGGGATTGATTTCACTTTTGGTTAATCTAACCACTCCTTTTATGTGACTATTAATTATTCCCAAGTCCTTTTTTATAAACTGATTAATTTCTTTTACATGATCGGTCGAGTTGAACGGAAAGTTTAAAACTATAATGTTATTATTATTTCTCACGTTAGCTAGCTGGTCTATTTCAAATTCTAACATACCTTTCAATTGGCAATTCTTATTAGATATTTCCTCTAATTCTTCTACTTTTTGGGATAATTTTGACAATTCTCCATTCAAATATTTATTTTCTTCTTTCAAAGCAATGACTTCTGCTCTAATTCCTTGTAGTTCAGTATGAAGAAAAGAGAACTTATCTTGAATTAGCTCGTATATTGCTTTCAATGTAAATTGTGACTCTTCCTGAACTTGTGGCCCTAGATCTCTTGAAGTTTCGAAGTAGTCGTAAATTTTCGTAGCTCTCGAGGTCCCAGGACTATTTTTATTAAAAACATCCTCTAACTGATAATAATGTTCACTAGATGTATCGCTCAATTGCCTTTCTTTTTCTTGAAGCTTATTCTTGCAAGGTCTGCCTCGTCCCCTTCTTTGCATATCTTCTTGACGTATTTGTTGTGGAGATCGAGGGAAAGGGCCTGGATTGAACTCAATCCCAGCAATTATTAATAAACACACAATTAAAATCAAGGAAAGTCTATTCACAAATAACCACTTCTTTAAAATTGTCATATTTCGGCTTCTTATGGGTTTTCAATTCACTCAGAACAGAATTATCAAGCTTCACTAAAAGTTCACCCGTACCTCCAGCGGCTAGTACACGCCCCCCATTGCATAAGAATGTTAAGTACATTATAGTTTATAAAAAAAAACATAAAATTTAACATAGTTTCTATCTTTCGCCTTCTATTAAAAAAAGTTTTCCATCTCTATGTTAAGGAATCTATTAAAATATATTCCTTATAAAATATTCTGTGATAATTAAATGCTAATTTATAAATTTATTGTAGTTTACTTAATTCCATGTTAAACATGCAGGTGTATTATTAATTAATTTAAATAATTATAACAAAAAACATTATTAATATTACATTTTATTTTAAATGTTTTTCTTATCTTTTTATATGTATAAATATATTTTTTTATTAATTTTATTTTGTTAATAAAAAAGCAATTTATCATATGTATTAAATATTTATAGCCTAAATAAAACATATTGTGATAGAATTGATATAACTAAGTGATAATTAAATTTGATAAATATTTTAAATGTTGTTTAATTACGTTTATCTTAAAAAGACAGAAATTTTAATTTTTTCCAAAAATAATTTGGTTAATGTTACCTATGGTTTCAAAATGGCGGCTCGTCAACTCGTCTCTGATTCCAGCAAATAGATGAAAGGAAACAGTGATGCACGTTCTAACCTAACCTAACCTATTCTAATAATTTTTTTGGTAATAATTATGATAATTTATTATAATAGGTGAAGTAGGTTATAACGTGCATCACTGTTTCCTTTCTTCTATTTGCTGGAATCAGAGACGAGCCGCCATTTTGGAACCATCGGTAACATTAACCAATAATTTTTATATTTAAAAGCAAAAATCGAAATTATAAAAGATAATTCATTCATATATACTTTTGCATAAAATTAGCTTGTATTTAATATATATATATATATATATATATAATAATAATAATAATAACAATTTACCACAACAATTTACCACAACAGACCAGACATCACACTCATTGACAAACACAATAAAATCACATACATTATAGACATATCCATTCCAAACACTCACAATATACAAAACGCATGCACTGAAAAAATTAGCAAGTACACAGAACTCGCCCAGGAAATAAGGCATCTGTGGAGGATGGATAGGGTGCTTATTGTACCTGTTGTTCTCTCCTCTACAGGTGTCATACCACACACACTACACAAAAGCCTGGGCACATTAGAATTGAATAGAAACACATACATCACACTACAGAAGGCCACTATATTGAATACATGTCATATTGTGAGAAAGTTCCTGAATACAGACACACACACTGATACACTTCTTTAATTTCTGTTTTGGTTACTATGCCTTGACTTTGGTCCGGCATAGTACACAGCCACCGGTGTTAACCGAGTATATCTCACTTAACCCAACATAATAATAATAATAATAAATAAATAAATAAATTATATAATATAACTTTATTACATAAACTAATATATAATATATAAACCATAAAGAAATATAAACTTCAAATTTATTTCTAAGATAACAGAGAGTTAAAATACAAATATTTATTATAAGAATAAGATTCTTATAGATTTAAAATTTTTTCTTTTAAGAATATTTATTTTTATTTTATTTTAACGATATAATAAATATTAATTAAAACTAAAAGAATATTGCAGTGGTTTAGATTATAAATAAAATTTTGAAATTCTTTAATTTTAAAAAATGTCTTTTCATTTAGAATAAAAAACGTCTTAAAAAATTAAATTGAAAAAAGAATTAAATATTGGAATAGGAATAAACAAATCAGAGTTAATGAAATTTGATTTCGAAATTATTATATTTTAAATTTTCATATTTTGAAATTATATTTATATCTTAAATATTTATAATTTAAATCTAAAATTCAATAAAATTTCTGTTTAGACTATGATTCGATTTACCAATGACGAGTTTTTGTATTCTTATTATTTTAATAACCTATATTCAATGTAAAAATAAATATTTTCATTTCCAGATAAAATAAAAAATCTCACAATATTTTCTTTATTAAATTTTGAATTGAAAATCTGAATGAAAAAAAATAATTTCTTTATTTTATCAGAGGTTTAATTAGAAAATGTTCTTTTTAACCGCTTCTACTTTAATAACTGAAATCCAATATATTTATTTCTTTCGTGCAGTTAAAGTAAATTAATCTTGAATAGCTATAGATTGCGAGTGAATGGCTAATTTCATGATATTTTCAATAAGTTTTATAAGTTATATAATGATTACTATTGTTAGTAAGAGCGCAATAGCTAAACAAAAATATATGGGAAACTGAGGGAAATTCCGGACACTAGTTAAATTTTAGTTTTTATCACGTTAGAGAAAACTTAGATCTTTTTATACTAACTGATACTCCAATTTCTTCGCTACGATACGATATACGTTATTAAAAGATCTAACCTATTTTTTTCACAAAATAAAACTATATAACCATGGAGTATCCGCTATTACTCTATAGCGATGTTTAATAGCAGACAGTATCTGGGGCAACGACGGACAGCTAGAAAGGCGCAAAAATTTTGCAGAAAAAGAAAATAAAGAAGTAAAATATGATAATTTATTTACATACATTCATTATAAAACCAAATACAATATATATAAAAAAGGGAAATGAATATCTCAAACGTTAAATCATTACAATTTTAGTTACCATAGTCAAAATCTACTCTTGACCAAGAACAATTGTACAATTGTAGAAACCGAGTAAGTTTACCGTAAAGTAATCCCAGTGGTAATTCCTGACACTATAATACTGTGTTCGTGGTTGCCCAAACTCGCCTGATTTCAATCTAATCAGCTTTGGAAACAGAGACATTACTCTATAACCCTGTCTACACTTGATTTATGGTAAATAAATAGCACAAAACACACTATCGTCCACAAAACAATTTATTGATATCTAAAAACTTCATGCGATACTTGTGATAACCATTTAACTGGAAGAGTAAAATCTTTCAAAAACAACGAGTTTTCAGCTGTACAAAACATATTACGAGCTAACATATATCATTACTACGTGACTGATAGGAAATATGACGTAACATGTAAGGCTTTACTCGGTGTTCGAGATTTCGATATAATAGATCTATTATGGAAAGTTCAACTATTAAAATATTAGTGTTTGTCATGAGAAATTGACGTTTATCAAAGACATCAACACTAATAATTATATCTTGCACAAATTTCTTTTTTCTTATTTTGAAGTGTAAAATTTATAATTTTTATTTGTTATTCGCACACTTTTACTTGTACAAACTCTCAATTCAAAACTGTTTTAAAGATTTATTTCATCTATTCTAATTATTATCGATATAAAGCTAGTTTATTTACAATTCCCAGCGTTAAACGTTTCCGTGCTTGAAAGTCATAGAGTTATATCTCTAGGTTAAAGTAATAGATACACTCCTTGATAGGAACACTAAGCGAACTCTCCGTACAGTTAGACACTGTACGGAGAGTTCGCTTAAAGTGTTCCTATCAAGTGTTTGTGAGCTACTTCAAAACCGCATCATACCAAAAAAGTAAAGTATAGTTATTAAAATGTTTTTATAATTAATTATGATTAATAAACCATGTAATTGAAAAGCATTAATCGTACATTTTAAAGTAATTCCTTAATTTTCTCAATACGGATGATAAGTTATAAATAGCGAAGGATTATAATTTGTTACCAAATGAGATTCTTAATGTAAATGATAAAAATATTGAGTTTTAAATTAAATTTATTTTTTTTATCTATTTTAAAATAATTTCATTTTATTCAGTCGAAGAGAAAATAAATTTTTAATAACATGCTTTTTATTTCTTTAAAGATTTGAAAAAATAAAAATATATAAAAGTTTCAACAGAAATTTATTATATTTCAAATATATGATTTATATTTTTACATTTATATTTAATATACGAAAATTTCGTTTTCATATTATTTTGTATATTACTATAATTAAATGAATTAAATTTGTAATGGAAACATATAATTTCGCAATGAAGATGCATAACAAGACACTGTTTAAAATGTAAAATATAATAAAATATAACAAAAGAAGTATATAGTATAATAAAATATATGTAAAAAACTTTAATTTGATAATACGTTATAATAATACTTTATTGCAGATTCCAATACAATTATATAAATTCAAAAAAAAAAAGAAAAAACAAACAAAGAAGTCGGGGATATTGGCAATTCTCTTCATAAGTTTCTTTCTTTTCTTTGTAATTTGTAATTTCCCCTATAAAATTTCGTTTCATTCTTTTTATCTTTTAATCTTCTTCAAATTCTTCATAAAAGATTTATTTAATAGAAGTCTGTCTTTAGTTTTTATCGAAGTCGTGAAACAATTTTAAATTAGTAGGATTAATAAAAAATTTTATTATAATATCCTTACACAGATTTTAAATCATAGTATAATATTAAATATAAATATGATGATATTATTATAATAAATATACGATTTCGTATCTGAGGTAATGCTTAAAATCACTTCTAGACTTTGATATTTATTTTCTTTATAGAAGAGCACTCAATGATTTTTCATCGTTTTCTGTTGTTTCTTGAACTAATACTCTTCTTTGTAAGGCTGTTTACTAACTATAAGAACTGTTTTGTATTTCAGCATGAAATTCTTTAAAAGTTTTAATGTATTGTCAGTTCGTTTAAATTTTTAATCCTGAGAGCTTTTACCGATTCATATATCATATAATTAGATGAACAAGTTAAAACGAGATTTATTTTAAAACTTGATAAAGTTTTTTTATATTATTGCTCTTACATAAAAATATTTAAAAAGTTAATTTCGATAGCATAAAATTTCTTTTTACATTAGCTTACATCAAGAAAGGAAGTCGTAAGATTTGATCGCTTCAAATTTCTAACTTCGAAAGATTTTAGGAAAAGAAAGCTATTTTAGTAATTCTTATAATTTTCCGTAATGTTTTTGATTGGATATTATTTTCTTTTCAAATAATATTCAATCAAGCATTTCTCGAAAATTAATCCTGACAAATTATGATTGATTTTAAGTTGGCTGTCAGAAATGATTTGATTTGATTTTTGAATGATTGACTATTACTTTGATTTCTTATCATAGACGAATATTTTATTCTTATAATGGAGTTTGGTGTTTAGAGTTGGTACATTTTTAATGCATTGGAAATTTTTAAAATGCTTTCTAACCCATACAATTATCGTTAATAGTGTTTATGATTGTCTGAATAGATGCTTTAGATTTACTTTCTGAAAAAACTTTGTTTTTATTCTCTCTAATTTACTTATCTTTTCTTTTACTCTTAATAAAGCCATTTAGAAACCTTTGTAAGTCCAGAGTTTTTTAAAGAAAAGATTACAGTTTTAATTTTTCGTTAAGTTAGTATTTTTAGCTGTTTTCGTCCTGTGGAAAGAAAGACTTTTTTTACTAATTGTAAAATTTTACCAGACCATAATGGGCCGGATGGTGACACGGGCCCGATATAACCAGGACAAACCGTGCCTAGGAAATTTCAGAGCTTGCTGATTCTGACTCGAACCAGGTCTTCTAAAGCTGCAGGCCATTACCATTTCCGCCATCTTGCCATCCAAATTTTCATTTAGGTTTTTGTTTATGAACGTTCAGACCAGGCTTTTAAAATGGCTTATCCAGTCATAAACATTGTCGTTTATGTTATTTTATTATACTTCCTCTCTGCGTGTTTTTCTACGTGACAAAATTTGGAAAGGATTTTACACATTTACAACTAATAATCAATTTATGTTAATAAATGTATTGAATATTTAGCATTTTTGGAAAATAAGCATAACTACTGAATTGTGGAAAAAATACACTGTTTCTACTTAGAACAATCAGTCAAACTTTATTTTTCTGTTTACACTTAAGAAATAAAATTGTTCGACATTCTATTATCTCGGGATTCTATTTAGTTTATCGATAGTTCTAATTTTATAACTTTTTCGAATATGAAAATTATCATTTTATAAACAGATACTTTTCCTACGTTTTTCCTCAAAAAAATTTGAGTAGAAAATATTTGAATAGGAAATACCTCTGACAAAATTTTCCTGTTTTTGAATCTTCGTATAAAGAAGCATTAAATGTAGTTTTTCGAAGAATAAAAATGCAGATTATATTAATCATTAATGTAACATTAGTTCATTTATGCTTTTATTACTCTATGTTTTGAAGAAAAGATAAATTTCGTGTATCTTCCCGAAGGAAAGAATTAATGTCGTCTTACTCTGAAATAAATGAAACAAAATTCTTCATTAAATCAATAAACATAATCGTTTCATGCCTCAAGGCCATTTAATGCGTTTTTGTCATTTTCATAAGAATTATTTAAGCTAACATTAACTAAAAACTCCACACATTCTATTGTAATTAAAGAGACGAACATAAGATTATTTTGTATAAATTTTGTGACTATATTTTATGGAAAAATGTATTCGAGTTCTTGAAATTTGAAATTTTTAAAAAAAATTTTTCCACTTAATATTTTGAGATTAAAAGATTAAGATTTTTTTTCAGTTTAGATTTTATACCAAAGTATTTATTTAAATTTGTCAGCATTTTGGCATAGAATTATAATGGTTATTAATTATTTTACTATTTATTATTTACTTTTTTACGTAAAGCTCCAGTTACTCATCATTCAGCGCACGTTTTTAAGACCGATATAATGCATTTTTTTCTCGTTTATCGTGCTTTGAAAATCAATTATGTACACATAAACAGTTTTAAAACAAAATTTTTGACCAGTCTTTTGTAATGCTGTTGATTGTAAACAGTGTTTGTGAAACTTAAACTAATCATTTATTCAACTAACGTGTAAACTTCACGTATCTTCGTGAAGAGAGATTAATGTTTGTAAGCAAACAATAAATAATAACAAACTTCTCTCAAAAATTAGCTCTATCGTTTTATCTTCTCCATTTAACTTTCATTCTTGAATAACTAAAATGCAATTACAAGTTTTCCTTGTTTATAATTTATTAAAAGTTATCTTAAAAACTTATTCGTCGATATATAATTATATTTAATTGTTTGGCATCTGATGTATTGGAAATAATTAATTATATTATTTGTATGAAAAAATAGTATTATTTGATATTTACTTAATTTAAATATATTATTGTATTTTAATAATTTGTTTATAAAACACGCATCATATAGAATTAATACAGTGATGTATACTTTGAACAGTCGCTACATGGGTTAAATTAAATCAAATATTGTGTTATCGCTCGAAAATAATAAATCGAAAGTCAATTTTTAGAAAACAAAATAATAGTTTTTACAAGTAAAAAATAGCGAAGAAAATAAATTTTGTTTTCGAGATAGTCCAATTTAAACAATCGAGTAAATTAAATTTCTAGGTTAGTCTGCTATCGTTCAATTTAATAAATCCATGAATTTAATTTATCAAAATGACAACAAAGAACTTTTCACTCGTTGTTAATAAAATTAATTTGAAATTAGGCTAAATAAATTATTAATACTGTTAACGTTCTGTAATTGCTTGTTGATACAACTTATTACAAAATTCTTACATGTGTATGGACCTTATCATTCATTAATAAAATTAAAATTAATTAGTTAATGGAAAAGTATTATCGAAATTTTAAAATTAAAAGCAGTAAATATTCCAAAAATAATGACAAAATAATGAAATATTTGTATAACGAAAATTTCAAAAAAATCTGTTATTTAAAAAAGAATTATTTTAAGTATGAAGATAAATAATCCAATTAGTACTCCGAACTAAACGCTCTTCTCAACAATGAGAAGTGAGTTTAGTTCTTCACAATACTTATTGTTAAGAAATAGGCTTTAGGGATATTTATCTACTTGAATTACATCAAGAGTCTCAAATACAATTCATTCTATCTAAATAGTCTCATTACATTAATTTCGGCCAATATATAAAGAAAATCAATTTATCAACAGATTGTATAAAGTATATAGGGTTATTTTAATAAATTTGACTGAAATTTGGGACAAATAATTAAGTAAAACCTCACTAATTCAGAATAATTTGAAAGAAAACCTAATCCGAATTGGCAATGTTTTTGCTATGTATTGCATGGTCTGAAAAGTATACTTCATTTAAAGTCAAATTTTATTGTGCACTTTAAATGATCAAATACAATGATTTGATGAACTTTCACTATACAAAAGTAGTAGTACTGTACCATCATGCTTGTCATTGCCAACATTGACTAATTTCGGCTTAAAAAAACAAGTTGTTTTTGTTTGCGATTCATTTTCTAACATTTTATGAAGTTTATATAATAGTTATTAAAACTCTTATTAGATTTTTAAAATACGAATGTGTTCAATTATATGTCCATTTTGAATCTATTCGTATAAAATTTAGACAGAATTATTCATTATATAATAATTTCAATATATTCCTATTGTACTTTTATTTTTAAATAATGTCTTTATTTATTATCTATCAGTTTTCGATCGTATTTTGTTTACTCTGAATAATTTTGTGTCCTTCACATCTTTCTGAGAAACTCTTAGTTGTTTTTCTTACCTAAAAAAACAGATCAATATGAATTTTAAGTAATAAATGTTAATACTAGAAAATTGACTGATATTGTTATCGTGTTAAATGAAGAGGAAATATATATATATATATTGCAAAACAAGCAAAAATAAATGAACATTAAATTTAAACAAGTTACTATCCTGAAACGTTGGAAATAGATAGGTAAATAATGTAAAAAAAATGAAGATAAATGAAAACAGAATAAAATACAAATATAACTTACATGAAATTAACAATCAATGTTATAAAATTGTTTTAAGTATAACGATAAATAATTCAATTAGTACTCTGAAATAAATTTTTGAAGAAGACGAAGAGAATGAGCCACTCCAAAATTGGTTGACATTCCTTGATACGCTTTACATAAATTATGGATTTCCATTTCATAAAAGCTGGCAACATTTTTGCTGGACTTTCCGCATTCTTTATTTGTTTTCATCCCTAATAATTGCTACTATTACGTTTATAAATATTTAGATTAGTTCGAGAGATATTTAGGGAATGGAGTCATATTTTCCGAACCAATGGTCCGATTTTCCATCTGTTATGATATTAAAAACAGATTCTTGTATATAATTAATTATTATAAAATGGCAGAAAGCTTCATTTTGAGGATAGAAATGAGTTTTATTTAAAAAATTGTAAATGATAATATCGAGTAAAATGGTCATTAAGTCCTACTTCACTCGAGATATGACACTTGATTCTCCTCTACCTCCCCACTCCCTTTACCTTTCACCACAAAATTTAATAGTGTCAATTTCCCAGTATACAAACTCTGCAAAATTCCAGAAATTTTCGACAAAAAGCACGGGAGTTATTAAGCTTTAAAGTTGATATACACAAATACTAACATTCATATACATAGAAAAAAAATCCGAATTTTTTTGTATTTCTCGACGTTTTAAAATAAAAATTTGAAAGTACAAAGAATATAAATAAAATGGCTAAAATAATTTTGTAATAGAGCAAAGTAAATTATTAAAAAATTAAATATCATCATCATCATCATCATCATCATCATCATCTATTGTCTATTGGAAATTTCTTCCCTATTACAAGGGGGTCACATTTACATTGTTTACTTGTTTTTTACTTTACAATACTTTTGATTTTAATTTACACCTATTTTTCCACGAATACATTCCAAACATTTTTAATATGAATCTTACAATTTTATTGTTCTATTTCATTAATAATAACATGTTTTAATACTTCATTAGTGTTAGTTTGTTTTGTTTTTATAAATGTCGATTATTTTACAAAAATAGTTATAAATTTTATATAAGTCTTTTTTACCCATTTTGTTGAAGTTTTTTAACAATTCTATTAGCGAGTTGCATTTATAAGTTCGAGTTATGTCATAGTGTTCACGAATATCATTTAATTTTGGACATTTTAATATTAAATGATAAGGTGTTAAATCATCGGAGTTACATAAGAAACATTTTGTTGATAAGCTTATGTAAGTGTTGTTAACATACAGCGAATATTTATTTAAACGAAGTTGTGCTATAAAGCGTTTTACATTCAAGTTTACCGAATACAACATATATGATTGAACTGATGGTATTTTAAATATATCTAAGTACCACGGATGATATTTACTGCTATGTAAGGAGAACTGATCTTTGTTTATGGATTGTGCCATAGCTGAGTTTAAAAGTAGTGAGTAGCCTGTTTTCCAATCTTGAATGTTATCTTGAAATAGTAGTTCTGATACTCCAAAAGAGTTGAAGATAGTTTTTAATTTGTTATGCCATAGCTGTTTATTTTTTTGAAGTTTACTTTGCTTGATGTTTTCATGATATAGAGCAATCAAATTGTTGTCACTATTGAATTTGAGTCTGTAATAAAATTTAATGATTCGTTTTAATATGAACGGGAAGGACCATATACGATTGGTTTCATGACGTAGTGCATATCCGGGTATTGTCCGTTCTAACTGAAATAATCTGCGTAGATAGTAAATATGGAATCGTTCTAATTTGTAGAGATAATCCAAGCTCCAAATGGGACTGGCGTAAAATATCATTGGATTAATAATCGAATTGTAAAGTTTCATGTGTATTCTTAAGTCAGAAGTTTTCAATCTGCTGCATAAAAACAAAAGATCATCGATTGCTTGATTGACTTTATTGTTAAGTTTAGAAATGTGCGATTTAAATGTTAAGTTCCAGTCAAAATTAATTCCTAGGTAATTTATCTCATTGACAGTTTGTAGCAGGATATTTTCATGATAAATTTTTGTTTCGTTAACAGATATTTTACTGTTGTTCCGAAAAATAATTATTTTAGTTTTACTTGGATTAACTGCTAAATATTTAGACTTAAAATGCGAATTTAATTGATTGATTTTCCTTTGGAGAGAAATTTTTGTCGGTGCTACCACAACCAAGTCATCAGCAAAGAGAATATAATGAAATGCTTTATTGCCTATGACTATACCATCGTTTACTTCAGAAAAAAGATGATCTATATCTTTCAAATAAAAGTTAAATAAATGTGGAGATAATGGATCTCCTTGAAGAATACCACGTGAATGCGTTAATGGTGGAAGAATGTTTTTACCGTGCTTAATCTTTATTTTATAATTTTGAAATAATATTGATATTGTTCCTGTAAATTGAGAACTAGCACCAATCTCCTTAAGTTTTTGTTGTAATAAAGGTACATATACTGAATCGAATGCCTTTTTAATATCTATAAAAGCAGCATACACTTTTCTATGTTTTTTTACGAGATATATTTGAATAATCATTAGCAAAGTAAATATCGCAAATTCGGTGCCTTTATTTTTTGTATAAGCAAACTGAAATTCTGCTTCTAACTCGTTGATTTTGATCCAATATTGAAATTTTTTTGCAAGTATCGAGGTAAAACATTTTCTAAGTGTAGATAACAAAGCTATAGGTCTATAGTTTTCTGGAGCCATCTGGTCTCCCTTTTTATAGATCATCGTCATGATTATGGAATTCCAAGATTCAGGATAGGACAATGTGCTGTACATAGCATTGAATATTTTCAATAATTTTATTTTAGATTCCGTTGGTAGCATTTTTAAGAATTTGGTTGGTATGTTATCATCCCCTGGGGTAGTATTGTTTTTTGTTTTTTGAATTACTTCGTCGAGTTCATTCATAGTCAAGTCAGCGTTTAAATAATCATCATAATAATTAATATTTCTTTCCATTGGAACTTTTAAATTTTTTATAATGAAGCTTTGATAAAATTTCTTCCAAGTTTCGAATCTTATACAAATGTTAATATCTCCTAGATTAGCTTTTGGTCGAAATTTTCGGATAGTATTCCAAAATATTTTGCTATTATTACTATTATTTATTAAATTTGATTCAATTCTACAAAAGTAGTTTTTCTTTTTCGTCTTAATTAAGTTATTGTAGATTCGTTTGGAGTTTTTGTAATTAATCAAATTTTCTTTATTAGGATTTTGCCTATAAATTTTTAAATCTTGTTGCTTTCGCCGTTTTTCTTTGTAACAATCGGAATCATACCAGATTTTTTTATTTTTATTTTGCGCGTATTTGTTATCCTTGTTTGATATTATATAATCATTCATGATATTCATCATTATTTTGTATACCTCTTCACAGTTATTGTTAGTTACTTCTAGCATATTTTTAAACCGATTTCCAATTTCGGACTCATAATTAGCCAATTTGTACTTTATCTTGAAGTTGTTGTTATATATATAATCCGAATTCTCAAAAGGAAATAAACGGAATTTTGCTATTGTAGGAAAATGATCTGAAATATCGAAATTCGTAGTCTGAAATTCTACACAACAATCTAAGAATAATTCAGAGCAAATTGTGAAATCTATGGTCGAAGCACCCGTATTAGTCAAGCAAGTATGTTCAGCTGGAATATCCTGTTGAATTCTGCCGTTAAGAAGAAACAATCTGTGTTCTGTTAGCAACTCGATAAAGTTTTTACCCAATCTGTTGGTTTGTTTATCTTTCGAAAGACGTTTATTAGATATATTGAAATTGGCACCTTTATATTTTGAATCTATTAACTCACCAATCCTTGCATTAAAATCTCCCACTACCAAAATGAGCGGAGAAATATGACTCCAACTTTCTAATGTTTTAAACATATTTTTTTAAAGTACTTAGATCATCAGGCGGAATATAAGCAATTAATAATGTTATTAAATTATTCGTTTTATTTACCAAAGTAGGCTTCTGTAATGAGATAAAAAGTAGCATATAATTGTTGCTACTTTTTATGTCAATTATTTTACCAAGGTTCTTTTTTATAAGGATACATATACCTCCGCTTGGACGGCCTGGACCTGTAGGTTTTTGTGCTTGGATCGATTCCACTATAAAGTTATTGAAAAATTTTGTTTTATAATACAAATTCGAAGTAATCCAAGTTTCAGTAATTGCTAAAATATCCGGATCGTATTTAACACAAAAGTTATTTATTAGTGACGTTTTATTTTTTATTCCTTGGCCATTCCAGTTAGCAATGGAAACCATTTGATTATTCTTTATGACTTTGTTATGTTGCGTATATTTTTGCTTAACATGATATCAACTGTCTGTATTTATTTGATTACTATAAGGACGAAAATTATTTACATAAACCAATTTGCTCAATTTTAGGCTATATGTTATTTTTTCTTGGTTTATCGTTAATATATCATTACGGAGTTTAACTCGGTCTTTTTGTTTTCGTAATTCATGAAGTATTGGGAGTAAATTTTTCTTTCTTATCCTTGAGTTTTTAGTCAAATCTGGGGATATTTGCATGTCTTCCCATTCTTCTAATGCGTTTTTTTGTTGTTTCTTTTGAATAAAGGTATAGAAAAATTTATCACGAAGTTGCTTATTGCTGAATGTTATTCTTACTGTTGTATTAGGTTTCTTAGTTATTAAGTTTGTTTCTGTTATCTCAGTTTGGGCTATATCGTGAATGTTTAGTACATTAGTCATAAAGTTATATACCTCTAACGTAGATATGGATTTCGAGCTTGGATATTTGTATACAATTATTTTTTTATAATTATAATCATTAATTAAAGAGTCTATTTTAAATTGCGTTAGTTCATTTTCACTTTTTTGATTTTCTAGTTGTTGTTTTAAATTTTTAATTTCTTCCTCCATATATATCTGTCTTTCCTTAGTCTCACGTATATCTTGACGTATTCGTTCTACGTCTTCTTTTATATAGACCATTTGTTCTAACAGTTTATCATTTGAGACATTTATTAAATCTGATATTTTAGTCCATAGAAGTGCAGTTGTGGTGTCAAGTTGACTTGCCGGATTAGTAAGAAGGCTTGAATTAATATTAGGTGACTCACCTGTTGAGCCTAATGAATTCTGCTGATCAGGTTCCATATTTTGATTCGAGAATTCTTTTGTTCCTTCTTGTGAATCACTTTTCGGTTGTGTTCCGTAATCCGTAATGAGTTTGGAGCTTGAAGTGCTTGGTTGAGCTTGTTTGTTCTCTGTCCTCGTTCTGGTCAGTGGAGGTCTTCCACGCCTGACTGGAGATCTTTGCATATTATTATTTTTTGTATTATTGCTTTTTCCTTTACCTTCACTTAGTTAGTGTTAGTTTAAACTTGTTTAAAAATAAGTTAATCAAATAAACAGTAATTCACCACTTCGCTGCACAAATGAAAGGTTCACAGAAAAAGTCACTCGCAGCGCCGACGTTCAAACACGCCCCCCTAAAAAATTATAATATTAAGTATAGAATATAATTAGACAACTATAGTTTGACAGTGGTTACATAAAAATGAAACATTGAAAAAGGTCAGTTTTAACGAAATATAAAAACACAACGTTAAATTAAAACGATCTGTTGTCGGTCTAAAACCAATTTATACAAACGTATGTACGGTTAAAGACAAAAATTTTTAAATAATTTGAATCAACATTTAGTCAAGTAAAAAGAATGATTTATTTTCTTTGGGGTTAATTAGGAAATATAAAAATGTTAAACCAATTGCGAATTGTTTTATAACTTTCTGATAATGGATAAAATCTCTTTTGAAGGGTCATAAAGTTTAAAATATATAGAAATTATTGAAAGTTAGTTCTTAAAAGTTACAAGTTGATATAATGAATCAGAATCATGATTTCAATGATTTAATTATACTTATGAAATTAGGAATGAATACAAGAATATAATCTCGTGTAAGAAAACTGAGGAAAGGATCAAATCTCTTGGTAAAGATAAAGGTATTTTGGAATATATACAAATATCTAGTAATAACGTGAAAGTTTTTACTGTATTTTGAAGATGTTTAATGTAACATTGCAAAAAGAGTCATTTATTATTTTATTCTGTAAATATGGAATTACTATGATATATAAAAAAGCAGAAACAAATCTATCCAAATAATTTTAAACTGGCGTTATTGTCAGTATTGAAAAACCTGTTGTGAATCTTTTGATAAAATAAAAACGTAAGAAATCTTTCTTTTTTATATTCTTCATACGTGACTAATTACCAAATATTAAGAAAAGTGAAATTTACCCATAAAAAATAAGAAAATTGAGGAAAATATAGGGTATTTATCTTAAATTTATTGGCTCAATCTATGTTATTTAAAAACCCAGAAAATGAGCTACATAACTTTCCCTGCAAAAAAATTTAAAATTGTGTATGTCGCCATCTCTTATGAGATTTTATTTTATTAATTATTATAAAATGTCAAAAAGGTTAATTTTGAGGGTAGAGATCAGTTTTATTTTTTAAAAATGTGAAAAATGTGAATGCTAAATAATGAGGAAAATCTTCATTCAGTTCGACCCCAATCGACATGTAATACATGATCTCTCTTTACCTCTTCTCCGCCTCGAACTTTAACCATCAAAATTTAATAGCATCAATTCCCCTAATACACTTTTTGCAAAATTTCAGAAATTTTTGACAAGCGACACAGGAGTTATTAATCTCTAAACTGGGTAAACAAAATCGTGCTCCCCACACGCAATAATATCCATCCATACAAAAATTAAGATCTTCATAGTGACATCCATAAATATGGATGTCACTATGAAGATCTTAATTTTCACATATCTGGACATTTCAAGGTCTTCTGAATTCAAAAATCTAAAAATCTTGGAGTCATTTTTTTTTACCGACTGCCACACTTTCCGTTTATTGATCTATATGTAACAGCCGGGAAAGTAAAAAGATATGACCTGTTTACTGTTTACATGTTTTGTAGGCTTTTCTCGTGCGTTTGATTTTATTCCAATTAAACTATAGTGTTGTGTAAATTACTTCTTTCTTTTTGCAACGCACGCAAGCAATAATTTTGCATCCAGTAGTTACTTAGATTTCTTTTTGTTTAAATAAACATTTTTCAAGATTTACTGTACTTGTAAGTACTGTACTTGTAAGTAGATCTTAAAGAATGCTTATTTATTTATTTATTATTTATTTATTCATTATTTATTTATTCAAATCCGTAAAGTACATTTTTGAGCATGCTCTCGTAAGAACAGGCTCAGATGTATTTCACATGGATAAAGCACTGAACACTGATTCGTGGGTTCGTGCCTCTCTAACGGGCTGCCCACGTGGAGCTGTCCGGTTTTCTTTACGTTTCTAACATCTAAATAGGGACCAGTTTAACGTAGAATGTACTTTAATAGAACAACAATAAAGCAAGTTAAATAAAAGCGTTTATTAATATATATTGAAATAAGGAATGTTGTCGTTTTTGTAATGAAATTACATTTTCTTTGTTTCATATTTCTGTTGAATGTTTATTAATTACATCATGAAACAATAAGGAATTAAGTCAAAATAATTTTCGTTTCATATTTTATAATATTTCAAAGCTTTCAATTAGGCCTATAAATATTGGTAGAATTATTTAAAAACATGTCGGAATAAATATTAATGCATATATTATTAATATTTAATACTATGATATATTCTAATCCCAAGTCAGGAGATTTTTAATCTTTTATTATATTATTTTTTTCTCTTTTGAGTAGATAAATTTGTTGATAGTTTAATATTGCTTTTAACTCATTCGTAGTCAATTTGTCATTTGTTAAAGAGACAATTGTGTATTACTCTGAATTCCTTCTTTTTCTATTAATTAAAAAATCATTGTTTTAGTTTGAGTATGTGATATCAAATAAATAAACATTCATATCGTAGCTAAGTCAATAACTTAACTAACAACTTTCGAATTTAATTTACCTTTTATTATGAAAATAAGAATTTATATCTATTCAGGCTAGAAGTTATTCATAGTAATTTTTAATAAGGCCGGATAATCGAGCGGTTAAGGTATCAATAAACCGCTCTGGGAGAAGCCGGAACGAATTTGGACGTGACGAAAAATCCCAAAAACTTTAGGAAGTAGCGTGTCCCATCCCTCACCACCCTGTCGCCCTATTATGGGCTTTTCACCCGATGGACTTGAAAAGTTCCTCTTAGCTAAAAAGATAATTTTTTAATGTAATGTTTTTATTTTTTAATTTTATCATATTTTTCGGATTTTTAGTAAAGAACAAAATAATATATTTGATATCTTACCTATAGTCAGTTTAAACAATTGTTTAGTTATTTTCTTCATTTAAAATTAAGTACAAATAGATTAAGTACTGTGTTTAAACTAATAATTTGAAACATATAGGTCTACTTAATATAATTAGCATTTAGCTTAATCTCTGGAGAATATGAGTAAAGTGGTAACATGGGAAATGATGGAATTATAATAATATTAATAGATTTTATGTACCGGTCTCTTTCATTGATGAGTAGATTTGATTTAGAAACTGCTATTCGGCATCTTGCAATAAAAATAATCCTTTTTAATTATTTTCTCTAGACATTTCCGTCAAAAGAAAATAACAGTATCAAACTTCACCACTACGGCGCTTTAATCTGTATGATTCTGGTTGTGGGGACGCTGAGATGTAGTTTATCGAATATATGTTGCAAATTTAGCATCCTTTTATAACAGTATCATAATGCATGAGAGAAACATTTACGATTGGAGTTGAAAACACTTTTCATCTCCTTCAGGTCTTACATCTTCAGAATAGGGATCACATTAAGTATTATTTCTTTTATCACTAAGATATTTGTACAACAAAAGTGTCTTGTAAAAGTAAAATGTTTGTTGATTTCAGCGCCAATGTGCTATGGTGATAAGTTTTGGCATTATTATTTATTTAGATTTTTATGGAAATGTTTTCTACGTGTCCCAAAATGTCTCCACATCAAATTTAATCAATTGCATTTAGACTGCTACTTTAATTAACAGTGATACTTTAATTACGATTACCCGGTATATATATCTCAGTGTTATTTCCTTTTAGAGAAAAAAAATCAGTTATTCTAATTATTTACTTTAATCCAAATAATTTCTAACGTATATTTAATTCAATGAAAATAATTCAATATACCATACATATATTTATTTGTTGCTGCTCGCTTTATAAAGAGAATATTTGCATTCTCTGAATATTCCATTTAGTTAATATTTGATTCAAGTATAAATGGACAGTAAAACTGTAGTTACGGCGACAATCCTTTACAAAATTTATAAAATTATTTAAAAGGGATGAACTGTAAGTTAAATTCAGAGTCACGTTCAATTCCTTTTTAAATTATTATAATATAAATGTTTCTTTCATAATAACATTAAACAGTTTCTCAAAGTAATATATATATATATTTCATTTCAATAAAAATATATTTTATAAATAATCACGATTAAAGAAGTTTTTAAAAGGTTCTACTGCATAAATGATATAAAACAGAGATAAACATATAAATAATTTAATTTATTTAATTATTTTTCGTGTTTACATTTTAAGATATAAAATGTTTATGTTTAAACAGACTAAAATTTGTATAAAACAACTTTTATTTAAATTATTTTAATACATAAATAAATAACTTTTAATGCTTAAAAAACATACCGTATGCATTAATCGGAAAGAAACTATTCGAAGTATTTGAATTTATTTAATTATTTTATCAACATTAATTAATTAACTTTTTTTAAATATTTAATTTTGTGTAAAAATGTGATTAAAAATTAAAAATATTTTCGTTAAAATAATTAAAAATTTTTAATAAATATAACTTTAATCGAATTTTAAAATTTTTTATTATACAGAAATAACTGTTTAATATTAATTAAAACATTTTTGTTAATAATTAATTATTTTTAAAAAAATATAAATGCGATTTTTTTCTTTTTTAAAAACTAAATATATTATTTAAAAAAGCTTTTATTTATATTTAACAAGATTAATGATATTTAATAAAATTAAAGTCATAAAATGGTTTTAATTTACTTTTTAAAGAATTACTTCATTGAACAGGAAAAGAGGAGTCAAATTGAAACAATTTGTTAGAATGAAATATACGCAATTTATTGCATCCAGTCACATATTAAAGCACTATAATATTAGCATTAGTCATGGAGATAGGTGGGAAATGATCCATTTTATCAGAAAATATCACCTGATAGTAAAGTTAGGAATGACTAAGAGACTTTCTCATCTGAAAAGCCCACAATTTGTTACCAAAACTTTTCTTGATGAGTATTAATGTCCCTCAGTAGAATATCCATTTCTAATTTTTTTATATTTTTCATGTAATAAAGATAATTTTTTTCCCGAGACATAATAAAAAAAATTTTTTTTAAACTTACTCTGTTAAACATTTATTTATTTAGTTTGTACTTTTTGTAATATTTTATTAGAAATTTTATTATTTTTCTATGTTACTCTTGCAACGAGGTAGCAACTCTTATCAATAATAAAATTTGTTTATAATAATAGTATTTTTTTATATAATTAAATTACGAAAAATATAAAATATAATTTTATTAATAAAAGTTAAAAAAATAACAAATTGTTATAAAACAAAAATAAATATTTCATTTCAACATTTTTTTTTATTTATAAAACTTATTTTTAAACCATTTAATGATAAGTATTGAAGTACTTTTACGTTTGTTATATAATTTCAAAATGATTTAGTTATTTCATTTATTAATACTTTATAATATTTTAATTAATTAAGATATATATTTCAAAGTATATCTTTGTAAGATGATGCTAAAATATTATTTATACATTGGAAGAGTGATAATAAACGAGGGTGCAATTATATTCAATGGGGGGGGGAAAGCATTTTTTAAAATGGCGAGATATCTAAGAAAGCTTTCATTTAATTTGTTTTATGCTTTTGCGAGAATTACTTTTTTTCGAGATATTTACTTCTTTCAAAACATTCCGAAAAGAAAAATTGTATTTTTTGGCTTTCTAGAATAATGTTTTCATATTATTGCTAACATTTATCATTCGCAATATGAAATAAGATTTTATGAAGATAAACGAACAAAACATTGAGCAAAATTTATTTGGAAAGAATATTTATGTACGGTTTGATTCTTTCAACAAATCTATAAAACTCGGCTCTAATATTATACTGTTTCTACTAAAATATATAACTTTTATCTATTATAATCCGCAAAATAAATATATTTATTTATATATTTTACCTTGTACTAATTTATTAAAAAATCCTTAAATGTACTAATATAAAATTCTTTATAAAAAACTTAATATTTATGAATAATTTGCATCTTTTTGTCATTTTATTTAAATACACGTATTTATTTTTTTTAAAAATAAAAAAATTATATTTTTTAAATTCGAAAAAAACATTAAAATCTGTTCATTTTTCTACGTTATATTTATTTATATCGATCTTGAAAATAAATTTTTCAAAACACATTTTTTACTTTAAAAAATTTGATTAGCTATTAATAAAAAATAATATTTATAATTTTATAAACATTTTATACGTTTACAGATTTACATTTTTGTAATTAT
This sequence comes from Centruroides vittatus, assembly GCF_030686945.1. Classification (NCBI taxonomy): domain Eukaryota; kingdom Metazoa; phylum Arthropoda; class Arachnida; order Scorpiones; family Buthidae; genus Centruroides; species Centruroides vittatus. The sequence goes on from NW_027122266.1 coordinate 4,267,192, forward strand.
TTGCTATAAAATTCTAAATATTCTTTATATAATAACAAAAAATAAATGTAGTAATACCAGGTCTTGATAGGAGATCAACAGGTACAAGATAGATTAACAAGAGTGTGTGAGGTTTAAAATATAATGATTGTAGAAAGGAAAATGGGGAAAACGTCTTAATTTGCAGAGACTGACGATAAATATTGAATTAATGACAAGAGTCTTTTGACAATGCCTTTTGTTAAAAAAAATTAATGAAAATTCAATGATGATGAAGAAAGTTCATTCGTCTAACATAACGAAAGAAAATATATTAATGTAATTTAATTCAGAAATTAAAAGAACAGATTATTGTTAACATTGATTTTTATCTAAATAAGTAATGAAATCAAATAAAATTAATTAATAATAATAAATTTAGAAACTTGTAGTTTTTAAATAGTACATGTTGGATGCTCTAAAATTTTCCACCTGGGTCTAAGGAGTTGTTGGAAAAATATTCTAAATTTTATACAAAATATTATAGAAATTTAAATCTTTTTAAGCGTAAAAATTTCAAAAATGATACGTAAATTGGAAAAAATGATATAGTGGGTTGAGCCTTGATTCTAAAAGATAACGAAATGATTCAATAATAAATTAAACCAGAAAAACGAAAAAGTTTATTTAATTAATGATTAAACTAAAAATATAAGTAGTATATACTTATTCAAAATTATTTTAATTGTTAATTGATTACAATTATATAAATGTAGTATAATTGTTTATGAATTAGCTCAAATTATAATACTTGCTTCGATTAAACTCGATTGTAAGATGGAGTTTAAATTAGAGTAATTTAAAAGATCATATTTGAAAATTAAAAAGCATTTCTTACTTTCAAATTTTAAATATAGAATAAAAAAAAGGATATTATCAAGTTAAATAATATAACGGATAACAAATTGTTTATGATAGGTAGCATTCTTTTTCCAAATATGTTTTCCTAATGAGTAATGTTAAAGAAATGAGAATGCGTTATAAGGATAAAGAATCTGATAATAACGAAAAAAATAACACTAAAAATAAATTTCACTTCTTTCTTATATCTGATGTATTTTTAAAAATACAATTCATTTTCGTAATATAAGAAATCGAACATAGATAAACATTATCTTTCTGTTACAGGAAAATATAATACCGTAGTCAATTCATTAGGTAATGAATAAGAGAAAGCGAAGAAAATTTGAAGTTGTTGTCCTGGTTTGAATTATAACTCATTAAACTTTAGAAAAGTACAGAGTGAGATAAAATGAGGATGGTTAGACTTTTATGTCCTAAATGAAAGTTGATACATATCCAGAAAATGAGTACTAATTGCCGCTAATAATAGTTAGTGTGTAATAAAATTGATTCAATATTTTATTATTTTGCAATATTTTACGATTTAAAGTTCTATGTAAAACGATTTGTTTAGATATTATTGGAGAATAAATTTAATGAGAGATATTCAAAAATATGTCAATATCAATTATGAAATTATATCGCAGAGAAATTTTTGGATTTTTCACAATTCGAAACTAATGAGTAATTAAACAGAACGATCTACAGAAATCTCAATGCTTTTGTTTAATTAATTAATTAATTTATATAATATATTTTTGTCATTTACTTTACGGCACATAATTTACGAATATTCACAATTTATCCTATATATTTAATCTAGATATTCTAAAATTTTAAAGTTAAAAAATAGTCTTATTATGTGTAATATTTTTGATGAATTATAAATTTATTTTGTATAATGTAATAAATTATTGCTTAGTGTACGTACCGCCGTGTTGTGTTGTTTTGCATCGCACATTCGGAACTAAGACGAAAATCAATATCAATAAAAATATTTCAGATATAAAGCCGTTAGAAACGTAAAAGCTGTAATACTATAAAATTTTATTTTTTATTTTATTAAATAAATTTATCGGTACATTGATTGCCATCAGACGAACGTCTCTGAATTATTTATATCATATTGAATATAACGGGATTAAGACGAGACAATGAATTTCGGATTATACTAAACAGTATCATAGGCCTGTTGAAAGCGTGTTAGTGCCGCTCATTAAGAGTCCCAGACACAATATTAGGACTTTATTCAAGGATTTTAAAGTTATGTAATCCCTGGAAACTATAAGTTAAGCTGTTGAAGTTCCTAATCAATTCCCGTTGCAAATTAATAACAAATCTCCCGACTCAGCACAGGAATTAGTATATAGTAAATTGATTTAGCTCGCAGAAAATAATTACAAATATTTTATTAGCTGACTCTTTTTTAAATTGAAATCTTTATTTATACTATTTATATAATATAAATTATAAACTACGTATTATAGATAAATGTTTGCTTGAGAGAAATAGGCCTATATAAATTACATATATTAATGTACAGTATAAAGTTAGAAAAGGTTAAGCTTCTGTTATTATTATTATCATATAAAAATTAAAATTTTTATAAAAGAGAAATAATCTTAATGAAGTTTACGGTGTTAATATAAAATTACATAATATTTTAAAATTATATCACTTTTCTAATTATAATTAAATAAACTTCCAATATTGTTAGTAGACTTGTTTTCTTCGTAGGCATATAGATAATTGCATATTTTCAAATTTCTGACTCGAATACATTTTCAGTTGAAATAAAAGTTAATAAAATTTCATAATTTCCGTTATAATTAAATTTTGAGAACAAGATGGATAGCTGATTAACTCAATAAACTACCGAATAATTATATCGTACTAAATAATCTATATTTTGCCTCATTACGTCTTATTAAATAACTGTAGTGAATGAGTCCGTTATTCTCAATAATCTCAGTGAGTATCAATTCTTCCAAAACAAATAGAGAAAATATATTAAAATTTGTATATAATAAAATAAATAAATTTTATTTACGAAATAACATTTTAATAAATACTTAATTAAAATTAATTTAATTTATTCTTGGCTTTTACCATGAAACTAATTACTTAGATACAAATTTTAACATAAAAAATTCATTAATAATTTTAAGTTCGTACTTCAAAAAATGTCTTGAAAGTTTAAATTCAAAAACTGAATACGAATTACAGAAGTATTCTTAAGAAAATCACATAAATTAATCTCGAATTTTATCAATAAACTCCACAATATTTAACAAATCGATAACTCCCAACAACATTACTAATTATAGATATGTTTGGAATTAAGATAAAGAATTTTATCAAAATTGGAAATTTATTATATCTCGAGGCAGTAATTAGCTTGCAAAGTAAAATTAGCTATTGGTTTCGATGAACTTGTAAATTAGTTTATTTAAAATGTATTTGAAGGGTTAGTAGTGGATAACTACATTTTGCACAAAGGTGCAATGAAAGTTTAGATTTTTGAAAGTTAGATACTGTATTGATTTACTTCGTCTGCAGTCATTTTCAGTAAATTAATGTCTCTCTGGCTGTCTCATCTAACAAGACCGATACGTAATGTTATTAATTTGAAGCCGACGCAGAGGGGATATTCTTATAACAAATCCATTAAGGTTAGTGAACGATTAATCTTAATGGCTTACAGAGTTTTTAAAAATACAATGAGAATATTTATGTGAAAGTTGCAAAGGTTTACCTAATTAATGAGAAAGATTTCTTTTCTTTCTAAATTAGAACTGACTAAAGAAAAATTCCAAAGCAATTAGCGTTTGAAAAAACTTACTTTATTATTATTGCGGTTTCAAATTTTTCAAACAAGTCGTTTCTAATGTTAAATATATTAAAGATTTTTTCCCTTCTTCCACAAAGATTTTACTTTCTTGCAGGCCAACTGTTAAATCTATTTGTTTGATATATTAATTACAGGTAATATAAAAATTTAATTAAAATACTTTTGTGTATAAATATCTATATTTTATAAACAAAAATATTGAAAATTCTGTAGAGTTAACAATGTTTTACTACTAGCACTGTAACAACATCATTATAACGATAATATTCATATATATTTCCTGTACTAATTTAAAAACAGAAATAATTCGAAATCAATAAATAATAATTTTACACTTTTATTAATTGTTAATAAGTTAAAAATTAACTTAATTTCCGATTATTTACTAACTTTTAATGATATTCTACAGAGTTATTTAATGAGTAAACAGTTACTCCCTACTCTTCACAAATGTGCCAGAAAGATAAATTGCTGCAGTTAGTATGTCATTAGAAATAAATCCTACTTTATCTGATTGGTATCTCTCGTACTTCCCGTAAAGTAACCATTCATTTGGTTGCGAAAGTAGATTCATAAAATAAATTGTTTCTTATTAATTAAAACGAAATTATACGATTCTGATGAACTCAGTAATATCCTTTTTCTCTTTCTTCTTCTCAATATTAATTTTCAAATGTAAATTTTATTGTAAGAAGTATTAAAAGTTTTGAATTTTATTAATAAAAAAAATTAATAAAGTTGTTCATTGAGCTACGGCTTTTTGAAGTTTTAAATTTTAGAAAAGTAAGAAAAAATGTTGAAGCACCTGACAAAGAGAAGATCAGAATACCAATGATATTCAGTAATGACAACTCTTGCTGAGTTTCTTGCCATATGCATTACTTGGAAGTCCTTGAACAGAAAATCTTCAAGTGTATCATCGATTAGAAAGCATGAAAAAAATAACATTTCGAAATATTATTATCGAAAACAACAAAAACTTAAAGTGAAGAAGTCAAAAGTTTACAATAATCGTGGAATTTCTTTTTTTCCTAGAAAGAAGACAAGTCCACTTCAATAAATGACATTTTAAATCACTCTATCCCTTTTATAAAATCATCACTTTTAGAAATATTAAATTTTAATCTAATACTTATAAAAGTAAACTCAATTCTAAATTTATAATTTTTCAGATTCTCTTCTAAATATTTAATTAAAATTCATTGCAACGTTATTAATGTTCCTGGCTAGAAATTAATGCAATAATTTTATATTAAGACAAATCAAATCAAATCAAATAGACAAAAAAAATTAATTTAATATTATTTTTATTCTGTAATTTAATTTTTTGATAACGAATTAATTTTAATGAATATTTAATTTTTTGTTAATTTAAAAAAAGGTAAAGGGAATAGCAAATAGATAATTATAAAAATAAAGATTTATTTATTTTCTGAGTATTTTTAAAAAATGGAAGAAATTAAATAATGAATAAATTATAACTAACTATTAATTTTTTAATATATTTAACAGAATAAATGTGTGTGCTTATATAACAAACGTCTATGCCAGTTTTATTTAAAATTATAAAAGATTTATTAATTAAAGTAATAATTTAATTTTATTAGAAATATAAGTTATAAAGTTATATTTAATTCCTATGACTTCCAGGTTTATAATATTAATATTAATATATCTTTATGCGTTATAAAAGTAACTAATTTGTTTTTTTTTTCTTAATTTCGTATAATCTGACTTAATTTTAATAATACTGTATACAAAACAGTTCATGTCAGCACTTGTAAATATTGTATGAATTTGAGATTCCCAACCAGTTTTGACGGCAAATTAACCCTTTCCGAAATTACATTTAATTCGCCACCCTTTCTAAACGAATAAAAAATAAATTATAATAAATCGGATGAAATGAAAAATTAAATAGAACTTAACCCCTCGAGGGTCGCTTAGGGAACAGGAGGGAAATACTTGATATCCCCATTCTAAAATTTTTTTACATGAAAACTCTGTTAACGTTCACGGTATGTATATATATATAACTAAAAGCTAAAAAATACTGCTTTTTTTAGTTAAAATTCTTATAAAATTAGTTTAGTACTAGATAGAAAAATTTTATGAGTTTCATTAATTACATCATTAAAAAATGAAAAAATAATATTGTCATTTCAGTCGAAATAATGAGCAAAGAAATTCATCGTAATAATTAGAAAAAAATATAAATGATAGTCACATAAACAAACACTTATTAGAGTTAAATAATTTTAAAAAGTTTTAAAAATCTTAATAATTATGTGAAGAAGATGGTTTTAAGTATAAATATTTAATAATTTACTTGTATATTTATTTTGTTTGTCTTAATTTAACAGAATAATTAATCTTAGTATCTAATAATAAATATAATAAAAGATAATAATTTAGCCTGCTAAAATTATAAAATTGATAATATATAACATTGTATTAAATTAAAATAACTGAAAATTCAAAACTTAACTATTAAATTATATGTCATAAATGCGAGAAACAGCTTTGATTATTACGTTTTCGTGTAGAATAAACTAAAATAAATTTCTCTTTAATGCATAATAAAAATTCTAAAATTTTTAAATATTTTTTAATGTATGAAGCTAGGAATTATAATATTTCAGCCATTAGGTGTATTACTTTACCGTTAATAAAGACGTTTTGTCCATCTACAGTCAATTTGTCTTTTCAAAATTCTCTAGTACAGAAATTTCCATAATAAAATGGCAACTTATCACTGTATAATGCGTTCGTTTAATTCTTTAAAGTAAAACATCATTACTAGCAAATATTTAGTGGCAATGTGTGAATAAAATATCTCAATTTTTGAAAGCAAAATATAAAGATGAGATAGGAATTACTAATACATTAGATAAAAATATAATTTATTATGTTATATGAAAATAATAAAAACAAATGAGCCTATGAAATAATATTAAAACTTTTTATATTATTAATTATTATAAAATGGCAAAAAGCTTAATTTTGAGGATAGGAATGAGTTTTATAAGTGTTAATAACGAGTAGACCTACATTCTTCATTAAGTGCTACCCCAATCGAGATATGACACTTGGCCTTCTTCTACTCCCCATTTCTTTGACCTTTAATCATCTAAATTTAACAGCATCATTCCCTCTAATATACGAACATCACTGCAAAATTTTAGAAATTTTCCACAAAAGACACAGGAGTTATTAAGCTTCAAATTGGGTAACACAATCGTGCCCTACAAAAACAGAAAAATTCCTCTACTTTTTTACATTTCTCGACGTTTCAGGTTTTCTGAGTTCAAAAATCGGTGTGAAATGTGTAAATATTAGAGTTTTTCTTTTTATTTAAATAGACTAAGATTTTATTGCAGACTGAAACAAAGTATTAGTATAAATATATTTTCTTCGTCAAGTTATAATGAAACAACGTGATAAAGATCAATAGAGAAAAATTTTTGGCAGACGAAATTTAACAATATTCTATTAATCCTTTGGAGTTTCATATAAGCTGTTTGATAACTCGATTGATGACTGGAAGCAAGGATATACTTTATTAATGGAAGCTACATTCTCTTAATCTATTATAAAGGACCAAAATTCTTTACTTCGATCGATTTATCACCCATGGTATATTAATATTCTAAAAATCCCTCACGAGCCAATTATATGCTAACGAACATTAAAATATGTATAAAGAAATTATTAATCCGATTAAACTTGAATACATATTCATTATATATAGGTAATGTTTATATTGTTTTCTCTAAGGACCATTGTTAATGATGTAACGCAAATTTTTCAGCGATACACTTATTGAGAGGGAGTGTAAAATTCACTGGGGAGCGAGAAAAACATAAAATACTTGGAATATTTCAATTTAATGTAGACTATTTCAAGATTTCCGATTAAAATTCTCTTATCAATATATCAAATGTATAACTTAAACAACTTTTTTAAGTCTGTTGTTAGAGATCCAATTAATAATAAAAATTAATTATTAAAAAATTATACTAAGAAAACATAATTATATATTGGTTTTGATGATAAATTATCATCAAGTTAACGTTTTGTAAACTGATTTATGTAGTATATATATTCCCTCTTGTAACAGGTTTCTTTCCCATTTATTAGTAATAAATAAATGATTTGATTTAATATTTGAAAGTATCAAAACTCCTAAAATTTATATTTTTTAATTATTAATATAATTTAGTAAAATTTTTAATATAATGCTTTTCTTAATTTTATCTAACCTTATGTATATTTATATGGAAACAATAATAGATTCAAAATAAACTGTTGAAATAACACTTAAAATAAAATATTATGGTCTTTTGGAGTTGGCAAAAGAATTGTTTTAAAGTATATCGTACTATTGGAAAAGATAAGTTTACCTAGTAATCTTGCCAAATATTTTATTTCCTTTAACTGTAGCTTGCACTTGCTATTGCTTTTATCTCTCTTTCAACATTGATACTGATATCTTTATACGTGTAAAAGTCAGTATCCGTGAAAGGAGTTCGTAAAATATTTTGTGTGTGTAGACGCATACACAGTGGCGTAGCGTAGTGGGGGCGGCAGGAGCGGCTCGCCCCGGGCGGCACTTTTAGGGGTGACAAAATTTCACAATAAGTAATAATAATATCTTGTAAAAATGTTTGTAATAAATGTGATTATTATATTGCAAAACATGTATACATGACTTTCTTATTTGTAACCTGTACAATACAGTACTGTGCTATTTATTTATAAAAGGAGGGGGATCACTCAAAGGTACGACCTGGAGGTTGGAGAGAGAAAGATGATGAAATGAGAAGTAAGGTGATGGATAGGAGGTGATAGTGGGTCAAAGTGAGGGGGGGTTAAAGTCGAGAGCACATCGTGCCTGCATTGCATTAATTAACAACGAATGAGTTTACAAGTACAAAACACAAAGTATAAGGTACAGTACATGATACAAAATAGGAATTACAGTATGACAGTAGGGTGCGCCTGGTGTGACAGCTAAACAAGCCAATTGCATACCGATTATGCAATTGTTATAGAAGACAGGAACATAGTTGATAAACAATTGCTTTTACGAGAAAATCAGGGTAACAATTTTTGTACCGATGTGTGTCTTTTAAATTGAGATACCTAAATAAGTGGGCGGCGAAATTTTCCTCCGCCCCGGGCGGCTGACTCCCACGCTACATCACTGCGCATACATATATATATTTCTATATATTGTGAATGAATGTGTATATATGTTACTGTGTAAGACTAAAATTAGAGAAAGTCGATATTCTCCGGTGAATGTTGACACATACAAAATACGTCGGTGAAAGATCGAATATTTGGTTATATTACTATACATTCGAACAATCACTGGTGTATGTTGAAAAGCACAGATAAGCTATGGTGAAGATTGAAACGATAAGCCGAGAAGCCGATGTCGACAGAGAGGTGACAGTCTGTCGCCATATCCTTTAATCTGCCGCGATTGAAATCACGTGGTATCTATTTTTATACACTGTAACACTGCTGTTTGTCAGTCTTAATTTATATTGAATGCATACTGCAGTAAACCATAAAACTTTTCAAGAAGTGTTTAAAAAGTTCAAAAAGTTACGTGCATTAATTGCACGTAAAGAAGTGTTCTATGACTGAATGCAGTTGTAAAAGCAAGGGACTCTTGTGCAATTCAAAGTGTCATAACAGTTTAAGTTGTTGCAATAAATAAGATTGTATAACGTTAATCACATTAATATATGTGTAAGTTTATTATTGGTATTATTTTTCTTTTCTGATCAGGAATGTACTGTTCGTTTTAGGTTCAACAGTTTATTTACATGTGCTGTTACTTAAGCTTTCTCCTACTTTGACATATATCATATATGAAGAAGTTGTATTTTTGTCTTAACGTAATAAAAATGTTTTTATTCAACATTCACCATCAGTGCATGCTGAATGTCAACATATGCCAGTGTAAGTGAGAAATAATGATATTTAGCAAATATTTCGTACATACACGAAACAACTGTGTGAATGCTGACATTCACCAGAGAATCTCAATATTTGCCAGATATCGGTCTTTCACAGTAACATATACCTGTATATATATATATATATTAAATTATATTAAATTACTTTGTTATAAATTAATATACTTTGTATTTTTATTATAAATATATATATAATAAAAATACAAAGTATACTTATAAATAAATATGAATATATATAAATATTTTCCAGGGGTTTAAGCACGAATTTAATCTATGTTTACGGCTGGGCTTAGGACTTATTGATGCTCTAACATATGCTCTAACTTGCTAAACAAGCCCTTCTCATTTACCAACTAATATAAATGCATGTACTGTACAAATGTGAGTTTATAACCTATACATTCATAACGCAAGAATCTAAGCTGAAATTTGTTTATCTTATATGCAAATCCAATTCTGCATATGTTGTTGGGCTACAATTTTCAAATTGCAGACCTATACATTCCCACTGTTGTCTGTTGTTTGACTGTCTGTCTCTCCTTCGTTAATCTCGAGAACGGAGTTCTATACGAGTACGTGAAAATCGAGACCAGCTATGGAAACCTTAAGGGCCCGATTGACTATATACGAACTACCCGTTTGGCCCGGATTTTAAATTAAAAGCTGATTAAAAATTGCAGCTCGGCATTGTGATGATGTCACAATAAATAATTGTTGTTAAGATCGAATATTTATTAAATTAATACTACGTAAAAGTAGAATCATATGTTTTGTTGTGATTTGTAATAAAAATAAACTCATGCAATTTATAAATTAGAAAATTATTTTACATAAGTGAAAAATGTATTGTACATAATTTACATGTACAGAACGTTGTTTATTTTTGTAAAATAGATAAAAGAAGCGTATAAATTATTAAGAATATTGTATTTTTATTTAAAAAAATTATATAATGAGTATGTATCTCTTGGAAACGTATGTAATTTAGAAAAAAAATAAAGATCTGTTATCATATCTCTTTGTTATCAGTTATCTATTCTTTTTTATATGTCCCTTTTTACTTTTTATGTTGAAATAATTTCACTTGTTTAATTAGACGTTTTAATTAAAATGTTAATCTTATTAGTTTTATATTTTTAAATTAATCGATTAAAATTTTAAGTTCTTTTTATAAAAAAGTTTTCTTTTAATTTATTATCTTTTATAATATAAATTTAATAAGATTATAAATTATATTTTTTAAAAAAATAAGTTTTCACTTATTAATTTAAAAGTAGTTAATCAGTTTATAAAAATTACGTTTATTATTTTAAATTTCTATTGATTGATAATACTTCAGAGTTTTAAATTTATTTAATTATTACTGAATACTAACGAAAGACATTTTATTAAAAAAAATTTTTTAATCTTCGAAATTTTTCAGAAAATATTAATATCCCTTGGTTACGATAATTTCTTATGTATTGAATTAGAATTCATGCAAATATTAAATATTATACAACACGAAAAATAATCAAATATTATTTTATTTTAATTAAATTATGTAGAATAATTTTAAAGAAAAATAAAGAAAAAATGTAGATATTTAAATAGAAGATATATTCAATCGATCAATAGGAATTTATTATATTATTTTTGTCTATGAAATAATTAATGTTTACATTATATTTTCAAGAAATGTTTTCTGGTAATTTACCAGGTATAATTCTGAGTATAAATACTTGATTTATCATTAACGTTTTATGGTTTAGCTATTACTATAAATAATTAAATCGAATAATGATAATTATTGTAATGCATGATGATTTAAGTACTATAATATTTATAATAATAATTTGAATTGTATCTCTTATTTCCTTAACGAGTTTACTGTACCAATTACCTACTTCTTCAGTTTTCAAAATATTTTAAAACTGATTTTTATAGAAAATGAATACAAATGTATGATTCAACATCAAAAATTAATTTTTGTCATGTGTAAAATTATAAAAACATATAGTGATGTTTATATATAACATTATTAAAATAAGGTCATACCATAAATAAAAACAATAACATAAAGGGTCTTTAATCCATAGCTCACAAGCTAAATTTGTAGAGTAACGATAATTTCAGTATCTAAAATAAATTATATTAATGTAATAGTATGACTGACGGTGCAGCCTACAGCTATGGAAGACCCAGGATCGACGCAGAAAGATTGAAAAACCTCAACAATTTTTCGGGAAGTGACCGCTCCGAATATGTGTGGTCCCACCCCTCACCACTCGGTCACCCCATTGTGGACCAAGCCGAACCCCCAATGGACCTGATAAAAGGATTCTCTCGGTACCAACAGGGCGAAAGAGTTTTAAAAATTGTATGGTGAAATATGGATGTTAATTATAATTAATAATGTTTCTGAATGACGTTACGTGAAAGAACATAACATTGACCATTAAAAAAACTGAAATTATTTTATGCAAAATCTTTATAAAAGTTGACAAAAACAACATCTTAAGTTTATATTTATTTGTTAATTTTCATATAATTAACTAATTCTAAAGTATAATATTAACGTGTTGCTTTTAACTAAATTGATTATTATTATATCGAAATGGATGTAAATCCTCTTTTTAAAATTAACTTTATTAACATTATTATAAAAAATTAAAGGTACAATCTTATTTAGGTAAGAAATTTTAATATAAATATGTAAAGTTTTTTTAATTACTTTTTTATTATGTAGTTCATCATTAATTAATAATGACACATGACACTATACATATATTACTATACTATAGTATGTACTGTACAGTACCAGTATACATTAGTAATTAGTTTGTATTAGCAAGCATTGATATCATAGTCTACAATTCAAAATAAATCTTCAAATTAAATAGTTCAAAATTTAGAGGAAACATTGATTTTAATACAGTTAAATATTTATTAAATATTAGCAAATAGTTCAATAAACAAATGTATTTATTAATTTAAATAGCTGTTTCTAAAGTAATATAATATATATAGAAACAGGCCACTTAATGAAACTTAAAATTTTCTATCCATTAATGAGTTTTAGAAAAATGTATGCATTTAACGTAGTCACATAACTCATGTATAATAAATAAAAATATCTATAAAGTCTAAAAATTAATTAATTTTATTTAAATAAAAATAACTAACCGATATCTGTTCGAATTTATTATATTATTTATACCTCTATTCATTATTTAATTTAATATTTTTTATGCCATTTTATCTATTGTTTTGCTCTATTATTTATTTATAAGCTTTTGTACAGTTTATTTGTAAAAGATTCAGAAAAAAAAATAAGTGACAAATAATAAATGGAGGTAAAAACTTAAATGAGAAAAAGACATTCCGAAAGGCATTATAAATAATTAGTAACCAGTTTCTTGTTTAAAAACTTGATTTATTACGTAATTAATAATTGCTTTACTTTAATGTTTAATCATTATCAAGTATATAAAAACACAATTCGCTTTTAAAAAATATTCGTAAATTCCAAAATTTTATTTAAAATACAATAGCAAAATATCTACTAAAATTAATATAGGTCTAGGCATATTGCAGTTTTTATTTTATACAATAAAGTTCTATTTAATTCTTTTAAGTATTTTTACATATTGCTTACTAATTTGATTGCGTTTTAGTATTTAAATTTCCTCCGCTAGATATATTACAATTATAATTTTTTGTAGTCTAAGTTTATTTCTCATAAACGTTTATCTTGATAAACATTTACTTTGAAAACTAAAAAAAAAAATAAATCAATAGAAATTAAAAATCATTTAGTTTGTACATCTCGATAATCTTCGTGGCATTAAAATGAAATTTATATAGAATTAAACTGCATATATTAATTTAAATCATTCATTTTTATTCTTATTACAAAAAAATGCACAAAAATCGTATTTTACTTATGCAAATATGAAGAAAAGCTTAACTTTATCCTCTTTGATATTCAAATTTCCTTTCGTTCAAATTAACTAATTTTTTAGCAAAACAATTTAATACATAAAATAAAATTGAGTATAAAAAATATCGTAAATATTTGTTCAATGAAAAGCAATGGCATATTTTATTAAAATTCGAATACTTTTTTTTTTGTTTTAATTTAAAAAATGAAAATTTACATCTTTTATTATTACTATTTTATTCTTTAATTTTGCATAAATTTTTAAAAAAATAATAATTTCTTAACTTTTCTAAAATATTATTATTTTTTTTACAATATTTACTAATGAAGAAAACTTTTACTAATTCAGTTTAGTAAAAGTTTTTCTTGAGGGTAAGACATTTTAATTTTAAAAATATTAGAAATATCATGAAAATGGTGATCTAAATATTTTCTTTTCATTTAAAATTGTAGGCAAATTTAATATTGTATGTTAATGTGCAAGAGAAACTGTAGTGCCTATATAAATTTTTTATGAACTATACGAAAATACAGTATATTTATCCTATTATTTACTAGTCTTTTTACTCGATTTCTTTTAAGAAAAATATATTACATAATCAAAAATTGTAATGTTGACTCTTTAATTATCCATTACAATATTATATACTATAGAACATATAATTAAATACTATTAAATTAGTTATTACATATAATTTCAAAATAATTTATTTAATTACTTGTAATGAAATTATTCAGTAAACTGACAAATTAATCAGTTCTAATTAAGAAAACATATCGATAAAATTTATCCTTGTTAAAATTTCTTTAACATGGAATGTTTAAAAAATAAAATTTAATATATCATTATACAATATTTAAAAGTAAAAATGAACAATATCACTTTCTAATAGATTAGTTAACAATAATTTTATAAATTTAAAAGCTTCAGTTGATTCGAATCTTTAAAATCTCTAAGGAAGGAACAATATTGAAGATTAGTTTAATACGAAAGACGTTCTTATTGAAGTTGCAATTAGCTTGACATTTTTATGGTAGTTAGAGGAGACATTTAAAGCCCATAATGCCATTCCTTTAGGGATTTGTTCGCAGCTCAAGACTCGAGAACGATAAAGAAAAAGAATGAAAGTTGTATATCGATTATTTAAAACTGTCTTTCTAGAAATTTTTATGTTTAAAAGCTGAAGAATTACTTATTAAAATGTAAATTTAATTTTTTTAAATATATATTTAAAGAAAGTTTTAATTTAAAAATAAATTTATTAAGCGAAAAGAATAAATATAGAAAGATTAAATTAATGAAAAACATGCTTTAAGCTCTATATCTTAATTATAGAATATTGTTATTGTTTATATTATTAATTTCAAAATCAATTTTATTATATTTAACGTTCGATACTATTATAATGTTTGAAATAATCAAAATATAAAAGTAGAAGCTTTAATTGAAACATGTTGTTTACTTCAAATTTATATTAAAGTCGTAGAATATTTTCTTGTACAATTATACTTAAAATGTTCTAACAGAATTTGAATTTGATCGTTAATAACTAAAAATAAAAAATATCTTTATTCTAACTTTTGCTAGTAAAACTTTTAACAAGACTTATTATGCATAAAATTTAATTTCGTTGTCCACTGAAACAGAAACTGTGATGACGGATAATTTACAAGCTTCGATCAATACTTAAAGAAGAATTTTATGTTAATCCTTCGTTTTTTCTAGTTTTTTTCCCCGAAGAAATTTCTCTCCAATATTTAAATCTAAGTGTAGCATCAATATTCCAATTTATAGGAAAAATATTTTTGATATGTTTTAATTGATAATGTTAGAGTTTATACATAACACACATATTTAAATTATTGATAACGTATACATTATACACTATTCATCCTACTAAAAAATAAATAATTGCTAAGTTTATGTAATTAATTTATATCCAAACTGTAAATAATATATTACATTGATAATATAAAAATGCATCTTTGCATCTTTGTTAATTTTTGTAATTTTAACAAAAACTTTAATTATAAATTATATTTAAAATTTTTTAGCAATAAAACTAAAATAATTTAATGACGTATTCTGAATTAGATATGTTTATTATTGGAAATGAACGAAATGAATATGAGGTTTTCATTAAATTAGAGGGTCAGTTGTATCTACACCAGCGTTACGAGCGTTACTCGAGATAGGGTGTTTTTTACACAGCGCTATATAACTCTGTACAGTTTTTAAAGAAATGTATCATTGGTATATAAATAGTAAATATTATGCATTATAATAAAATACAGTATTATTTTTTTCTGATGGCCAACAAATGAGTGGTCTTATATTAGAAATAAACTGGAAAATCAGCATTGGAATAAAAAAGGGGGAGAATGTTGTAACATATAAGTAAAATGATTTTAAAATAAATATTAATCTCAGGAATACTATATACAAATATATATATATTATTACAACATATTAAATTATTGAAGAACATATTAAATCAAATAATTCTTCCAGCTACTCTTTCAAAATTCTTCAGATTATTAACACTTTTTAATTCAATTTTTAAAGTTTTTATAAAAAAAAGTCTAACTTTAACTCAATACTCTTGTACTACTATCGATATTAAATAGTTAAATATAAACATTCTCTATTAATTCACTCAAAACTTTTATATAGACTAATAATAATTTAACCCGAAGACATTTCATTTACAGAATTGCATGATGCTTAACAAAATATTTTAAAAGTAAATATAATTTTCTTATCTTTTATCTTATCAAAATTGATTAATTATAACTCTCTAACTTGCCTTAATAACTAAAGTTCTTTAATTGATGCACTTCAATTATAAGCTGTTGTTTTCTTATTTTTAAGTCAAAAATAAATAAATTCCTTACTAGTTATTAATTTTAAAGTAAATTTAAGAAACAAAGTTTGTTTAGAATAATTATTTTTCTATTTATTTAATTATACTCTTCAATAAATTTTTAGTAAACATACGAATGAGGAGGCATCTACTTATTTTGAAAAGTTTGATTTAAAATTTTTTATAAATCCGATTTATATAAATTTTTCATAGGAAAAAAAATGATAACGGAATGAATAAACAGATAGGCATTACACTTTAGAATTTATTTAATCAAAATTCTTGTTGTGTTTTCTCTTGTCCTGATCATTTCTTTTCTACGTGACAAGATAGAAATCATCTGCACCAATCTTGATTGGAATAATGGAATTCTGTTGCAAATAGATTATGTAAATAAAGGTCTTTTCCCCATATAACAATTTCGTTTTTTCCCAAAAACGTAGATTTTAAATTTATTAAAATTTGGAATTATTAAAATTTGTATTTACGATACTTATACATACGTTATGTAAATGTTTAAAATCCATTTAGTTCTTTCTATTCGAAATTATAAATATGTAATCGAACTAAAAATAACTGAAAACTTTATTTTTTTAAAAATAAATACATGATTATTTAATTGATTTATTTAAATAATTTTGTTTATTATAAATAAATTTTAATTATTAAATCATGTTTTTTGTTAAGCTAAAAAACTATACAAAATTATGACACTAACATACATTCCAATAATAATAATAATAATATTTAATTTGAAATTAAGCTATTTACTACATAAATGAATATGTAATTTATTAAATGATAAATTACAAAATTTTATTTTTTATTTACAAAGTTTTAAAGCTCATAATAGCTGGAAAAAGTAGGCTATTCTGTAGAAAGTTGCAAGAACAAAAGGCTGATTTTACAAATTTTTTATAGAAAAAGTATAAAGAAGTTTTTTTGGTTATGTCAGTCATTCGAACGTGATGGCTATTTTTTGTCACAGCTTGTCACTCAAAATACTGACACATACTGTTAAGAGTTCCAATGCCTCTAGGCTTCATCAGAATTTCTAACAGATATAAAGATTTATCCTTAGGGAATAAATTCCTTCTACAGCTTTTAACTTATAAAGCCACAACTTACAATTTGTGTCAAAAGTGTTGAGTCATTCAAAAACGTTCTTCTTTCCTAACAAATTTAAGTTTTTTCTCTCTCAAAAGCTTATTGTAAAGTAAGTTACATTCTTTATTTTCTGAATGAATAGATACAAAAATTCATTGCATGGCACAAATCTTATTAAATATAATTTCTTTAAACTAATTTTAATAAATGCGATTAAGTATTGCTCATAAAGTGATATTTGTATGTAAGGATATTTTTAGCAACAATAAATTGCTAAGAATATGAATTTTATTGTGCAATTTAATGATAATTTTTCAATAACATTGTCATGTGACAATACGCAGTACGATCACGATAAGACTCAACGGTTTAACAACATAGATCATACATCGTCTTCCTTCTTGCTGTTGTATTACAATCAATATATCTAAAATTTGTATGAAAGAACCATAAAAATGTAAATTGACAGCGAAATATGAACACCGACTGAACTATATCCTTCATAGATTATACAAACTAAAATTCTTTTTTTTTTAATTTTTTATTTTGGATAATATTTCACAAAAATTTTTCAAGCGGAAACATTTTATAAGAAGAATGACATGGCGTGCACAATGAATGTTTTTTTGTGACGTCAAATAACTCCATATACCAGTCATTTGTCTCGTTATAGATCCAAAGAGTACGTGTATATTGTGTACTTTGTCCGCATAATCTATTATCCACTTCATTACTTGTTATCATTTCTGTTATTGACAGGTATAACGACATCCTTCTCGTATTCATTCACATAGATTTAACAATATGATATAACTAAAGACGAAAGTAATAATTATCCAGTTGGAATAAAAAACGAATGATACTATTATCTGGTCAACTAGAACCAATATCTGTTCTTGAACACCTGCTACATCTGCAGTTCTCAGAAAGTGATAGTTATTACTTTATTTTGTACGAGAAAACTTGACTTTTGCAAATATGGATACCATAAAAAACTTTATAAATTAAAACAAGTTCGGGTAATTTATAAAGAAATTGAAAAACTTTATTTCAAAAGCTTATTACAAAGAATATTCATTATTAAAAGCCAAATGACTGTTCTTAAAATTCGTTAAACGTTTCTTGAGAATCGAACTTCTATAATATTTTCTCGATAAATATTTAAATTATTTTCTATATCAAATGATTCTTTTTAAGGATTATTTCCAAATTTTTACGCGATCTTTTAGAAAAGAGAATGGATGAAATATGCTAAATTGAAGCTATTTGATATGAATAAATCGACAATTATCAAATTAATTGACTCTAGAATACTTGAAAATTGACTAAAAATTCGGTCATACACTAAGATTTAATTTTATTTTTATTTTCTCAAAAATCGATAAAGACTTTAAGCTATGTCTTTCTATTTAATATTCATAATTTAACGTTTATGATAAACCACTTTAAATTGGATTTTTCTTTAAGTAACGCCAAGAAAAGTTTTTTTCTTACAACAAATTTATATTTAAATATTTTTTAAAGCTTAAGTTTAATTATTTTTCTTAAAATTTAGCAGTGTAAATTTGAATTTAATAATTTATTAATTAAAATAACATAACCAAAATTATACGTTTAGATATATTATAATTATATATTATTATAGTTTTATAAAGATAAAAATATCATATTGATTAATAGAATTATTAAATCTATATTTTTTAGTATATAAAATAATTTTTATGTTAAAACTTGTATGTGGAAAATTTAAAGTATTTGCGTTATTATTCAAGAATAAATCAATAAATTGTAATTTTAAATTTATAATCAAGTAATGTATAAAAGCATTTTTTGAGTATTAAACAAAAATTTAATTAATATTTTGAAGTTTTAACAATAAATCAATAGAGTAAAAGTAGTATTGTCATATGTCGCATTATTATCGTTTGATCTGGAGATAAAATGTCATAATATTTCAGCTGCTTGTTCTATTGATTATCTGATGTATGGGGGAGTGTGGTTGTACTTACTCGCTGCAACTGCAGGAAAAGACATCTACAGCACTTGCATTTCCTAGATGTTTTATGCAAACATTACTCACGATGCTTCTCCAGTAATCTTCTTTGCTTTGATGACTTCTGATTCCAATAAAAACACGTTACTCCCTTCATAAAGTATCAAGCACAAAACTTATAATCCCAAACTTCAATCTCTTTAATATTAATGCTTAATAAATATAATATCATGTAAAACGTATCTAATTTCATTTTATATTAATTTTAATGACATTTTTCTCTTCTTAATTTCATATATAAAAAATAAATAATTTTAATATATAATACATTTACTTCAGTTACGTGAATATTTTTCATCGATACTAGTGTATAATATACTCAATTAGAGCGCTCCTAGTTATTGATTTTGATAACGAAAAATAAAAATCTCCTTATAAATTAACCTCATCTAATACGTGTTTATGGAAAGGAATAATATTTTGCATAGAGAAATTGGGCATATATTATTATTATCGTATTTAAATATGTAAAATGAGTAATAGTTGGAAAAGAAGAGAGACAAGTAAATTTACTTATTTTCCATAAATATGAGATGCCTCTTTTAAACCCATTTAAAATGATATGAATTAAAATATATTCAGTACAATAATTTAATTTAACATTTACTTTTTGTTCCGTTTCGGTAGTAGAAGTGAAAAAAGTTATTATATGTCCAGCCATGCATTACTAAAATACCTCAATGAATTGGAAATTTTTCCCATGAGATAACGAAATAATAAATGAAATTTCCTAAATGTACAGCTTAAGTTACTTTCAAAGGTTGTGAGAACATGCAATTAATTAATTTTTATTGGATTTTTTATCATATTATGTTACATAGCAAGCCTATCTCACGAATACATTTTTTGATTTAATAAAAACTAACATATCATTAAGCGCTTGTATTAATGAAAATATTTAGTACCATAATCATTTTTGTTCTAATTTTTTTTTACTAATTTAATCGCCATATTTAAGTGCAAATACGTTATAGATTAAACTCTAACACTTATACGAAAATAGGAAAAATAAAGTTACGAATTCGATTTTTTATTTCGCTTCTCCCGCATCTTTGAATATCTTTTTAGTGCATCAAAGAAAATCGTTTTCTAGAAAGAACTTTAGCAAAATGGCCATTTTCTTTATCTCTCTTCATTAGCAGAGACCCTATACATTGCTAGAATCTCTTTATGGGGTCACGTTTCTCATTCATTAAAGAAGTCGCGAAAATAAGAATTTCTTTGTTCGTTCTTTAAAGTACATCTTGCAAGTGATACGAATACAGTTTTATTAATATTCTATCCTGAATAGACAGAAAATTCGAACTTCTATCTGACATAATTTAAAAAATAATAAATTATTCTTATCTTAATACTAATATTTGTCGTTCAGTTTTAATATTTCATATTCAAGGAATGGTAATCGATTCTGAAATATTTTGTAACAAACACTGTTTATTTTTAGATTTTTCAAAAAAACTTCATTTTCTAGAGGAAAAAAATGATGTGATGCAAAACACATGGAAACCCGCTAGAGATATTTAACATATACATTTATATAAAAACAAAATATTATATTTAAAAAGTAATTTATATTTACAGATATAAAAAACGTTTATAATTTAAATTCTAATACACTGTGTATCATCTGTATTTTTAATGCAAGATTAATGTAAACTGTACTTTAAATTCTGTTCAATAGAGAGTTTATTTTAAATTAATGTTTTTAAAAATTTTATTATTTTTTATAAGTGTTTTCTGCAATTAATATTAATTCTAACCTTTCCACAGTCTCTCTCTATATTTTCTAAGTACAGTAACTTACTGCCATCTCGTGGTACGTAATTAAATAATTTCATCATGTACTGTATTTAAAAATACTTAAATACCATAATTAATTACTTTATTTTTTATAATTTGAATTTTTTTCTATTTCATACACTTCATATTGAAATCTACTAATTATAATTCTTATCATCAATTGTATCTATTTCAACTAAAGATTAAAAACATTATTTAAAAACTACTATGATTATTATTGCATTAAATAATAATTAGCACATTAAAATCTAATTTTATTCAGTTCTAGATTTGTTATTATCATAAATTATTTAAAAAAATTAATTTCTAGTAAATGGTTATATATGCAATTTTATTTATTTTTTAAATTGAAGTTTTTCAAATGCTTATTGGCTTCTATCAGTACATCAGATCTTATTTTTTAAAATAATAATACTTATGAGAATATAATCTTTTCTAGCGATAAGAAGTTTGTTTTTTTATTATCTTTACTCTATTTAAGTCTAACAAACTGTGCATGAGTTTATAACATCATTTATCGGTAACTAAGAACTGTCTATATAACATAGACTTGCATTAAAAGTATCTTGAAAGCGATATTATCAGTTCTCAACAAGCTACATTTTAACAGGATATGTGATTCTTTATCTCGAGAGATTTTGCTATACTTTTCAAGATGACAAGCGATATAATTTTCAAGAAGTTAGCCTCACCTAACGTCTCTATATCCTTCAGGTAACGAGAAAGATAGTAAGAAACGATAAGTAAAATGTGATTTTACAAATTTCGTGCTTAATAATGCTTTTTATGTGTATTCAGAAGATTTCCTATCTTTCTTTTTTTTATTACTTAAATTTGATCAATATTATTTAAAAATCATATTCTTAATGTTATAAGTTTCATTAATTAAAACAAATAAAATAATAATTTTAAATTCCTTAAAAGTTTGAAAAATGTACAATACATAAACTAATATATTTTTATGCCGTTTTAAGATTAGGATTGTTGAATATTTTTTTATTTTATTTTATTTTAATAAACTTATAATATAGAAATTTTTAATATTCACAAAGATTCTAATGATAAACAAACCAGAAGGTCGTATGTAGTTAATAGGCACTAAGTATTCCATATCTGGTCTCGACTTTCATTTGTCTAACTCCGTTCTCGAGATTAATGATAAACAGACAGACAGACAGTGGGAATTTATAGATCAACAATTTTTCAAATTGCAGCCCAACAAACGTTTTCAGCTATCTTTAAGATGTATTTTAATCAAATGAAGATGGTTACTTTTAGTCATCTTCAGATTATACAGTTATATTTAAGATCTCTAATTAGCATTTGAGTGTGTATCATGATGACAGCTAGTAAAATTAATTGAAAACAACTATTTATTTCTTTAAATTCTTTTCTGGACATTAAATATATAATATTAATATAAACTTATTTTGTTTCTCTGTCCAGTTGCATAAACATTTAATGTTTCTGTATATAAAGTTTTATATAAATATACAAGTAGCTTATATATATAATTTATGTGTGAATATAATATGTGATTTATGTGTTTGCTTACTAAAAATTTTATCGAAACATAAATTACTTACCAAACCAATTCATTAAAAACTTAAAAAATTTAAACGAGAATTTCGACTATTATTTAGCAAATTTAAGCCCTTTTTGTAATGTATTGTATGAATTATTATATATTATATATGCCTTAATTAAATTCTTATAGAATAAATATCGACATAAATTTCTTATTATTTTTCTATTTTACTCAAAGATTCTTCATTAATAATAAAATAATCTAATTATATTATTAATTCTACTATATTAAATATTTTATTAGCTATTTGTTAAGGTTAATTTTAAAATCTTATAAATTTTTTAAGTTTTTAAAAGTATATTTAATTTCTTCTTCTTATACATTCTTATATATCTTTTATTTTTATTTGTCTTAATTATTATTTTTAATTAATATTTATTTTACAAGTATATAAAGTGCGTCAAATCAATAAATTTTTGAAATATTACAGTTAAATCAATATATCAAATGTATGGATTAAATAACTTTTAAGAAAAGTAATATTAAAGAACAAAATGAAGGAATAAAAATTACTTTTAGGTATTTAAAAAATACCATTGTATAATCTAATTTATATTGGTTACATTTTAACATTAAAAAACACTCTCATGTTAAAATACTGTTACAAGAGTATTCCCTTTATAACAGGAATTTAATCTTATGACTAATAAACAATTAAAAATAAAAATGAATAAATGTTTTAACCAACTTGCCTTGTTATTCCATCTGTTGTTTAAAATTGTTATTACAAGATTGTAAACTCTTTGTATTAAGTGTGATTTTGAAATTGTAATATAAATGTGAATTTATGATTTATTTATAAAAATTCGATTGTAAGTAGCAAATTTTAAAACACAAAAGTAGTTATTTTTCTGATTTTTATAATAATCATATTCATTTCATAGTGAACTGTAGAATCTTGAGCAAATTTACAGTATGTTTTCAACCTACGTTTGATTAATGTCTAAAATATATTTGGCTTATAACAACTTAAGATAAAATTACTAATTCTATCTCAAAATATTCTATTCAATTGTTAATATGTGAAATTTTCTATAAAATGTACAAAATCTGGTATTTTTAATTTACTATTTTTTACTTATCAGTGTAAACTTTATTCTCTTATTTGAGAAAGTTTATAAATTAAAATTGTTTTAGTTTTTAATTTTCTATCTCAATATACTGTAATTAAAAATAACGAAATGAGATATACACTGTATAATTGTTTAATTTTAATTATTTACAATATTTTCATATTATAGCAAGATATAATCAAAATATATAAAAGTTCTATTCAGATATGTTGTTATTACAATATTCAGATGTTTCGTATGGAGAACATACTAATTTTATTTGTGGTCCAGAAATTCTCTCTCCGATAATCTGATGAATTTCTGCTGCTGCTTCACCACAACTTTTGGTTAAAAGTTCTTTTTGGCAAAGAATATATTTATGGAGTGCACTAAAAGATATAATCATGTCATTTAAAACATTAAAAATTTCATATAAATTTTAAAAAAAAGACAGACTAAAATAATAAATTGAATACAAATTTACCAACAATGAACCTTGATATCGTAATTAAAATCGTTGTTTTCTTCAAAATTTAATGAAGCCATTTTTTCATTAAATTCTGGAGCACATATTTTCTCATCTTTAAGTGCTTCGTATATACATCCCGTGTGATTCAAATATCCTACATAAGTTTTATAATCAAAAAATTATTTTAAAAAATTTAATAAATGTATTTGCTTTAATATAAAATAATATAAATACAAACTTTGTTGAAAAGGTCCGGGAATACAAAGATCTTTAACAAAGACTTCCGTTTCAGAAAATAATTGATCAAATATTTTCTGTTGTTTTGAAGTAAAGCAGTTTGATCGATATCTACTTACGCATGAAAATGATAAGTGCAAATGACTGAAATAAAATACGTAAACATTTAATATAAATTACAAATTGAAAATAGCTTTAATTTAAACATAAAGAATTAATAATAATAAAATATATCTACTATTATGAAGGTCCAAAGTGTTTCTGTTATATAATTTGTTTTTGATTTTAAATTCTATTAAACTAAAGCTCTAAAAGGAACTCTACCAGGAACGTCCGTTATAAGAAGGAACGATTTGTGCAAGACAGCTCGTCGACATTTTTATGACACACGCCGATGACACATACTATTAGTAAGAATCAAGAATATGAGTCGCCAATGGAGGAGGGAAAAATTTTCCAATATATTAGATGTTTGAGATGTGACTAGGGATGTCCCGACACTGCCGATACCGTATCGATATTACCTTTGATATCGAGTACTTTTGGTCTGATATCGATACCGGTATCGAAACATTTCCCCGAGTATCGGATTTGGTATCGTTACATTTTTCACAGATAGATAAGGTGTGCCCGAAATTTCATTTCGGTTAAGTTAGACCTATAAAAAACAAATTAATGACCAAAAATCAATAAATGTATTACGTCAAATTTCATTTCCACGATCTATATGTGCCCAGAGTTTAGATTCGTATTTATACACGTAGATAAATATTTAGATAAACATTATGCAGTATTTTTGTTTGTTAATCAACTTGGATCATCAGTGATGTTTAAAATTCGGTACAATTTGTATACACTTGTTTGCACTGACATTTGAAAATTTGAACACAATAAAGAATTTTCAACACTGTTTTACCTGTTCACTAACGATTTTTTATCCACCCCTATCCCAGTAGTATCCACAGAGCCTATTAACAGCACTGTACATCTGGGGCTTCTTTTATATACATAAGACATCATACGAGTGTAAACTGAAGTACTGACTGATTGACTAACTTCTGATTTAGATAGCCGAAATTCAATTTCCTGGAATAAGCGAAAAATATTAATTGCTGCTCTGGGGCCCACTCGGCCTTCACCGTAATGAGTACTGTACACCTAATCCTCTTTTTATGCGATTGATTTTTTACTCGGGAAAAAGCAATTTATATGAAAATTTTTAAATTTAACTTTTCGTTAAAAATTGTTATTGTTAAAAAAGTTACTTTTTTGTTGAAATCAAGAATTAATTTATCTTTTTTAAGCAGAGTACAACATTATATGTACTGTACATCAGAGAATGCTGTATGTCGATTTTGTTTCCTATGCTACCTTGGATTTACTATATTTATGTACAAATAATGTTAATGATATAATTATAATGATATAGTATGATAATAAAAAAGTTTCTGTTTCTTTTGTGAATTGCTTATTTTTTCGTTCCGTTTACGTTGTGGATCTTATCGAGTATTTTACTACGGAATGCATGTACTGTATGTTTGTACGCAATGCTTTTTACACAGCATTCTTTGGAACGTATCCATCGCGCAAAAAAGAAGGAAAGGTGTAACTTCTCATTAGTAATAACAACTGGAAAGCAATAGACGGCAAGATTTCCAGTTTTTATAGCCGATGCCGATACTGACTGGTATTGATACTTTCAGACCACTCGTGATACAGGTATCGAAACTTTTACCATTCTCTAGACATTTCGACGTATCGAGACATCTCTAGATGTGACTATTGGATGAAAGAGAAGGGGGAAAAAAGAGATTGTGGCAGTACAAGTAGAACCAAGAACAGTCTCATAGCCAGAAATAATTCATTGGGGGCTACAGAGACAAACTGAAAAATTCTGACTGATATTTTTTTCTTTTCTAGGTAACAATAGACTATTAGCTACAGATCAAGTGTAAAAACTGGAACAGTAACTTAAGTTTACATGATGAAAGCGAAAGCGTATATTATATATACCGCATATGGGCACCACCAATTAAGCAACTAAGCTAACTTGTGAGGGACAGCCACTTCATAGCACCCTCATAAATAAGGTTCTGATCAAGAACAGAGTGGACCCAAGATGTCCCCGGGGGACTTCAAATATACATTCTGTCGACTGTCCATTACCAATAAGGCGCCGAACAGGATTTTTAGTCGTCCCGTTTTCATCAGATTATCGTAAGAACATACAATACTCTACCTCCACACAATAATATCTCCCGGGTATTATTGTAAACTCTCGTTAGTGTTGATATATTTTTCTCAAACGGTACAAAAAATACATATTTAGAGATTTAAAGTGTGTTTGTGTTCAATTTCCTTCGGGATCCATGCGATAATCATCCTTCAATAAAGGGATGTCACAAATAATCACGAGGTTCGCTCAGACCAACTGCTCGGGCCTGACCGAATTCATCAATACCAAACTGCGGAACTCACACTAATTATTATAATATATATGCAATTTATAACAGTATGTCGGGTCCAGTTAATATTTTTATAAATGTTCTTATTTATGGAAAAGTTTCTACATTATTTTTTACTTTTCGTAATATTGACTTGTTCATCGTAAATAAATTGTAGATTTATCAGATTGTGAAATGTTTTCATAGACGATGCGAGTATATTGCAATGTAATATAAAATCGTAATTAACCATTGTTGTACTTTATTTAACAATAAGTGAAACAAAATAACGGCAAGTCAAAGTTTATTAAATGAAGGTTTTCTATTCTATGAATTAAGTTAAAGGTTCTCTACTCTATAAATTACAAGTAACAAAATCTATTTGATTTCTTTAGAATTAAGCACAAAATTACTATCATACAGGAACATTATTTTAATGGAAAAAGTAGACTTTATTTTGTAATTTTCTCGAAAGGAAATTGACCCTCATCAATCCTTAATATATAATAATGGTAAAACTGAAATGATGTCTAATGGTGACCGCTGGAATAACTAATGGGTAAAACAAGTCAAGCTGTAAAACTAAAAAGTTAAACAATACTAAAATATAGAAAAATTGGAAAATAAAAAAGTAAAAACATTCAAATAAAGTAACAAAAACTGGCTAAAAAGTTCAATAAGTTCTCTATGTCAATTTTGTGCTTACTTGTAAAGAAACATAAGAGAGAACAAGAAGCAATCAAGTACTAAAATTACTCTATCTGATTTATGTATAATATTCTATAAATTAAGCTTAATATTTTCAAGTATGGGTTTAATGATATGTTTACGACAAACCGGATTTGTTTTAATGCATGTCCAAAGAGATATCAAAATTTTAACAGACAACGGAACTCAGAAATTTGGCTTATCAGTAATAAATTATTTTTTATTATAACTTTTTAACTTCTTATAGCCTACATTAAAGTAATGTATCGAATTTAATTTTAAGTAAAATTTTTAAATCCTTACAAAATAAGCGTTAATAAAATTTATTTCATGCATAATTTTAGAACAATATAAAGAATGCAAGGAAACTGAAAGAATTATAAAAACTAACTAATTTTATCATTACGCTTTTATTTTTTAATGAAAAATAAACGCAATTATTTCATATGTATACCTACTATATTTACAGATTTAATTAATTGGCATTTATTTGAATTAATGCTTAATTAAATTGAAATACAGTAGAGCGTCGATAAGTGGAACGTCGGTAAGTGGAATGGCCGGAAAGTGGAACGATTTTCAGTCGAACTGTGTCGTGCTGAATCGAATGTTTTTGATACTAAATTTACTTCTAAAGTATAATTTTCATGTTTTTTATATTCTTCGATATATTTATTTTGTTTGTACAAAATAAAGAAATAATTTTTAACGATACGATAGCCTCGATGATTATTATAAAAATTTTCGTTAGGCTTAAAATCGACGAAAATTCAACACGAAGCGACACGCAACGGAGAAAAATTCAACACGAAGCGATACGCAACAAAGAAAAATTTGAACATCGGACAGGTTAATGTATTTTTTCGTACAAAGTCGGAAACTGGAACAAATCATTAACTGGAAGGACCCCAGTCCCCAATTGGTTCCACTTATCGACGCTCTACTGTAATCACTTCATCCAATACTCAAAAACAAGAAAAAAATACAGAAATGATAAAAGCTAAATCAAGAATGATTTCGAAAATAATAATATATAATAATAATATATATATATATATATATTAATTTATTATTATTAATTTATTAATTATATATATATATAATATATATATAATATTATTATATTTATATAATATTATATATAATATATATAATATTTATATATATATATATATATATATAAATGCTTTTTACTTAATACAAGTTTAGTACAATAAGTTATGATAATTGTCTCTACACAGATATTAAAGCATGAAAAAATTTAAAATAAATAATTTCAATTAAATATTTATAAACTATATTTAAATACTCACTGACAAATATTTTTTAGTTCTTCTTCAGTGTATGCCATTTTTTCAATTCGACTCATCTGTTCCATCCATGTCAAGCATTTTGCTAAATTATCTGCAGAGCAGTCTAAACCCCATACTGTACATTCTACAGTTATAGAAAATATTTTGTTAAAACATTTGTTAATAATCATGTTATTAAACTGTTGCTCTATTTTACAGTTATGTAATAAAAAATTAATTAATCTTAGTTATTATTTTTTAATTTATAAGAAAACATGTTCATAATTTACCTATTTTTTATATTAAAAGTTATACAGAGTTTCTGACTAAAATAATCATTTAGGTTGGAATAAAATTACAGTTTAGAATATAAATAAATAAACATAAATGAATATTTTATTATACTTCTTATTTACAACGTATCTAAGTCTAATTAAAGTGTCAAATAAATTAATTCTAATAAAACTTTCCAAAGTGTGTTGTGAACTTACGTCGCCCAAGAGCTTTATATATAATTGTATACATTTTAACAGCATTCATTGATGGCGAATAAAAAAGCAATTCTTTTTAAAACAGTTTTAATATTAATGTTAGTTTAATGATTTACTTTGTATTAAAAGAATTTATAACGCCCTTTAGACACATGCTCCTCTTTGCTATTAACTCTACACCTCCACATAACTCCTTAATATATATTATAAAAATTGAATTGTAATTAATGTATCAATATAAATAATTGAAAAAAACAGGAATTTCTTACCGCTGACAAAACACAAAAATAATATAAATAAACTGAACATTGCTATAGTTGTTGAAAGTAATCTCATTACTCTTCCAAATGCAATTAGATCAGGATCGCATTGCTTTATAAACAGGAGATCCTTTTTTTTTAAGGAAGTGGTTTATTGAATGTAAGTCACAACCAATTATAAGTTATGATGTGGCAATTGAACTTTCTACTGACCTACAATACATTCAAAACATTAATTATTTATTTCCATCGTCATTTTTCTCTTTTTATTTTAATATTTATATTTATATTTTATTATTATTACAATTTATTTTGTCTGTAATTACTTGATAAATTTATAATTTAGTAATTATTTGTCATTGAAATAATAAATTGTAATAAAAAATAAAGTTAAAGTATTTATAGATATAAAATAAAGAAATTAATAAATATGTTTACGAAAGAGACTACTTTTCATTTTTTGAATATATAGAGTGTGGATATAAATTCAGTAATTTTAGCTCTATGTAGTATCTGTCTTGTCAATATATTGGCTGAACTTTTCGCATTCACATGATGTACGGATTGGTTCTAGCAACACAAAAATGTTCGGAAACATCTGGATCGCATGTTTTCACCGATTCGGCCATTCACGGCAGCTTCTCCACTGCGTGTTTACTAATCCAGCTCAAAATAGCTCGCCTTCGAGAAGTTCATGATTAGGAAGGTCATCAAAATACACGTCAATGAGCCCTCTCAGGAATGCAGCCCCATTAAAAATTTAATTTTTATCAAATATGCTTGAAAATATCGTAGTAAACATTATTAACAATAGAATTAAATAATATATATTACAAATTATATAATAGTATCAAATTTTTTTAATATAAATGTACAGTATCTATTGGGAACGCTTTAATGTGGGCTTGAGTCACCATTCTTCGCATTGTAAATCAACATTTTATACAATAAAATCAAAATTCAATCTTAAAAGTATCGTATTTTTATTGTTAAACAAATGTAAGCATGAATCAGAGCCCAATTTTGTGATATATTATAATCCTATATGGTGGGAAAAGGGGTCTACAGATCCTTTTAGACAACCACTGACGACGAGCATGTATACATATAGTGTAATATTGGAAAGAATAATCTTGAACTTGGCATAAAAGATTATATTAAAAGAACTTCCTAGATGAAATGGTACAAAATGGCGTAAACATTTTAAATTAATATTAAGATTAATCAATATAATCTCTATTTGTTTTCTATTCTCGTATTTTAAACTTTATCACTGTTATAATAAAAGTATTTAACTGCAGTAGCACAGTCAGAAATTAAGCAATTAAAAAATTAAGAAATATCGAATGTTACTTGTTACTGCAAAGGACAAATACAAATTGTTATATGTGTTATTGTATGTGATTGGTTTATAGCAATCGAATTTATTATATAAATAATAATCCCATAAAATCACTGAACAAATCACACAAACAAATTCAAGTCAATATTTTATAACATGGAAAGGAAAGTCATATTTTATTACGTTACTATTATAAATATTTAAAAACTACAGATTATATGATTTCAATTCAAACTTATGTTGTGACTGGCTTTAATTTACTTTTACACTTACATATGAACAAACTTCAATTGTTCTTCCCAGTGGGTGATGCATTATTAGTTAATGAATTATGAAGTATATCCAAATAAATGATTTTTATATATTCCTCTTGCCAGAAGACTCACAATAGCATTAAAACCATTTATTCAACAATTCATTATATGTTTCGGCTTATAAGCTTTCATCAGACTATTAAATAAATGGAAAGCAGACTTCTTGGCAAGAAGAATATATAGAAAACCATTTATTTAAATATGCTTCATAATTAATTAACTAAAAATTCAATCATTGGGAATAACACATAAGTTTTCAATTATGGATAAAGGCAAGCAACTTATTTTAGGCATTGGAATTGGAGATAGTGAAGTGTAAGACTGATGTTTATTATTTTCGTATTTATTTGGGTAATCAGACAACATTTTCTACGATTAAATTGCCAGGTTAAAGAATGTTTATACATCCAAAAAGTCTATTGTGTAATATTGTATAGTTGAGGCTTTTATGGGAAGTGTACAATTTATAAAAAGATCACCTTAATGCTACTTTTACTATAAACTTAAGTCAAACTATTTGGTCTCTATCTAGTGAGTGTGAATTTATCGTATTATATAAGTAAAATTTTATCATTTACTGAAAAATATTTCATTTTGTTTAATAATCTAATGAAGACGGATAAATGGTTCTAATGCTATTGTGAGTCTTTGGCAAGATGAATATATAAAAACCATTCATTTGGATATACTTCATAATTCAATAAAAATTTTAATTTTTAAAAAATGGATATTAGTAGCAGAGGATACAATTGCTCCCTTGAACCCCCGACTACTAGGTCTACCATAGATTTTATATATAATTAAAGACGTGTCAGAGAGAATGAAGAGGAAAGAAATATTAAATTCACCCAACTGATTATTTTCAATGAAATTCTTCTAACGTGACGTTTCAACAAAGACAAGAAAATATGAACTCAAGATGCAATGATCTAGAAATTTGTTGTTTTATTAAATCATTTTAGCATCAGCAAAAGGAAAATAAACGGAAATACTGTTCAAATCTGATATTATTTTCCAAAAATAACAAATACGAAGACTCTTAACAATTTCCGAATTAGATCTCGAATACAATAAAAATATGGTATTTAAAGAATATAAAACAATATATTGAATCTACCTATTGGAGATCTTATTCGGAAATTGGATTGATGAAATAACCCAACGCAACACATAGGCGATCTGCCAACGAGGAGTGCCTCCTGGAAAGACTTGTGAAAGCGGTCCAAATTAAGTATTAGACACGAAAAGTAAACTCGAAAAACTCCACGAGGTCAGCCCGTTGGTGACCTGTGAACTTGCAATGGTAAGCTGTGAACATGGATTAAATCATTGAGCATTTGTTCAGTGATTTAATATATTTAGACACTGATGGGCCCTGGAAAACTATGCATGCAAACTGATTTGATCAAGGATGACTGAACAATTATTTATTCTTACAAGTTTAGTATGTTAGAATTAGTTTTTAATTGACTGTACTTTAAATCAAAAAACAAAAATGCCATTTTCTATATAAAGTTTATCACACACAAGTTTGGAATTTTACATTCACGATTGGCTGCTTTAAGTTAACACTTCTTTCTTGCTAGATTTAATATGTGAAATACAAATTACAGTATATATAAAAGTGTGGCCAATAGTTTATTATTATTATTATTATTATTATTATATAAACAAAGATAATTTATAATAACAATTAAAAACGTACAAATATCAATTTAAAAATTTGAAGAGTTTGACTACTATTAATTTATTGCAATATTTATTAATTTACTGTGCATATAAATTTGTTATAAAAATGTTGGTTTTCGAGAATTACTGTTTGAAATTTGATGAAATTATATTAAAAATATCATTTTGATTAAATATATTTAGGTTATTGACGCCACATTTTTATAACCAAAAAAATTATAACACAGTTAAAGCCACTCATAAGAATGACGAATATTCATCTCATAGTGGAATGAAGTTCCTCTATTGAGGCCACATCAGAAACCTCATAAGATCATTTGACATATATCTTTCCTATCTCCTTTTGTGAACGGCCATAATTATAATATTACGCAAGATAAATTTTATCCTTTAATTATTATAGATTAAACTGAAAACGACAGTGAAAAACATTTGTATTTAAAATAAAATTAAATAGAATGGCTTTTAAACAAAATATCGACCGTCAATTCAATTTGAAAATAATTAAAACATTTTTTATAGTTTTATCCTCATTCCAATTCGATATTTTATTATATAGTAGCTAACAATTTTATTTTAACCAGTAAGCGTTTTATATTCATTTCAATTATAAAACGTAAAATTGATTAATTTATATATTTTATTATTAGGCCTATATAAAAATTGAAATGCATAAATTCCTTTTACGTTTCAAAATTAAAATTATTTTGTTTAAAATACAAATCTATAAATGGATTTATATACAGTAGATATGAACGTATATAATTAATTTTTGAATGAAATGAATACAGAACCCAAAGAGAAGAATCTGTATTTACTAACAGCTGGAAATGAAATTCACATCTATCAAATGAGGATGTTGAATTCTTAATAAATCTTTCCTGTCCTATTTATTTTCACTCATCAAAGTAACACATGGGATATTTAGTCTTTTAATCATGGATGTCGTGGGACAAAGACCACTTTTGCTTTATACTTTGAATGCTTTTCATTACTTGTTTTTTTATTTCTGTTATGTTATTACCTTTTAATAAAAGTTATTTCTTTTTAATAGTACTCTTACTTACTCTCAGATCTAGAGTCGTTCATAAATTACCTGTACAGTTTTTGAGCCAGTTTTGACACTCTCCCTCCCTGTTATATGTAATATGTAGGTCTACTTTTGGCGAACCCCTACCCATTTAATTATGTGTACGATGGTTAATATTGATATTGAAGAAATGATCTAAAAAAGTTCTGAAAATATTTTATAATTGATACTTTATACACGTGACTAGTAATAGCCTTATAAGAACAAATTCGTATACTTCTAAAACTATTAAAAAAGTCCATACAAACAATGCCTCTCTCTCCTCTCTCTCCAGTGTATAATGAAGTATTTTTCGCGACTTCTCTTCACTTTAAACTGTATACGTAATTAATGGTCAGCCCCTCTCCCAATATAATTAATCTATCATATATTAAACATAATTTGACATTAACATTGCATTTCATTAAGCATAAAAAATAGACAAATAACAAGTATGTAAATCTAAAAAGAAAAAAAAAAAATATGTTTTAATATTAATGGATATTTTTTTCATTACAAAACTAAATATTAACAAAATATAAAAGAGAATAATTTGAAATGAAGCAGATTTATATATCTTCGTCTCGATATATATCCATAAATTTTACATGGAATTCTTGTATTCGTTGAAGAATTATTTTGAGTTTATCCATTTGCGGAAGGAATGTCAATCTGTAATAACAAAAGCACATACATCACAATGATTTAATTGTACAATTATATTACATATTAAAATAATTTAATTACTTTGATGCATAAATTTCGAATCTACACTCTTTATGGTATAAAAGCATTAATAGTGAATAAACTAACCGAAAATGGTAAGTTTCTGGTCTTTGCCCAAAAAGGCATCCTGGTATAACACAAATACCAGAATTTTCTAACAAACTCATAGCATAAAACTCATCAGGTTCTTGTCGTCTTTCCTATTTAAAATAAATCAAAATTTTATGTATAAATTATATATAATAATAATAATTTTTATAGGCGTATATATCAATTTTATTAACTTTTGCCATTTCCAGTGCCTTTTTTGGCATAAAAATACGAGGATAAACATACATAGAGCCAACAACTTTATTACATTTCATTCCCTCCATACTGTTAAAAGCCCTGTAACATAATTCGGCCCTTTGCTTTAATGACAATAAAATTGCATTCTTTTCCTATAAAAAAAATTATATAAAACATCGATCTTGTTAGATTTATTGATATCTAAATATCAAGAACTTTTTAATTTCTAATAATTGTAAAAATAAATACTTACAGATGTAAACTCTTCATAAGAAGGTTCTTCTGGTCTAGGAGAATTTGTTATTCCATACATCACAATCTACATGCATTTTAGTTATTTTTATTTTTATTCTTGAATATATTTGGTAATAATAATTAAATTTACCTGTCCAAGAATTGTAGGACAAAGTTTCGCAGTTAAAGACTTCATCAGCATCTCTCTAACTCCATTATCCAAATTAATAATTTCACAATATCCACTTCTTGCTCCACATCTCAATAATAAAATTATAAAATTAATTACTAATTATTTTTAAAAAATTAAATATTTATATTATATTATATTATATTATATTAAGAAAACACTTCGTAAAGCAAACGTACTCTCCCATAAACCCTTTTGAACCTGACATAAAAGATGCTAATTCCATTTCGGAATATGGAGGACCCATCTCTGTCAAAACTTTTCTAAATGAAATAAATTTTGAATTCTCATCGTAAACATTATATTGATAAACCTGTAAAATAAAACAATATTAAATATAAACATATATAATAAATTTTATCTAATATTTTTATAAGTAATTCATTTTGCATGTATTTATTTAACAAATTGTAGGATAATAACGTTAAAATGTTACAAGATTAATGTATTTGTATTAGCAAATAAATTTATTTATGAATCATAATATTACATTAATAAATTTCTTCATAATTACCTCATCTGCTAATATAAAAAGATTTTCATTATAAGCAAAACGGATGATTTCTTGGATATCTTCTCGAGTTAATACAAATCCTGAGAAAACATAATTCATATAATTATCTAAATTAATTGGAAGTAAATCTGTTTAATCACATTTATGTACCACTGGGATTTCCTGGATTAATTATTACTAAAGCTCTCGGTTGACAATGTTTTCTGCTTTCATCAACGGCTCTTTTTAATTCGCTCATATCTATTGCCCATTCGTTATCTTCGTCTAAATAATAACTGATCTACAATATTTATATATTTAATTAACTTGTATTAAAAACAATTGAAATGTTGAAAAATAAATTTCAAAAACACAGACCTGATACATTCCATATTCTGCAACAGTTGAAGAGAATAGAGGATATTGTGGAATAGGAATCATGACTCCTGGTGGTTTATCGTTAGTTGAATAATTCAAGATGCTTAAAACGGACTAAAAAAATAAATTATAATTTATTTTTACTATTAAAAGTTTTAATTTATTTTAGAAAAAGCTTTTGTCTTTCTGTATCTAAAAATTATCAAAATCTAATTCTAATTTTATTTTAATGCTATGGTATTATTACTCTAACAGCTTCTGTTGCTCCACTTGACATAAAGATATCGTGATAATTAGTTTTAACTCCGTCACGTTCTTCTATATATTTAGCTACTTGTTTTCTTACTAAATCTAATCCAGCGGTTGGTGTATAAGAACCTAAAAAATAGATAAATTATTAATAATAAAATTTATATAATTGAGAATATACAAATAATATAATTCTGTTGATTTAAGTTTCTGTGCTCATTTCTATAATTTTAAAATTAAATCCTGTGTAAACTTATAATATCTATTTAAAGAATAACATTTCATAAAACTTATCTCAAACATCCTATTTATTACAAAATTTATATCAAATTAAAAATATTATAAATAATTCATGATAAAAGTGGTCCAAAACAATGAACATGGATAAAATACAGTATATAAATTGATATTAATTATATTTCCGCTCTTTATACATATTTTTCT
This sequence comes from Centruroides vittatus, assembly GCF_030686945.1. Lineage (NCBI taxonomy): Eukaryota > Metazoa > Arthropoda > Arachnida > Scorpiones > Buthidae > Centruroides > Centruroides vittatus. Next base: position 4,304,600 of record NW_027122266.1, read on the forward strand.
TATGTTATCGTTTCTCTATTCGTTTTGTTGTAAATTCGTATGTTTTATACAGAAAATATAGGATACAGTAAAAATAATAAACAGTTCTTCAATGAATAATAATTATTTTTTTTCTTTCACAGATTGTATGTGAAAGAAAAAAATGCACAAGTGCGAAATAATGTGCATGTCTGCCATTCACATGCACATTATTTCGCACTTGGCAGAATTTTGGATATTTGTAACTCGCTGATTTTTTTCGTTAGTTAGCTAAGAAACACTGAAACGAAAGGATGCACTTTCCGCAGTGATTACTATTGCTTAAATGCGCTCCCATACATCCCAAAGAACAAGATACTAACAGCATCTGTAATAGAAACTCTGCAGGCACTTCGAAGATGAGCTTAATCAACGTGACTGCCATTCTTTCTCGCTATTAATTGCTGGACACAACAATAGAGTAAAGAAGGTTCTGTTCGAAACAAAAAAATAACCGGTTTGCAATCGATCGGTGTGTATGCCAGAAAACATCACTTGAGTATTACTACTGTGCAAATCCACAAACAAAGAAGTAATTGTATGGCAGAAGTACGAGGAAATCCTATACGAAAATTTAAAATTCTGTACAAGTTTCAAATTGTGCAACATTTCTCAAACATGATGAGTGTTTGGCATCGCTTGCATGAGTATGTGGAATGCGATGGTGTTCACTTAAAATACATAATTTATAGAAAATGGAGCATTGATAGAAAACTACAAAAAACATAAATTAATATAAGTATATTACAAATAAATTTATCAATATAAAAGTATTTTATTTCTAAATGTGTTTATTTATACTGCTGGTTTATATTAAAATTAAAATGTTTTAGTGATATAAGTCGATCGACGAAAAAAATGAAATTACAATTTCTAAACAATTCTTAATACCTATAAAAAATATAATAAAATTAAAATAATATTTTGTTTATATCGAATTAAATGTTAATGACATTGATAAAATCATAAAGCTAGAGCTATGACATAGATAATAATTAATGACTTCAAGTACTTAATTACCTAGTTAAATAATTAATATTTTAAACATTTAAGAACAATTCAGTGTATAAAATCTTAATTATGTATGCTTTATTACGCTTGACAAGAACAAAAATTATTTTAATTGTATGTTTTTCTAAAAATAAAACATTCAATAGTATTAATTAGTGTATCTTTAATCATTTTTTACACTTTTATATTTCTACCTGGCATATTAGATTATGACAATAGTTTAATTAAAAAGATATTTAAAATATTTTTATTTTCTTTGAATTGTTTTTTTATTTTTTAAGGATATAAAAATGAATACTTTAAACTTTTATTTTAACATTAATTCAATCAAAATCATTATCATTATTTATAATTAGAATGAATATTTTAAATTATATTTTAATGTTTAACTTTAACTATTCTTGAGAAAACATTTGAATTTCGTAGAATTAAAGCATTTTCTATAAATAAAATTTAAAAATTCCTTACCTATGGTGTGTCCTTTGCATTCATTTAAAATAGCTCGTGCTCTGATTCTTACATCTTCTGGAAATATACTTTCATTCATCAACTTTGGATTTAAACAAAGTGATACTAGCTAAAAATAATTTATTTGTATATATTTATTTATTTATACAATATATCAAAGAATTTCAATAAGCTTAATAGTTAATTGTAATAAAAATAAGTCTATTTACTTTTTGAAAGAAAGTTATAGGTTTTTGTCCCATTCCTTGTGGATCTCCAGCATGAGCGTGAATGACATCAGGGAATGGAAATTTTATACCCTAAAATATACAAATTAATTGTATAGTAACATATATATGTAATATTTTGAAAGTTTCTTTTACTACGATATCTTCTATAAAAAGATCTTTTTCTTTTATTTGGAACGTATCCAATAATAACCGTGTTTCCTGTAAAGCTGTCTTTCCAACATAACACAAATGCCATCTGAGAAGTTAATAGTCTATTACATACATATAATATTAAAAATAGATAAATTTTTAAATTAAAATTTCATATAGAATATAGTAATAAATATATTTTAAAAAATCACTTTATTAATTACCATTTAAATTATGTATATTTTTTTAGCATGCAGTCTATAATAACTGGTTTACAATTCTTCTTAAATTGTGAAAAAATTTTAGTTTTAAAAGCTTAAAATAATTAAAACTTTTATTATTTTATTAAAAAGTATTCATATTATATTTTAATATTCAGATTAAAGATCATGACTTTATCAAATAATTGATCATCATAAAATTTAATTACTGATGCAAACAAAACAAATAAAGTTGTTTATAAAAAAATAGAGCAGAAGCGAATCCAAAACAATTTAAAAAACACTAAGTTACCGTTAAACACGTTTCACTTTTACGTTTGCTACGAAAATAGCATCGATAGTTTAGCACGAATTTTCAAGGTCAGTACAAAATCTGTGGAAAACTTTACCTGTTACACTTGTAAATTAGTACAAGTTCAACATAAAACCAGGGGTAAAATACATGTGAATATTTTAATCAAAAAATAAATTCTCAATCTATATATTATTTATTATATTTAAATATATTATAATAAATAAAAGTATTTACCTTTTTAACAGCTATCTCTAATTCGTTACCTCTAGAAACTACCGGGCTAGGCCATGGAAATTCCATTTTCTTTAAATTTTGATTTATATTATCCGAAGTCATAGTTATTGAATAATCCATTTTATGTACGTGAGTCTTTCAAACAAGTTGAAAATCAAATGACTGTCGAGTATGAAAGAACTGCACTTGACAGAAATAGCTCACTTGTGGGGTTCTTTCTGTCTGGAAACTACAATCTACCTTAATTATAGATAATTTATATTCTTGTTGTGAGTGTACGCTTTCGAGTCGAGATATATTAATCAGTTTTATAGACATTAAATCGTCAAATTTTAAAATAACTCAAAATAAAATGGAAAATAATCTGTTCCTCTACCTTTCATATTTTAATTTTTTTTTCTTTTTATGGAATTGGGCCAAGTTTTTTTCTTTAAATAAATTGCGGAAACTGAAATAAGTAATTTTATGAAAATATTTCATATATTTTAAATGAGAAAAAATAATGTGGAAAATCAAGACTAAGAAATTAATTGTACAGTTTTGTTGTTGTAACTTGGTATCCGTTAAATATGAAATTAAAAAATAAAAGTTACATTATTCGATATTAAATTATCAATAATAAAAATTGAGCGAATTTCTCTTATATTAAATAACTATAACATATTAAAACAGAATTAATTATTTAAAGCTTTATACTTTTATACGATTTACTTTATAAATAAGCATTATCAACAAACTATTAACAAAGTTATAAAACAAACTTACTTTTCTAAATTATTAATAATATTTTGATATTTTTATATTAAAGTGAATTTTTATTAATAAATAAATTACAATGCAATCATTTGAAATTGTTATTATTTATTTATATTAATTTGAAATATTCCCAATATTATCATTTTATAATAAATTATTTTTCTAATTAAACATTGATTTGCAAAAATTAAAGCGCGAATTTATGATATAGCCAAGAAGAACTTCTGTTTGATTTGATGCCAATTACTGTTATGACGTCAAAGAATTTTTTTCAGTTATAGGATCCACTACTTACGTAATACACTTGTTGGAAAAGTTTTCATTTATAAAACATTAGTCATTAAAGTATTTTCTCTAAATTCTTTAAATTTTTGCTTAATTTAAAGCAATAAAATAAATCAAGAAAAGCTTCAAAATTTATCTTAAATAAATATGTTGATATGTTCTAATGATAATTATTTTTAAGAAGAACTGCAAACATCTTTAAACTTAAAAATATATAATTAAATACACTCAGTTGTAAAAATCAATGTACTTTAAAGCACGGTAATCAAATTCTGCACGTGGAATGGTAGTAAAAAAACAAAAAAATTCATTACATCACGTGTAATATCACAAACGTTAAGAATACAATAATTGAACTAAAAAGAAAGGTGATCACAAGCACAGATGAATTTTACGTCCGTTCCACGTATGTCCAGCGTGAAACGTGGGAACCTTTCTTTCTTCTATCCCCTCACCAAGCTCTTCCTTCCCCTTCGTGGCACCTCAGTTCTCCGAATACTTGACGATCGCAGATGTGGAGTTAATGGGGAGGGGTGCTAATGAGAAGCAGATTTTACTCCCCTTCTTAGCCTTGAATAAAAATTCACTTTAATATAAAAATATCAAAATATTATTAATAATTTAGAAAAGTAAGTTTGTTTTATAACTTTGTTAATAGTTTGTTGATAATGCTTATTTATAAAGTAAATCGTATAAAAGTATAAAGCTTTAAATAATTAATTCTGTTTTAATATGTTATAGTTATTTAATATAAGAGAAATTCGCTCAATCTTCTTAGTTCCACTTTCCGTTCTATACATCACATTTTTAGGCATGTTGTCGTAGCATATTACTTTACTTACTATATTACAAAATTACCTTATCGACCCGATAAGGTAATTTAATGTTTGGATGTTTTCCCCTCATACCATTTTGAACTAAAATCCAGGATCCAACTTTAATGTTTACCAAAGGCCCTGTATGCTTCCTATCATAATATTTTGATGGAGTCTCGATATTTCCTTCGTTGTTCTTCGGTATGTTCCTTTTCATACGAGTGTAAATCTATAATACCGAATTCGCTGTCAGCCTCCAGCTTAACAATTGCACGTTGCCATTTGAATAATGGAGAGCAACCTAAATAAGAGTTGTAGTTACGATTTTCGTGGCCAACTGCAGCATCCAAGCAACTTTTCCCCGCCTTTGAAATCCGGATATCAATTTAGGAATTTCTTGAGATCCCGTATCTCTCTCACACACTCCGTTCCCGGCAGCATGATAAGGTGATGTGGTTTTTAATGTGATATTCCTGTCTCTGGCCCATTGCTTGAAACTGTCCAATTTAAAGGTAGATCCGCAATCGCTGATGATAGTAGTTACCTTATTGAATAATGGTAAATTATCCAAATAACGGATGACACTACGAACATCCTCCTTCACAGCTTTAGCATGCGTTATCCGTGTAGTTTCGTCTATGACCAGTAGAAATGATTTAGTCACTTTTACCCCTTCACTCCACAAAATTAAAGCTTCGCAAAATCAATGTGTACCGTATCGAAGGGTATTTTCGATTGTGGGGGCAAACAGAGTTAGTCTTGACTGGGTCGGTATTTAAACTTGACGGATTGACATATCGGACAAGTCTGCACGTAACGTTGGATACTTTGTCTCATGTTAGGCCACCAGAACCGTGCCCTTAACTTGTAATAAGTCCTCCCATCATGACCCCCACTGTCCGGATCATCATGATACCGCTTCATAATGCCATTTTGAATATATTTCGGGACAATCAACCGGCCATTCTTGGTCTTCTGGCATTTGTGTTTGTCGATTTGGTGGACTGGCATAGGTTTCACGCAGGTACACAATCTGGATATGGCATCTGCGTCTGTTAAATCCTTTCCAGTGTGATGGTTAATTTTCATATTAATAGGTTTGTAAGACTTGCCACGGCTCTTTAATCCCATTAAAAAGGTGATCGGTACGCACGGTGAATTTCTTTCCCTCCAGGAAATATTGAAAATATTTAATCGCCTTGATCAAGGCTAAGCACTCCTTTTCAGTTGTGCTGTAGTTAACCTCTGCTGATGTAGAAGTATATGATTGGTATCCTATAACTCGTAGTTGCCTTCCCCGAATCTCATCGGAGTCCGGCTGATATGATATAGAGTCGATGCCATGATAAGATGCATCGGTACAAAGCTCGAAGTTCAGCCTTCAATCAAGAGTTTGTAATATAGGATTCGATGTAATTCTATGAATCAATTATTGATATGCTTACTCACATTCTTTCGTCCATTCGAAGGGAACGTCTTTCTGTTTAAGGACCAAAATAAAAGATCTGTTAGCACAAGGCATATTAGAAGAAACGGCATTTCCTTACGCTTCTCTTTGTGTTGTTCTTCCCAAAGGGAATGGTGATTATAGATTGGCTCATAACTATATGAAAATCAACGAAGTGACTGAATTGGATCCTTATCCCTTTCCTTTAATAGATGATATCATCAATGGATTTGGAGGATGTAAATATTTTACATAATTGGACTTAAAAGATGGATTTTGGCAGATTGGATTTAGTGAGAAGACAAGAAAGTATACGGCTTTTGTCACTCCATTTGGACATTATCAGTATACTCATTTGCCTCAAGGTTGGAAAAATTCTCTGGCATTATTCCAAAACGTTTTGAATAAGGTACTGGGGGATCTGTTGGAAAATGAAAAAGTCCGGAATTATATCGACGATATAAGCACAAGGGCTGACAATGAAATGAGTAATGCGGAGCTCACTTATCAAGTATTAGAGAGGTTATACAACGCAAACTGTTATAAACCTAAATAAATCAGAATTTATTGTAAATAAAATTAATTAAATTCTTGGGAAGAGTTATAGACGGCTTTAGCAAAACTACGGCAACAGAGTCGATCAAAAAAGTTCGTAATATGCCTCGGCCCCATGATCTTCACACGGTAAGGTGTTTCACGGTACTGACTGGACACTTCCGTGCCTTTATTCCGAATTATGCCGCTACTGTTCGACCTTTAGATTGACTTAAACACTGATATTTGTCACGAGACAACCGATAGGGTTTACATTTAAGCACCTTCGTATCTGTTATATTGAAATCGACAGTGAACTTAAGGCGTCTGGTATAATCGGGTTGATCGATGCCCGAAAAATGCCGCAAAACGTCTTCTTTTTGTAAAATAACTCTGTCTGTGTTAACTAATAAAACTTCCTGCTTACCAAAATTCCAGCAGATACAGTAGAGCATCGATTATCCGACCCCCGATTAACCGACCTCGTTCTAGTCGGCAAATTCAAATGACCGCTAGTGATGTGGAGCTACAATATTTGGTTATGTCTTGGCTACTTTAATATTATTTTTGTTAAATTTTTGCATGTTTTAGCTGGCAGCACTGGCTCGACCATGAAAGGGAGGCTAGTATTTAAACCAGGCCTAATGCACTATACTGATAATGTATTTTTTCATACTTTTCGGTTATCCGACTTTTCAGTTATCCGACCAACCCCAGTCCCCAATTAAGTCGGATAACCGATGCTCTACTGTATTGAGTTTTCCCAATCTGTGAATCTCTGGCAAAAGATCGTAGTCCATTTCTTTAACGATAATCGCTTCTGTGTTAGGTTCGATCTCTAAACATTATAGTGGCCAAAACACCTTTATATACAGTAAGTGCTCCGTTAAATGATTTAAGACTGTATGTATCTGATGGGATTTTAGTTTGCATTTATCTACTAGTTTAGGACTAATTAGGTTGACCGTAGATCCTGGATCTAGAACAGTGGTTCCCAACCTTTTCTAGGATGCGGAACACTTTTGTGAGCAATTTTTTTTAGCGGAACACTTACTTAAGTTAATATGAAATACATAAGCTTGTCATCAGTTATTTTATTAGAATTGAGCAGTTATAATTCAAAATCTCTACTCATATTATTAACGCCAATTCTAAGACAGGAAAAAATATACCTAAATAACTTTAATGGGAAACTTGTGCCTGATGTTTTTTACATATTTCATTCAGTTTTTATCATTGCCTTTATCTTATTCGAAACAGTAGTACACTCCATAAGTACGAGTCGTACAGTACATATATATTTAAGTTTATGAAAATTTTATGATTTTAATTTTTTGATATTCGGCGGCTCGAATACGATTGTACACTTTCCGATTTGCGACTAAATCTGCGGAACACTTGGGAGATGCTTACGGAACACCAGTGTTCCGCGGAACACCGGTTGGGAACCACTGATCTAGAAAAACTGAGCAATACATATTATTCATTTAGAAAATTCGGGAATCATTATGATCCGTGACGAAACAATGATCCGATTTTGTCAGAGGGATCGGTAAACCCTCCCTTACTCGTTTTTTGCATCTTCCCTATTTCCCAGATTCTCATCCAAATAGTTACCACCGAAAGGGGCACCATTATCAATTTCATTCAGGGAGGTGAAACTTCGGTTACCGTGAATATTATGATCTCTTTCGATTTTCTTCGGTGCCGATTTTTTTGTAGGTACCAATTAGCTCAGTCCGACACGTAAGTCCTCTTTGTCATTTAAATTTTGTTGTAGAAGAATAGTTTGCATATCCGCCGGTAGTCCACGCATTACCATAGTTATAAAGCTTTGTTCCCCAATATCACAATATGCAAGTTGGATACGCCGTTTTTCCAACCTTGAGGCAAACGAGTATACTGATAATGTCCAAATGGAGTGACAAAAGCCGTATAATTTCTTGTCTTCTCACTAATTCCAATCTGCCAAAATCCATCTTTTAAGTCCAATTTTGTAAAATATTTACAAAATATTTTCAATATTCTAATAGTGAACCACCACGATATTCCCACATATCCGCTAATATGGACAGTTGGATCCGATTGTCCGAACGCACTAAGAGAAGTTTTTTTGTACCTTAACTAATGTTTCCTAATGTGTTGTAAAAAATCGAATTTACTAATTTTTCTGTTTTTTGGCGTGGTTTTAATATTAAAATAATTTTATTTTTTTCCCTTTTCCTTTATAATTTAATTCCCTTAATTTTAATTAATCGCGAAAATCAAGATTCGTTTTTGTTTCGATTTTGGTAAAAAGAATGTTTTTCATCGCAGTCCAGGGCCTCACAACTTGCCCAGAGGCACTTTTTAAAATGAATTTATCTGTTGTCTCTTAATAGATATTTAAGTATCGGTTACTTTAGCGCTGGAATAAGCTTATATCACATGAATATACTCCTGAAATACTGGAAAGATCCTTTTGTACATAGACAGATGTATGACACTCTGTAGATGGAGGATGGGAATGACGATCCTAATAGATTCATGACAAATTATAAGGATAGGGATTCGAATCTGCTTGCTTACAGAAGCAGAATGAAATCTTACACGCGACCATCATATGTGTCCATAGTATATTAAACTCAAAGTCTGATAGAAAATATTTAGAAGTTGAAAATATTAACTCAAATTCAGTATCTAAAAATGAACACTCAAGTGAACAAAAATTTATTTATTTTACATAAAAATATATATATTAAATAACATCTCTCCATTTTTTTAAATAAACAAAGTTAATTACATAATTTTTAAATTAATTTAATTAATAAATTAATATTTGTCTTGTCTCCCATTACAGCAAAATACTGAATGACAATTATAATTATTACACAAAATTTAAGTAAAATTTTTGTTTCACAACTATAAAATAAAAATTTATAACAATTTACTGAAATTTACTTTTTATTGTAAAATTACATTTATTTACTTTTTTTTAAATAACATTCGCTTAAAGCAATTATTAATTACAGAGGAAAATGATAATTTATCTTTCTGTACAGTCAGTTCAAAAAGTTTAGGCTATTGAAATAAGTTTTTTATAATTTTTATTTAATGTTTGTTTTTTTATAAAATTCAAAAACTATTTTAAAAATATACGTTAAATAAAAATTATAATAAACTTATTTCAATATTCTTTCAAATTAGCAAAAAATTATTTTAAAACATTACTATAAATCATTTCAATACAGTCAGCACCATATGTATAAAATGTATATATTTATATTTATGAGTTAATTATATTTTGTTTGCAAGTTACCAGTCGGAAGTCCCGATGCAGGCATCGGCATTACTAAATATTGATAGTTAGCATGCATAGCAATGATAAATAATTAATTACAAATGGTTTATGTAAAGTGCAAAGACGTTCGCTAGAACAGTTTGAAGTGAACTGGTACTACTGGAATTAAAAATATTCCTTGTCACGTGTTTAAGACAACGACCGCGGATTTCCGAGGTTCGATTCGGGAATTATTTAATCGCTTTCTATTAGTTAAATATTAGGGTTTCTCATTTCCCGGTCTTTTGCTTGTCCCGGGACTTGGGGAAAAAAGTGAACTATTTTCCAGGATCCTGGGATATAATTAATTATTTTTGAAATATAAAAAATATCTTGAAATAGAATGATATAATTATTTTCCATTTTTAAGAGTAATTTAATACGTTCTGCAACCTCCAAAATCATAATATTAATAATGCTGTGTAAAATATATATTAAAACTATCTTTGAATTACGTAGAAATTTTCAAATAGAAAAAAATTATTGAAGTTTGTTGGAAATTGCTCACAAAAAAAGAAAAAACAAACCCTTTGAATTGAGTTGAAAATTTAAAGAAAAAAATGAACCAAGATCAAACTTCTAACTTAGAAGGTAATTTTCGTTTTTTAAATAAAACATATTACAAAATATTATAGTAAATTTCGTGTTTTTTCACCCGTAACCTGGAAGATCTAGTTCGTTTTCGAGATGAGTTGCAGTACTTCTTTTGTTCTCAAGTATTCTTGAATTATTTTCAATATTTTGCATTAAAATCTCGTGACCCCAAGATTTCGCTAAGCGACCCCAAATGGGGTCGCAACCCATCGTTTAAGAAGCCCTGCTGTAAACCTAGAAGTTTGGCAATGGCCTTTGGAATGTCGAGCATGATTCCACTGACTTTCCAAACACCATTGTCAAACTTCTAGGCTTACAGGAAAGCTGCGCTCAACGTCCGACGTACACATTTTCGCGTTTAAAACTTCGACCTCAACCTCGCTATTAATAAAAAATTAAAACTTTTTTCCATTCATATTCGTATGATAATTATAATACAGGTATACCTCGACTTACGTCGGTAATTGGTTCCAGGAGAGGCGACGTAAGTCGAATTTACTTGTGTAAGTAGAAACTACGGTGGAAAATGCCAATAATGAGCACTTAAAGACCGTTAAATAAGACGACAACACAGAAACACAGATGTTTTCATGTTTTTTTCTCTAGGATTTATGATGATTATATTAGCATTTACTGTAAATGTACATATTTTAATACGATTTTATGTGCTTTTAACGCTTTTCTAGTGATATTACGACTTCAATGTTTGTGGCGGACGGATTTAAAGTCGAATAAAATGACTTAAACTTGATTTTTATTTTTCCATATACTTTTTTGACAAACGACGTATAATCGAGAACGACGTAACTCGAGGTATACCTGTAATAACGACTGCAAATCGCAGGCCATCCAAATCCAACGTACAGTACAATTCCTAGGTTTGTTTCTATGCTTTGCTGGTGCTCCATACGCTGACAGATATCATTTTTTCAGTTTTATATAGTAGATTATATACATAATTAATTAATAAATTATAAATAATTTCATTTAATAATTTAAAAATTATAAAATTCAATAACAGATCTTCCTTCATAATATTTCATTTTATATAATGTTTAAAATTAAAAAGTTTGTGTATTTATATAACAGTTAATTCTATGTTTGTTATAATAACAAACAATATTCATTATTAATGTCCTGTTTAATGATCTCTTTCTTCTGGAATTCTGTAAGTTAATCCCAAATGCTCAAAAACAGATTCTTCAGTTGGTGTAAGAAGAGCATAACCTTCACAAATTTTTTCTCCTTTCTAAAAGTCAAACATGATAACCTTCAACTTCAAAAATTTAAGTATTAACTTACAAAATAAAAATTTATATAATTTATATTAGTTTCGCAATATTTAATAATTATTTATTAGATGAACTACAAATGTTACATTACTGCAAATTCACAAATGGAACTTTATTATACTAGGTGATAAAAATTAAATTCTGTGTAAAATTTAACAGACAAATGCAATCAAATCTAGTATGATGACTTTTCTGGACATAAGGAAGAAATTTCCATAAAAAATTAATATTAAACTCACTATGACATTTTTGGCATTGCAAACAACAAAAAAGCAATTTCCTTTGCACCAGCACACATGCAGCAACCAAGTTCTAGGTATAAAAGTGGCAACAACAGTTTAATATCATTCTTATCAACTACCATGACTATCACCTTCTCTATGCATGCATTTCTTGTAAAACTGTTTTATGAAAAAAACAATAATGCTGTGGCTTCACTTCAGGAATTCCATTGTCTTAATTTAATTTATGGCAAGGTCTATTGACTCCACAAGCTCTCAGAAAATGTTCACTTAATTTGAGAAAACTGGATGCCAAGGGTGTTCGATCTGATTGAGGGTGCAAATCTATTATTCACAAGGTGTCGAACAGTCGAGGATAAATAAGGATACAAATGTTTGGGGAAACAGCTAAAACTCCAGCTTTCTAATAATGACTGCTTATGATAGGAAAATAGAAGTGGCACCATATGGCTAATGTTGGTAGAGTATTACACAGTGAATGACAATCCAAAACTATATACACATGATTTATTTTTGAATAATAGCTCAAACTAGTTCTAGTCAATGATTTTTCTTGCCATTTTCATTTTGAATTAGTTTAACATCACGATTAAATGTTATCATGTTCTATTTACAAAATAATAATAAATCTGCCCAAAAGTTAATAATGGTTATATCAGATGAATAATACAGCAACATAATCATATATATAAATTTTAATTTTAAATTCCTTAGAAAAATTTAGTCATTAATAATTATTATATTTAGTTGTTTATGTGATAGAAGCAATGATGAAAATATTACATTATAAAATGAGTTTAAGTAAACTGAAGTACAAATAAGCAGGAAGTATAACTCTATAAAAATGCATACAAAGTTGAATGTAATAAAATAATATAAACAGAAACAAATTGATTCTAAAGTAAATTTAATAAAAATTCTTACTCTTCTAATAACTCCAGCATTCAGAGAATGTTCAGAAAGTGCCATTCCTTTCTTTCTCGCTAATAAACGCATAGAACGATTAAAGTGCGCAGAACCAGTAAAATATAACATAGCACAAGCTAATTCATTATATGGTACTGTTATGATGTCTATTCTTCTATGCTAAATAAAAGATATATTTTATATATTAATAATAATAAAGAGTATTTCAAATATTTTTGCAACCTAAGCAACCTAAGGAAAAGCAACCTAAATAAAAGAATAAAATCAATACAAATGAAAGTAAAAGAAGCATCAAATAATATGGAAATACAAGTTATGATAAAAAGAAAACTCTAATTTAAAATAATTTTTAAGAAAATGTTTACTTTTTTGTCATCTCCATTCAATTTACATACTCCTAAATATTTTCTGTGTGTTCCATATTCTCCATTTTTAACTAAATCATCAGTTAGAAAACCTGTTAAATAAATTTAAGAAGTTATATGCAAATATATTTCTATATTTGTTAAAATAAATTATTATATTTGTAGTTAAATTTTGCAAGTAAATTTCTAGACATAGCTCTTTATAAACTCATAAAAATATATAAGAAGTTTTTTAATGCTTTTTCTGTTTTTTGCCAGAAATATATTAAAAGTAAAGTGAATGGTAATTGGTTAAACACTAATTCACTTTCCTCATTCTGTACAAAGCAGTGATCAGTGATTGCATGTTTAGTGTTGAAAGATTTCATGTCTACCAAAATTCACAAATGTTCAATTTCACAATACCATTTTAATAATACATGAAGAGAACCAGACTTGAGTTCATTTGTCAAATTTGAAGAAATTTCCAGATTATATAAAAAGAACCTCCAACTACATATCAGTCAAGAAGGAAAGCTGCACATTATCTTTGAATTAAAGAAAAATCTGTACTACCTGCATATCACAATAATTGAGATGCCATGAAAAAACAGCAAGTAAAAAAGTTTGTCAAGAACTTTTATTATCATTATATAGGACAGTGTTTCCCAACCTGTGGTAGGCAACCCCTAAAGTACAAGAAGATCTTTCAAATAGTGAGCAGAAAGAAATCTGTAATGGCTGTCTAATTTAATTATAAATTAGTATTTTTTAAATTTATACCTAGGCAATTTAAAATTTTCTCCAACAAGCCTTTAAAAGCTGCTAACTTTTTCTTTTCTTATATACTTTATGATACACTAAATACATTACAAAAAACCAAGTCCTTCCAGTAATATAATGTTTTAATACAATACAAATGTTTTTGACCTCCTCTTGAAATCTGCATCAGGTTTAAAGATACATGTTCTATATCGGAATGTTTCAAACGAAACATCTGCAGAATTTAAATTTATATCATTAAAATGTGAAGAGATTATAAAAAGTTCTTCAAAACTCAAATTTAAATCAATAAATTTGAATAGGTTATAAATATGGATAAACCAATCAAGACTACAAAGGTGTGAATGGGCAGTAGTGAGGTGTTAAGGTCAGATCAAAGTGCACCTATCATGTGCATAAAATTTGTTTTTCATCTTTATGGTTAATACAGTTGCCTAACTGTCAACTTTAAAGAGCTCCAAGGCCTCTAAATCTCTAATATGGTCATTATGCTGGGTGTAATGTATCATATTCACCCAGTCATGTTCAGCCTCAATGCTGTTATCAGAGGCAGAAATGGTTTCATGTTGTCTGTGTCATATCTGTACTCTTTTACACACAGCTTGAGGGATCTTTTTGTGGCATATATGTAAACTAAGTCTGTGTCACACCATCCTTCAAGAGCATCTTATAAACCCCATGTACCCTTTCTTTGTTTATAGCAACTTTCCCATTTCTTAGTAGTGGATATATAGTGGAGTCATGTCTATACTCAATATAAGCACTTTTATGTTTTGCTATTTATTTACATACTGCATGAAAGTGATGTTCATAAGTAATTAACCTCCTCAGTGTTCATGTGCTCCATGCTGTCAATGTTGTCATCTGTATTGTTACTATTGTTACTCTAGGATTATGTTTATCAGATAATTGTGAGATTAAGTGCTCATCAAAGCCATGTGCCCAGGCTATCTGTTAGTTCAGCTTCTGTATCTGTCAAGTTGAACAATGTGTATGTGCATGCTCTTTTAGTGAGGACTCTGAAAAAAGCCACTGTGTCATGAGATCATAAGGGTCATGAGAGCATACTGATAGTGGGCAGAAATCAGGTTTGTGATAAATCATTCTTGATTCAGTCATCAATATAACTGATGCTAAGATCCTTAAAGTGGGCTTCTGTGTTACTCATCTGCTCTATTTCTAGCAATAGGCCACATAGTTTGTCATTCATTCATCACAGGAAGGCATTGATGTCAGGTTTGATCACTGGATGATGATGTCATCTATTCGCCTTTTATATATCAAGATGATTGGAAGGAAGCTCAGAAATATCTCCAGTTTAAGACAGTACATGACAATTTCACAAAGGTTCCCAACTAGAGAGGCTATCCATGGATATTCCCCTCTTTTGTATGTAGATGCAAGTGTCAAATTGGAAAGATGAGATGAGTAACACAAAAGATATGCCAATTCCAATATTAACTATTGGAGTGCACTATTAGCAATCTCATGCATTAACCAATCTGGCAGGGTGCAGAAACAAGGCTTTATTTTTATTGAGGGGTATAAAGATTTGAAATCTAAGATTGTAATTTATCCCCTAGAGATTTGTCAATTTGTTAATTAACTTATATGAACTGGCAATGGTGTATGGGTATCCCTCAAGATATAAGAAATTAAATAGGTTGCGCATAGATCTCTCTAATTTCTGGGTTGAAAATCTTGCCTTATTGAGTATTGTCCTGTTCCTGCCCACCCCTTTTGCAAAAGCATATAATTTTGAAATATCAGGAGATTCCACCACCACTTTGTCCAATTTCAAGTGTTTGACAAGCTTTGAATGTGTAAACTTTATTACTCAGGCCTGTAGCTTGTCTAGATAGTTGTCTTGTATACTTTCACACCCCATTTGCAGAATATACTAGTGTAAAACGCTTCTTTATATCTCTTGCTTCATTATGACCAATGAATTGTTCTTGCCAGCCCTTAGAAGAACCACATAATTGCATAAAAGTCATCTCCTGCCTTTCTTTATGTTACACCATAATCTTATGTCTTGATGGTTTCCCTAAAACTCTTCATTCTAAATTATGGCTTCTAAAAGTAGAACTTTTTAGAATGGTTTCATTAATGTAATTAGCATTACAGAACAGAGTTTTCAGAGGATTTTTTTCTTTTATCTTGTGATATTTTACCTTTTACATATTATATTATATTATACATTGGTGAGAACCTGGTTATTTTAATCATTTTTATTAGCTAATTTTGCATTTATATTGCTAAAATAAGTGTTGTAGTATTTTAAATTGCAAATTAATGAATTAAAAATCATGATAATGGAACAATTATTCAAAAGCGTTATTTGCAATAGTGATTTAATAATTAATTGAATAAACTTTCTAGTCTGTAATAAAGTAAATAAACCATTGTTATGCCATTTAGGATATATGAAATTTCCTATTTTCATGTAAGGGGTATGTAGACTGTATAAGGTAGCCATTAATATAAGGGATAATTTTCCCACAGAAATCATCAGCAAAGATAAGCTAACAGCTCATTATTTTGACCCTGAAAATAAAAGACAGCTGATTCAGTATTATTACCAGGTATATAAGCTTAAATCCGCTGTTTGCTAAATAGATGGCGTTAGTAAGCGGATTAAGCTACCGTGGAGATGCCATATTTTTTTTTTCTATGATTTTGACATTTGTCAACATTAATCAGTGCACATCATCAGCGATTTCATACGACATCATACACTTTTCCTTTGGTAATCATGCCTAGTTTTGTGCCAGAAAAACAGCATATGCGGGAAGCTCTGCTTTTCTGCTTCAATTTGAAGAAATCGGCTGCTGAAGCTCATCGAATGCTTGTGGAGGCCCTATGGCGACAGTGCTTTATTGGAAACCACGTGCAGAGATTGGTTTCGTCAGTTCAAAGACGGCAATTTTGACCTGAGTGACAAGAAGCGTGAAAATTGGCCCAGGAAGGTTGAAGACCGTCAGTTGCAGGCTCTTTTGGATGAGGACGATACCCAATCACAAAAAATGCTTGCCGAGCAACTGGGTGTTACTCAACCAGCCATTTCCATGCGTCTACGTGCCATGGGAAAGATTCAAAAGATCGGAAAATGGGTGCCGCACGAATTGAACGATAGGCAGATGGAGCGACGCCAAAACACATGCGAAATCTTACTCGCCAGACAAAAAAGAAAGTCGTTTCTTCATCGGATTCTAACTGGTGACGAAAAATAGATATATTTCGAGAATCCTAAACGCAAGAAATCGTGGGTTGATCCAGGCAAACCATCAACATCTTCCCCAAGACCAAATCGCTTTGGATGGAAGACGATGCTGTGCGTTTGGTGGGATCAGCAGGATATCATCTACTATGAGCTGTTGAAACCTGGTGAAACTGTCAATGCCCACCGCTACTACCAACAACTGATCAAATTGCACCATGCTCTGCATGAAAAAAGGCCAGATTATCAGCAAAGACACAACAAGCTGATTTTCCTCCACGACAATGCACCATTGCACTCGTCAACATTGGTCCGAAACTACTTGGAGACACTCGACTGGGAGGTGCTACCCCATCCCGCTTATTCACCAGACCTGGCCCCTTCTGACTATCACTTATTTTCGTCGATGGGCCACGCGCTCGCTGAGCGCCACTTCGATTCTTACGAAAATGTCCAGAAATGGCTTGATGAGTGGTTTGCCTCGAAAGAAAAAGAATTTTTTTGGCATGGTATCCACACATTGCCTGAGAGATGGAAAAAATGTGTTGCTAGTCAGGGAAAGTACTTTGAATAAATTTGTTTTTGCTTGCTATGAAAAAAACGTGTTTTTTTCTGACTAAAAAACAGCGGATTTAAGCTTATACACCTGGTAACCTTACTCTCTGCCCAGTGTAACTTTAAAACTGTTTCCTTTGCTCAGAATTTCATACTAATAATTTTTTCAAATGGAAAAGGAGTTTTTCATGAAGTATCTAGTAAAGGAAAAAATAATTAATTCAATTAAGTATTAAGAAACTTTATGAGCATTCAAGTGATGTATTTGTAGAGTAAGGCCAGAAAAACCATCTTGCACCAAAACAATGCAAGACCATAATGCAACGAGCAAAAATTACTGTGACATTGTCACAATGCTGGGCTGAAATTTTTAATCATATTCTTAATTTATTTAATTTAAAATATATGTTTTTGATCTCAAATTACTAATGTTTTGTCTCTATACCTTTCCTGATAACAAGAGTCATGCCAGTCATCTATCTAACTCCGTTCAGGGGAAAATTTCTGAATTGAAATTATGTGACTTCCAGTGTAGACTGGAAGTTTGCATATAGTTAATTGGGGTCTTCTACCCTAATCTTTTCATATCTGGTCCAAACTTTCATCTATCTAACATTGTTCTCAAGCTTAAGGAGAGACAGACAAGCAGATGAATTACAATGGAAATTTACAGGTCTACAATTCTTTCAAATTGCAGCCCAAAAAAACACAATAAGAACCTGAAGTTATAGGTTATTCTTCATCCTCCTTGCAGCCCAAATCTCTCACCATCAGACTCCTAACTGTTATTTAACATCAGATGTTGAAATTGAAATGGATTGAAAAATGAAAAATTTATTTTTTGACACAATCCTCATTTTAAAAATTTTTAAAAGTCAAAAGTAGTAAAAATCATTAATCTGATTTTTACTACTTTTTAACACAGGTCACACTTATATGAAGAAATGAAGCCTGGCATAAAACAGATGATTTAACTTATAAATACAATCCAGTTTGTAAGAATTGTGAATTCAAATGCTATTCCAGATCAATATTTTCTATTTCAATCAATTTAAATCTATTAAAAATTTTCAAATAAAAAAAACAAAATAAAACAAAACTAAAAAAAAATCCAACAGGAAAATATTAATAAATAACAGTAGCTAGCTAGAAGAGCCTATGGCTAGCCCTCTATCAGGCATGTTATGTGAACTCAATATTCAACAGTTAGAGGTCTTGTTGGTTCTTTCCACTTTTGACCAGCTTATTCTCCTCTATGCATGTTACATTGGGGATATTCTTATCTTGTGGTAACAAAAAACCTGTACACACAAGTTCATGCATTAAAGCAACTCCAATCTCTATGGCCTCTGCCTCTGCCTGAAACAAGACAATGTGTGAGAGGTGCACTTCTTGACCTTCATCTTATACTATCTAATGGATGAATATCAACTAAAGTCTACATACCACCTAATTGTCATTCCAACCCCATCTCACAACCCTTATTTCTTCAAGGTAGTTGGCTTTAGCACCTTTATATGACAAGTGTACATCCATTCACCCAATGCTCTAGACAGGAGCAATGAACTGTAAACTATCACCCAATATTCCAGAAAACATGGCTACTCTAAGACATTACCAAAAGTCTTATATAGTGGTGCCTCGTATAACGTACGCCTTGAATAATGGACGCTGCGAACAACGAACTTTCTGTTTGGCCGTTACGTGACTCGAGCAACGGACTGGCTGCGAACAACAGACTTTCCGGCATAATTGGTGACTGCTCCATGGGTGCGTTCTTTAATAGCAGTCGCTCTGCGTCTCCGCTACTACGGGAGTGCACTGCTGTTTGTAGGCATTTAGGAACGACAGTGAAAGAAAGAAAGATGGCAGCGCCCACACTATCGATAGTATCGTGATAGAGGAATCTATAATTCTAAAATATGAGCTTTTAAAGGCAAAAGAAGGGTCGCAATTGTAAAATTTAACCATAAAATGGATTATTTGTTGAAAGAGCATTCAAAATAGCCACGAAAAAAATTTGAATGCCGGCTACCATTCGAAAAAAATTCATAAAGACACTTACATCACCGCGTGCGCTAACTCGCACTTTCACAATTTCTAAATTTTCATTCATAAAACCACATAATGGACCCAGAAACAAAACTATCTGAGCCATGGAGGATGCCATGTTGCTTTCCACCGTAAACTACTGCTACAATGTCCATTTTTTGCCATTCGACGGCACGCACTCCCACCAAAATTTAGGAATGCGTTCCGCAGGAATTTTTAAACGGATGTCGTTCGCGCAGAGTAATGCGGAGGAATAAAAGAACACACCCTATGCTCATTTTTTTTATGATACAGTACGGTTATTTTATGCTGCAGAACGAATTAGGTGTTTTAACAAGTATTTCTATGGGAAAATGCATTTTGTATAATGGACGTTTCACTTAACGGACATGCACCTGGAATGGATTAAGTACGTTATATGAGGCACCACTGTATATCTTCGTTCAAATGCCATCTTGAAATTGTCCCACATCATCACCTACAAAGCAGTTACATATGATAGAAAGGCTGTCAGCCTTTTACAAGGAGATTGCCAGAAATAACAACTTCTGCCTGGCTTTCAGAAATCTCTGTTTTCACCATCCTCTGTAATGCTAAGAACCGACTTGACATGTGGCTCCTCCCAGAGGTATATACTATCCCCCTTACTGATCACAGATCTAACTGCAACTATGAGTACAGTACATAGGAGCTACAGGCCTATGTACTGTACTCATAGCATCTACCTCAAGGAGCATCAAGCATCTGTCAATAAAGGACCTACACCACAGCCCTGGTAACATATGTTGCCAACCCAGACACAAAGGTACATTTTAAACAAGTCTGCCTCATACATTACACCTTCCATAAGGAACAGCTTAAATATTAGAAGCAGTTAGAAAAATCACAACAGATCAGTTTCTTATGCTTGTATTTCATTCTCTGCCACAGCATTGATGAAATAAGATGATGTTAATACAATAGACACATATGTCATCCCAGTACTCACTTATTCTTTTGGAGTTATACATGGACTCACACAAATCTTTAGCAACTCCAAATAAAAACAAGAACAACACTTACTAAGCATAAACATCATCATCTTAAATCCACCATAGAAAGATTAACCATTCCACATAAAAATGGCGGACGTGACCTGATCGACATAGTTAACCTCCACTACAAACAAATACAGATACTGCAAGAATTTTTCTACAAAAAACAAGAAAGCTTACAGTTACATAAAGCAGTAACTCTAGTAGACTCAAACAATACACTATTAAATTTACATTCACAATGTTTGGACACGACACAACATATAAAAACCATAGACACCATTAAACAATTATGGGAGTGTCCCTATGACCTGGCCCAGGATTTTGTTGACTTAACTGCATCAAACAGCTGGTTAGCTTGGGGATGCCTCTTTGGAGAGACAGAAGTATTGATGATTGCCATATAGGATCAGGGGACCTATTCTTAGTAGTATCGTTAAGCTAACGAATACGATAAAAACCAGTTCCTATCGGTACCACGTGATTTGCGTTTAATCAACTGTGAAAATGCTATTCCGAGCCGTACGTTTTGTTTTCGGTGCCGATAGCCACGTGCGATAACTAAGCTTTTGTTATCGGTCACTCTCGAGCTGCCGTTAGGAACGTAACGAAAGTGAAAACAACATGGCGTTTTTTTGGGTAAGAATGACTTTACTTCACGAGCAATTGGAGAGAGGGGATAGCAGTAACACCGATTAAATTTAATACTCTTTCTTCAACTTCAGTTAATTTTTGATTAACCGAAGGCCATTTCCTGTTTGAAACGTTGATTTTTTTTTATTTGTGAGGCTTTACTTTTAATGTTTGCTTTCCAGTCACTCCACGTCTATGCAAATAATAATTTACATTTAATAAGATGTATTGCATTTGACATTTAATCATAATACTAATTCTAATTTGGTTATAAGGTTTATAGAAGTAGAACTTGTGGCAAAATTAAGTTTGTCACTTTATTCTTAATGAATGAATTAAAAAATACATTAATTACATGAAGTTATATAGAAATATACAAAGAAACTTAGACATACTTTGTATAATTGTAAAATGTTAGCATTATGTAATAATAGAAATCTTTATTTTGTAGATTTTATCTAAGTTTAATGTCGGCTTTAATTCATTAGTTTTAGTATTAAAAAAAAATAATACATTCTATATACATAACTTAATAGTAAACTATACACTATACATAAATTACTATCTATCACATAAATTATAATTTTTAAAAATAAATATTTGCTTAACAAATGGGCTGACAAAATAGACCCAGTAATAGACCCAGACATTTTAAAACAAAACAAAAACTATATTCGCTAGCGCTAGTACGCGACAATGCTAAAAGCACGTGCTTCGCTTAGAAAATGGTGGGTTGCAGTCACGTGACAAAATACAATGTTAACTAAACTGTGATTGGTTAAAGCGTAATAGCTATTGATAGCATGGAACCCAGACGCATCTCGACCAACTACCCGTAGCGAAACCCACTTAACGTGGAGCACAGAATAGCGATTTGTCTAAGGTTCGTTAACTGCCTTTCGCTAAGGGGACTTATGGAATGTCCCGTGTATCGCTCTCGTTCAGTTATCGGAAGAGCTCAGAATAGGTCCCCAGGTCATACTAAAAACTGCAGAAAACAATACTCAAAGATACAACAATCACAAACAACACATGCAGAAAATGTCACATCAAGCCAGAAACCATACAACACATCACTTCTGGTTGCAAGCTCTTGGCACAGATAGGTATTTTACGTAGACATAATCCAGCAGCAAATACATCAAGAGCTTGCAAAGAAACACGAATTACTAGACATCTACGAACCATATTACAAATAGGCCTACATTCAACAGACAGTATTGGAAAACAACACGTACAAAATGTATGACAGAGCCATAATCACAAAACAATTTACTACAACAGACCAGACATCACACTCATTGACAAACACAATAAAATCACATACATTATAGACATATCTGTTCCAAACACTCACAACGTACAAAACACATGCACTGAAAAAATCAGCAAGTACATAGATCTCACCCAGGAAATAAGGCATCTATGGAGAATGAATAGGGTGCTTATTGTACTGTACCTGTTGTTCTCTCCTCTATAGGTGTCATATAACACACACTACACAAAAGCCTGGAAACATTAAAATTCAATAGAAACGTATACATCACACTACAGAAGGACACTATATTGAATACATGTCATATTGTTAGGAAATTCCTGAATACAGACACACTTATTTAATTTTTGTCTTGTTTTGAAATTACTATGCCTTGACTCTGGTCCGGCATATTACACAGCAATCGGTGTCAACCAAGTATAACTCACAAAGCCCAACATAATAATAATAATAGGTTTATGGCATTACGAAATTCTATTAATATACGTTTTTAAGGGGAATAACATTTTGGTGTGCCATGTTGTCATGTTGAGTCATAGGTGTGCCGCGAATAGAAAAAGGTTGCGGAACACTGATGTAGATAACAACCACCAATGTTAAGAACTTACTATGTTCAAAACAGTTTCTTTATCAGGTGCATCTGAGTTTTTGAAGGTCAGTAGCATGAGGATGACCATTTAACATGGGAGAAAACATTTGCTAGTGTTGTTTATTAACATTTTCCTTGTGTATTATTTTTTCTTCTTTTTTTTTTTCTTTGTGCTTAAATTTTTGGGTGTTATATCTAGTTGTTTGGGTTATTGAACATGATTTCTTGTATATCCCAGAGAAAAACTAATGCTATGTGTTTTCATGATTTGACATCATATCTCAGATTAATTAAATATCAAAAATCAATTCATGAATACATATAAGAAAAGACTTTGTGGTATTACTGTATCTTTCAATTGTTTATTCAAGAATAAAAAATATTTTTTATATTATACATCAGACAGTGTAAAAGGATAGAGAAAGAGAATAATTTGCTAATATAAAACATGGACAGTAGAGCTAACCTCAATTTTATTTATTACTGATGAACTAGATTCAGAACAGATTTAGCTAATATAAATGAAGAATAATAAAAAACAGACTGACCTCTGACCTGAACTATTCATGAAAAATCTCAATGAATTACAATGTGCTCAAACAGATTCTTCAAGAGAATGATATCTTATGACAGCCATCTGATTAATATGAAGGAACAAGAATGAATATTGATGATGACTTAATGCATAATTTGTTACCAAGATAAAATTTTATTTACTACTGAAACTCAACATTTTAACATTAATACTAATAAAGTATTATTTTTTTTCAAGAATAAAGATGTAAAGTTTAATTAATGCTTAAAAATAAAATATATTATTAAAATTTAACAATAATTACCCTGTTCATGTAATTTATTAATCAGATCAGATAATATGCTTTTATGTGATTCACGATCAGAATGTGTAATCAGAATATCCAAATCTCCACAAGTTTGCTTGCCACGTCGATATGAACCACATGCTTCAATTATTAAACCAGGATTAAGAGATAATGCAACTGATTTTACCTACCAAAATTTAAATAAAAAATAATATCATTATTTAAAAATTCTATGTAAAAGAGATGGAACTGAACTATTTTTACTGTTTCTGCAATTTGTTTGGCTTCCTCTCGAGGCATTCTATCCAAAAAATCATCAAAATATTTTAATCCAATTTTTTGCTGAAAAGACAGTTTTGCCTTGGAATTTAAATCTTCTAATGTATATAAACCCTGGTAAAAAATACATATTAATTATGAAATATAATGCCATTTAAATAATTATATATTTTTATTTCAAATACATTTTTTCCTAACATAATATTATGAATAGATAGAGTTGATTTTATAAATATTTAAAAAAATGAAAATAATTAATTTTATTGTTTTATAGCAATTAAATAATAATGAAATAAATTGTAAAGTAATTTAAATAACACTACTCACCACACCGAAATTACTTCCAAAAAATTACTTACCCAGAACCTTTTATGGTGTGGTAACTCATAAATATCGTCACACAAACATTTTTGAACCCTTTCAGGGCTCTGCTTCAGGCTCCAAATCGTTTCTAGATGGATGTTTGATTGCCGTTAAAAATCCATTCAATCGGCATGTCATTGAAATATCAGTTCCATTGTAATTTCGAAAAGATTGTAATTTGGACGGGCTGACTTGTTGTGCATGTGCGACGTGGATTTTTTGTAAATCCTTTCGAAATTACGATTGAACTGATAATTCAACGTCATACCAATCAAACGAATTTTTAATGGCAATCGACAATCCATCTAGAAACGATTTGGAGCCTGAAGCAGAGCCCAGAAGAGATTCGAAAATGTTTGTGTGATGATATTTATGAGTTACCACACCATAAAAGGTTCTGGGTATGTAATTTTTTGGATGTAAAGTAATTTGCATCAAACTGAAAAACTGATGCAATCAAGAAAAAAGGCTGAAAGTAAATGTATATTTTCAAAAATTGACTTAAACTATAGAGAATTTAAAAACATATATAAATACAAGTATTATATTTTTTTAGTAATTACAATTCAAGACATTTTCATATGATATATTAAAGGATGATTACAAATGGTTATTTAATACTTGCCCAAGATAACTTGGGTTAAGGGCTGCTCATCCTCACGCACAGCCTGAGATATCTCGGGTTACGGTCTTAAGGGGTTAATTAATTAATCCCTTAAGAATTTTTTCAAAATTTTTATATTTGATTTAATCACTGAATGTTCATCATTCAGTGATTAAATCAAATATAAAAAAAAAGTTTATTTGAATAATATTTCAATGATTTAAACTGACATTCTAAACTATGTTATTTTGGTATTTGAAACTATTGAATGTTTAAATCTCTGATCCTATGTTAAATTATATTTTATATATTGAATTTGTTCATAATTTAAATTTATTAATCCAAATACTAATTTATTTTGATTTATGTATAAATTAAAAAATTAATCAGCATTGCATCATGTATTGAAATCAAGAAACATTAAATAAATAAAAGAAATGTAGAGATCTTTACATAATTAAATCAAGCATAAAATTTAATTCATTAACTTAATGCAAATTTATAAATAATCTTGTATTACCCAGAAATACAAGAGTATTCATATATCTCAATACCATTTGCCAATTTGTTAGTATAACACTTACAATAAAAAAGTTCAAAATAGTATGAAAAGTTATGTTATATTTAGAAATGTATATAAGTCAAATTATGTCAGTCTCCATATGTCCTGAAACACAACCTGAATAACATAATAAAGACTATATGGGTTGGGTGGAATATCTGAAAGAATCAATTTATTTAGTAGCTCTGACATAAGTAAAATGTTAATGTTAAGAATGTATGCAAGCATTGCATACTATCTTAACCTTGAGTTAAGAAATTAAAGAATTTGTTCTTGTAGGATGGGTTCCCAACTTGTGTTGTGCAGAACCTTAGGGTTTTGCCAGTAAAATTTAGAGTTCCACAATAAAATCATTGAGTCTAGTGATGTATAAATGCACCAATGCAGATTTGGGATGTGAAGGTATAATTATTCTAGTCTTGGATCGAGTCCTCTATACATGTACTAGAATTATTTATAGGTTTATGAACAGGTGTAGTAACAGAACGAACCAAATCCATGATATAATGTTTGACAAGATAATGAAAACCATGAAAATGACAAAACTTAACCTAAAAACAGAAAATCATTTAAAACTAAACTTAAAAAGTATCCTATACATAAATAATAATACAATCATTAAATATGCTTTAATTCATCGATATTTGCAGAGCAAGCCTATTGAATTTCATGTCAGGCAAGCATCATGTCGCCAAGAAGTTAGCTATCCTTCTGAGAGCAGGACAGTTGACAGACATGATCTTAAATATGCATTATTATCAACTTAATTTCTTCTAGTTGCAGGACCCAACATTTCAGGATGTGTACAGGCAATTGCTATGGCCCTGCTTTATTACTTACAACCAAATTACATATGATGTTATGTTAGTTGTTATGCTGATTTTATGTTAGTCTTATTATAATAATCACATTTCCATTAAATTTCTAGATTTAATAAATTATTTGTTTTGTTAAAATTAAATAAAATCAATTAATTCTTACCTGCTGAACCCACTGTTCTGCAGTTGTAGGTCCAGCTCCCCAAATCTTGGTAAATAAGTTTATTGCTTCTACTTTCTGTCCAGAACATAATTCATCAATTTTTCTCAAATGTCCACTTTCAATAATTTCCCAAATTTTATTAGCAAGACTCTTTCCAATTCCTGGTAAAGAAAGAGCCTCCTAATTTAAAATCATAATAAAGAAATGTTCAAACTTTGAACTAAATTCAGAATTTTAGTATTTTAATTAATATAAAAAAATACCAACTTCATAATTAGTTATTGGCTTTGGATGATTTCTCAAAGCAATTAAAGCTTTCTGATAACCTAAAGCTCTCCAATGATCTTTGGTATTTTTATATGTTTCAGCTAAAATCTGTATTAAAAAAAATTATATCTTGAATAAAATATCTTCAATTGTTTAAAATAAAATCATTTAATTTAAAAATAAAATATGTCAAGCTTTTCTTTTACTCATAATGCATACAATAATTAAACACTATTCAAAATACATTCAGGAACTCAATACATACACAATTACTCAATACACAGTAACAATAAACTGCGCAACTCACTAATGCCGCACGGACCTGTATAAATGTGTTTGAGCTTATCGCATTGCGAACATCGCCCATGCTATAACCGAGTGTGCGGTATAGTGAGCAGTGCTATAACAAAGGTCCACTGTATTAACATTTTTAATCATTTTAGAGGTAAACCATTCTACCTGTGAGAAAAGGGAGGTATCCTTCTGCATTCAAAGTTCAGCCCCAGGCAGACACCATTAATGTTAAGAATGAACTACTCATACCAAGTTTTGGCATCCAAAACAATCATAGTAGCATGCTTGTATTGGGCTGAATTGTACAAATACACTACTATTTTAACATTTTTATCTACTATGAGCTGAAATTTTTGTCATGGCTGTTTGCTCAGCATACAGTTATACCAATAGCCATCTAAAAAATTACATGGCATCATGTTTCACAGATATGTATCAGTTATTAGTGAACTTGTTGTTCATCCTGTTAGTGCTAATAATATAGTGTTTTTATTTGATCCTAGCCATATGATTAATTTAGAAGAAATACTTTAGGAGGAAAAAATAACTATATTCTAAAAAAGACATTATTGATTGGTATTGTATCAACACATTGCACAATTTACAACAGAATGAAAATATTCACTTGGGAAATAAGGTTAGGAGTGTATATGTTTTTTTTTACAAATAGTGAAAGTGAATTTAGCTACATAGTTACTATGTGCTTCTATAATCGATGCTGTAACATTTTGTAACATATTTGCAGCTACCAGCATTTAGAGGTTGTGAAGCTCTGAATGCTATTTATCCAAGAGATGAATGATTTGTTTGATGTGCTCAGTTCAAGAAATGTTCAGCAAATGGGTTGAAAGAACTTCAAATGTCAACGATCATAATAATGTTTTGAATATTTTAATAAAGCAAATTAATATATTTGTAATTTGAAAATAGGTCCAGATGGGAAAAGCATACTGCAATCAAGTAGGAAAACTTGTTTCCTTGTTTGTATTGATCTGTCAAAACACTGTTTGGACATTAATTGCCAATAATTCTCTTTCATCAATTTCACTGTTTAAACTTAGCCTCAATAACACTAAAATGTTTTTACAGTGTCGGAATGCAAAGGGAATACAACAATAATCATTCTCCATGCTAATTCAAAGCAGCATATAAAAACCCTTCAGTTCAGAAAAAAATAAATGCTGACAAAGCTGGTAAATGCATCTGTTTGGAAGACATCCCTATCATAGAAGCTAGTATTTCATGTGTGCAAGTTACGCCAGAAAAAGTTATAAGCTCTACATCTGGCTTTATTTTAGCTTATAAATCTGATAAAATTCAAAACAATCATGATTACGTTTTAATACCTAGCATCTTAACTGAATGTGTTGAACACATAATTTGTTATATAGCTGGATATGTAGTCAGAAAAGTTTGTGCAACTTTAAGATATGATGAATGTAAATCTAGTATAGTGGATGATAGCCCAATTTTAAATTCTCTAACTGCTCATAAAAGTAGAGGGAATTTAATCCATCCATCTAAAGATGTATTTCATATTAAGATGTGAATCCATGTTTCAGAGTTGCAATACATGAAAGTAGTGGATAAAAGTTGAAACAGAAATTATCTTTAAAAATAAAATTGAAGACAAAGTCTGTTTAAAAAGGAACCACCAGTTCACTTTCAATGTTCCAAAATACAAACTTTTCACAATGTTTTGATGATGGTGGTTCCTTTTTAAACAGACTTTAACTTTCCCCTCCACATTTCAATTATTAATGATTTATAACCTAGAGTAGTTACTGAATGAGTTACAGGACCGGAAGTAATAAAAAACGAAACATAGTTTTAAGTTGACCAAGGAACATAAAGAGCTGTTCCACTTCCCTTATGATGTTTATTTGTACTATATTTTATTTTGTATTAAAACTGTTTTATATCACTATGAATATTGTGGCATTGAATAACTAACTACTAGATATATCAAAATTAAATTATTAGAAAGCTCATCTATCTCAATGCTTCCTCCATAACATTTTTAAAGCATACAAGTTGAGATAGATGAAGAAAAACTATAAAATTCAGCAATAATAATAGTAAATAGACAAAACACCTAGATATCTCACAAAAATGAATTAATACATCTGAAGGCAAAGTGGTAACAAATTTTAGGATCTCTTAAATGTTCCATTTCGTATTTATGAATGGAATTTAATTACGTGTTTATTTTTTCAGCTTCAGAGTACTTTAGGCTTGGAGAACCCTAAACAGATGCTTAGTTTGCTTGTTGTTCCCGCTGATCTCAAACTTTTATAAATTCTAATGGTATTATGAAATTTATATTTAAGATTATAAAAAATTATGTATACTTACTTCCAATTTTTCTATTATATGCTTGTTATAATTTGTTGGCTTGCATTTAGATGAATAGGAACAAACCCAGTTTTTCTAGAGGATATCATAAAAATTATATTAACACAAAGTGATTTAAGCAATTATATATTTAAAAAATAAATAAGACAAATAATAACTATTAATTTTATGCGTTTTACATACCGAATTTAGAGTCTGATTCTTTATAGGACTTGTATTTTCTGAACTGAAACCTGAATCTTGTAGGTGATTATTCTGAGTGTTATTTAAACATTCATTTTCAACTTTCTGTCGTTTACAACAATCTATTAATTCCTCATCCTCCCTTTTCACAGAACATTTTAATTTATATGAATCTGAATCAATCAATTGTTGTTGCTCAAAACATTTACTTAACCAAAGGCTTTTAATTATTTCTAAATTTCTTACATCTTTCTCATTAACGAATTTTTCTAATTTACAACGATCTAAAGAATCTTCGATGATTAAATGTGTGGCTTCGAATACTTTATTGACCACATGGCCACCATGTTTTTTAATTTGATTTTCGAATATTTGCTTTCTTACTTTTCCTATCCCTATTGGAAGAATGTAGAATTTTAAATCGGAAAAAAATAATTCTGACATATCGTTTTTAATGATTGAAAACTGCGTTATATTTTCACCAGAGTCGATTATATCGACTCCGCATTCACCCAAGATCCTAAGCATTCATCCATGTCCGCCATTATGATGACGTTTGCCACCAGAGAGCGCTTGCGTAGATTTTTGTGTGAAGTAAATTGGCGGTAATTTGAATCACATTTTTTGTTTTGAATGTTATCGTTTATAATTAAGTTTCGTGGTTTTAAAATGGGCAAACAACAAGCAATTTCGACATTTTTTAAGCCAGCAACGAGTAATAAACGACAAAGCACAGAATCTGATGAGGTATTTCATTTTGTGCATATACCTTTATCATATCTTTCTGTTAGTTATTATTTTCAGTATAGTACATTAAACCTAAATGATGATCAATCGTCTCTAAAGAAGGAATTATTTAATTTGATTTCATTTAATTTTAAGGATCTTATGTTATGTGAAGATGAAGCATTGAATTTCTCTGGAAAACTGAAAACTTTACACAAAAAGAATTCTTAATTGCTTTAATTCCTAAAATTTTTTAAATTGCTTTAATGTAATAAAATCAACTAAAAATATAAAAAGTCTAAATGCTTTCAAACATTGAACATTCATTGTCATGGACATTCATGCATAAAATTGTTGCTATGAATATCAATACATTTCGTTACAAGAATGAACATTTGAATAGTAATAAAGGAAAAAGTTATAAAAATAAATCTAAATTCAAAACAAAGGTAAACTAAGAAAAATATATACAATAAAGTGAAAATGCTATGGTACAACTTTCTATGTGAAATAAAAATATTTGAGCTACTTCTAAAACTTGGTTAAGGAGTTCATCTACAGGATTAAAGATAGCAATATTGCACTCTTAGAACCTATAACCGGTGTGATAAAAACAAAGGATGTTTATCACCACAAACGGTTTTGAACTGCTGGGAGTTCTTCTTCAGGTGTGAGACTGAATTACTGATGGGACAGAGTGAACCGTTAAAGGAAATTCGAGAGACAATAATAAGGTGTTACATGAGATGCATGTGTGTTCGTCTAGTTGACCCAACATGACCTTAAAGGTTGGAGTCTATCAACGTCTGCCATGCTGTCGATAGAATCAATTCATCCTTAAAATTGATGCAGTTAAGTGGCTGGAGGCCATTCAAATCTACAAATTGTCCCTCAATGAGAACTGCATCAATTTTAAGAATGAATTGATTCTATCTAAATTTGGAGACTTTAAAGAAGCATAATTTCTGTCTGGTTAATTTAGCTGTTGGTTGGATGATTTTAAAGGAATTGATGATACTACTTGATGGTGTCTTAGAAACTATAGATTTGTGGATACTGGGCAGAGCTGCTTTCATATAGAGAGAAGAGGTCCCATTGTCTATTGCATCTATGGTCATGCTCATTTCAGAAGCTACAGTACTGTAAGCAGCTTATAGCTGCATACAGTGTAAGGTGCAATAGTTGAGCAAGGAAGATAAGGTTCTGGATCGTCTATTTGGGCTTGAATCTGTCTGAACCAAGGCATTCTCAGCCCAGCTTTAGGGCTCCCTAGCTCATGGAATTAAACCTACATACACTATAGAAAAATGGTAGAAACTCTAGTGCCATCTGGCAAGGCAGATTACTCTCATATGATAGAGGTACCATATGTGGCAGTCATTTGTTGATGCAAATCATGGCCTTTCTTCTTATGATGTTGTCTTTTCCGGTGAATGTTGATGACCTCATGGAATTTGCTTTGATATTTAGTTTATGGACAAAAGCACATTACACTTCAAATTAACTAATATCAACAATGTTACCAATTTTAAAGTAAATAACTAATAAAAAGTACATGGCCGGCATTATTTACATTTAATATATAAAAATATAAATATGACTATACAAAGATAAAACTTTGCTTCTGCCTTTCCTTCTCGCCGTTCACTCCATCGGCAGTCCTTAGACAATTCACAAACTCTCGGAGACGACCTTTCTTTTGAGGCTACTGCCTCTGCAGAAGAAATGTAAAATCAGGTAAAAGCGTCATCACACCGGCCATGTACTTTTTATTAATTATTTACTTTAAAATGTGATATTATGAATGTGGCAATAACACCAGATGACGCTTTTACCTGATTTTACATTTCTTCTGCGGAGGCAGTAGCCTCAAAAGAAAGGTCGTCTCCGAGAGTTTGTGAATCGTCTAAGGGCTGCCGATGGAGTGAACAGCGAGAAGGAAAGACAGAAGCAAAGTTTTATCTTTGTATAGTCGTATTTATATTTTTATATATTTATTAAATGTTATCAATGTTCAATTCCATGTACATGAATGAAATGAAACCTGAAACTATTAAAAAATAATTTGTGAAATGTTTATTTGTCATTTGACACTGTCGACTTCTCTTTTATTAATAATAATAAAATTTTCTGTTTAAACATTATTGTTTAAATTTTTATATATGACCTATATAATTATGTAATGAGTTAATTAGAACAAAATGGAATTTAACTTGGTTTTGGACTCATTAACTAGGAAGCCAGAAAAGATAAGTCTTTTTTAGATATTAAGATTTTCTGTATTTGAAATCTATTAGCCAAAAGAAATTTTATCATAGGTAAAAACAATTGAAAATATTTATTAGTATTTGCTTTAAATATTTAAGTGTTTAAAGACAAACAACAAAAATTCTGCTGACAATAGACTAGCATCTAAATAATTTAGGCATATTTTTCAAACTTACTTCATGTGTTTAAGCTTATTTGTTAATAAATCAGAGATAGTTAATCTAATAATATAGTTCAAGAGTCTTAAGGACTTAAGTCCTCCCATTGACATAAAAAATTAAAAATTATTTGTTCAAACTTTTTTTAAACATTTATGATGGGCAACTATAAACTGTATCTAACATGCTAATAAACGTCCTTATTAATTATTAAAATATTTTCAATTTTTGACTTTCAGATCTGATACTGGAAGTCTGTATTACAAAATAGTAATTTTAAAAACCCAAGATAAAATGCTTCCAGGTATTTAGATTTTTAATGCACATTTCATTTGCAAGAGTCTGCAACCTTTTACTGAGAAGAGCCAAGTGTCCTGTGAAAGACAAGTTTGGGGGGGGGTCAGGTATGAATGATACAAACATGAGTTTTTTATTTTTGAATTACATCAAACATAAATCAATGTAAGATATCCATTGGATAGTAACGTTTGATATTTTGATTTTATACACTGTCATTTTTTAAAAGTTTGTGAAGATATGTAGAACCATAAATGCCTAACACTTAAAATTTTCTTCTTGCAGAGATTTGTAAAAATTCAAAACCTTTTCTTTAAATAGGTTTTTATAAAAAAAACCTTTTGCAGCAAGGTCTATTAATTCTAGTTAACCGTTCAAAACTTTATGCAAAAGTTTCTTTTATCATCAGCAATCAAAACATGTTGGTGAAAATGAGCTATACAGGTGAGATAAATATGCTTCAGGCTATATTTGACCATAAGCCACAGGTTGGGAACCCAACTCATATAGAAAAGATTATTTATTTAATAGGTTATGTATTTGGAATAATTTTGATTTTAATTATAAACACTTATTATTCAGTTAATTAATTTTCTAAATATAATTTATATTAGAGAAATTATTTATCTAGATTTCAAACTTAGCAATTTAGTAAAATAGAAAATAATAACAGTTTGAGCAATAAGTACTACAGTGGATATGCTCTTAAAAATAAGCTTTTCATAGTTACTACATTTGTCTATATTAAATCAAGTTACAACAGATCAGTTACAACACTGTATATCAATGTATTTTTTCCTTTACAATCATCAAATTAATTTTTCATAATAGATTTGATGGTTGTGGGGATAAATTTAATTTAGTTTTTGAATATGGTTTTATAATACATAAAAATATAAGCATCAAAAGTCCTAAGAACTTATGCTTGATCTTATTGATGTTAGTTTATAAATTTTCTTATGATATTAATAAGGTATACCTCCACATTAGAATTTGTTAAGTTGTTATTTTTTTTACAAAATTTTATTTATACAAAAATCAAAGTTTTAACAGAAAAAATACAAAAAAATGTCAAAAAACAAAACATTGAATCAAACTGATGAGCTATCTCAGCTGAAATATCATTGAATGGCAAGTCAGCATGCATATTTTTATCAGCATATCAGCTTTTATTTTTATTTTAAAAAGAAGAAAAATTCTAATGTGGAGACACTCTATCATAGAGATTAGATTTTTCTCATGTGAAGACACTATAAATTAAATTTTCCATTTTCAAGCAGAAATTTAATTTAAAACTTTTACAATGTCAAATAACAATTAATTTTTAATTATTTGATTTATATTTTGCTAAGTTATAATTCTGTTTAAAATTAGTCTGTTTTTCTTATAAATAGATAGTAAGAAATTAAAGTAATTAATCATAAGTTCTGTAAGTTCCTAAGTCTTTCATTTAGTCATTTTGTAATGTAAATTTTCAAGTTGTAAAAAGTCTGTTTTGATATATATGAATTCATATTAAATAGAATATAAAATTCAAAAACAAATGTTTGAATTTTTCAAGTTTTCATTGAAATTATACATTTATTTTTAATGATTTACAGAGATTTTCAGTACAGAGTTTTTCATTAAATATATACATTGAGTATAAATGACATTAGATATGTATGTGTCAACTGTGTTTGAGGAAATTAGAGAAATAAATTTTGGTTTATAAAGGTTGAACATATTTCAATGTTAATCCATAATAAAATGAACCAGCAAGAGTTGCTCAACTTTCCCAGCAACATTTTAAATTTTAGTGGCACCATCTGTTATCATATTTTATTAAAAAACTTGCTATATTTTTAACTTATAAAACAGCAAAAAGCTTAATTTTGAGGGCAGGGATGAGTTTTATAAAAAAAATTGTAAATGCTAATAACGAGTAAAATCATCATTAAATCCGACCTTACTGGTGATACACACAACCTCCATTATCTACTCACCCCCTTGACCTTTAACCACTAAAATTTAATAGCATTAATCCCCCTAATATACAAACCTCCCTGCAAAATTTCAGAAAGTTTTGACAAAAAGCACAGGAATTATTAAACTTCAAACAGGGTAAACAAAATTGTGGCCCCCCCACACAAATAAACAAACATCCATCTGTAATACAGAAATTACTCTTGAATTTTTTTGCATTGCTCAATGTTTCAAGATGTTCTGAGTCCAAAAATGTAAAAATCTGGGGGGATCATTTTTTGCTGGATTGCTTTACTTTCTGTCTGTTATAACAGCTGGGAAAGTAAAAAACTATAAAAATTACTACAATATTTATAATATTTGAATTATTAAATTTCATACTTTTTATGTTTAGAACTGATCAATATTGGTAGACTAATTTTCATATATAATTTAGATGTTCCTCATTACTGCAAAATGATTTTATATTTTATCAACTGTTAAATATTTTTGAAATTGTAAGAATAAAACATTAACAAACAAAATCAAATAATTATTTGAAATATTTTTCTAATAAAGTAAAATGTAGATAAAGTAAATATTGTTGAATTTTTATCAATTATTTTGCATTTTCCAAACTGAACATTATCAGTTTTGTTTGTGTATTTAATAATAGTTTCCTTCTATTTTGATCTATATAAATGATATAAAATTTTGTTTTTGTATATTATTTTGTATCATTTCAGCAATTTGAAAAAAGTTATTTATTTATTATTTTTTACTATTCATTTAATTTTCTCCAAGTTGATATTATTTTGTAAATTTAAATTTTTTAGGTAAGTACATACAATGAGTAGTTCTTTGCAACCTTTGTGATCTGTACAGTAGCCTTTTTGTTGTACTGTAAGGGTACGTCTTACGTGGCAGTGTCCAGCAATCGTGAGCGTGAATGTGCTTCCAAGTGGAGCATACAAACTGGTTCAGGCAAATGTGCTTGAAACCAGATGATGCTTCTACATGCACATGCAGGAAGCATCTACAAAGCAAGTTTGTTTGCCACTTCCACTACTTGAACTTCCAAAGAAGAAAATGGCTGATTTTGTAGATGAATGAAAACAGAATGACAAATAAATTGTGTATATATGTTGTATATACTTTAATTAATAATTTTATGTAATTTAATAATTTGTGATTTTGTAAATGGAACATTTTAAAAATAAAACTTATTTAAACTTATTCTAAGAAGATTCTTTATATTTGTTGTGTATCTAGTTAGTGATAACATTTACCTTTCAAATTTAACATTTTAATGCTTGTCATATTTTCTATAGCAAGCATTTGATGAAGTCATCTCGCATCCATTTTGTAAAGAACATGCATCCACTCTGTACAGAGGTCACTTACAAATTGGAAGCACATACAAAGATTCTTTCTGCTGGATGCTGCCCTGTAGAACATACCCTAAGAATGTCATGTTCATCATATTGTATATTTTGTTTGCAATGCAAGAGGTAAGAATCTTGTACAGTGTTGGAAGACTTGTACAAGATTCTGTACAGGTCTTTGGTGTCGTTTTTTTGGTTTCATGTAGGTGATGCTCTGCATGAAAAAATTGGCATATCTTGTGGATTGATGTTGATATGAGTTAAATGTTTAGCCAGTTTCTGGTGCAGAGATATGAATTTTTTGTAGCAGAAATTGTGATTGTTGTCTACACTAGGTATTGTCCAGTTGCATGCTTTCTGCATTGTGCTATGGATGTCTTGTGTATTTATTTCAAAACAATGCATACTAGGTGTGTCCTGCATGTCTTTGCTCTTCTCTCTGATCCAATCTGCTTCAGCATTTTGCATGACAGCAGTAGACCAAGAGAATACCAATAATTTGTGAGTTCTTCTTCAGTTGGCATAACATTGTGTTGGGAATCAGTAATAGATTTGGCATTAATTTGCCTGTAGAAAAGTTTTTTCTTTGTTTGTGAATAATATATTTTGTTGTTTCCCTACAGAGCAAGTTTTGTAACGTTTGAGTCATCATGCTTTGGTTTTAGTTGTTGTTTCAGTTTGTCAATGTATTCTGTGATATGGACATTGTGTTGTTCATGCTTTGTGTGTATTTTAATTTTCGTGAAAATTTTTTTTATCTGTTTCAATAATTTAGGTGTTATTTTGTTATTAGTATATTATTTTAGCCTGCCTAGCTGCTGTGTAATATTGTTTATTTATGTTTGTATTCTTTCTTGCCAGACAGGCTTCCAAAATGTTTTTGATTTGTGCGCTTCTGTCTGTGGATGCAGTTTTAGTCCATGGTAAGTCACTGTAGTGACTGCATCTGTATAGACTAGTGTTTGAATGTCTAAGAGTGTAGAAATAGAATGAGTGAATGAGGTGATATGTAAGTGTTCACATAGTGTAGAGTTTTCCCTACTAGTTAAGATGTGTTGATTTTGGGAATGTGTGGCTGTTGTGAAGGGACAGTGCCTGTAAATTTTGTGAATGCTTCCTGGAAAAGAAGAGAGAGGGGTATGAGTTAAATCTGAATCTATTTCAGGCAGTTAAGAAGTGTTGATATTGTTAGAATCAGTGAAAATAATAGTGCATTGTCAATGCAAGTATCTGAAGAATTATGTGATCATTGTTGATGCTGGAAGTATTTGTTTGCTAGTGTAATTGTTCTGCAATTTTGCTTGATATGGTCTAGTATTGTTTGTGGTATAAGGTGTTATGTATAATTGTTTTTTTATTTGATCAACAATCCTTTGTACAGTGACAGTGAGATGAGGATATTGTTGTGAGAATAAGTGATATAACACCTGTATAACTGTATAACTCGCTTGCTTGATATAACTGTTGTCTGTACGCTGCCATGTCTGTTTTGAGTTTTGTGTTGGAGTACAGATGATAAACACATTCATTTCTCATGTCCATTTCATCTATTGGCATGGTTTACCTACCTTAGTGGTTTGTGGCTTGATTGCCTCAGAAGCATCAAGGTTCGGCAGTTTCTCACAATCGGTGTGGGCATTGCAGTAACCATGCTTGGGCCAATGCTGCTTTCGCCACCAGTAACCAAGGGAGACTGTGGCCTATTTTTTGAATGTGAGCATCTGCCTAACTCATGAATGCAGACCTTGTTAACATCGGAGATGTCCGAGCCTGTATCACACTTAGACCTGGTTATTACCATGGTAAATATCTCTACAGAATGTGGGTGTGGTCACTCTTAGTTTCATTTCTCCCTGTAGATCTTACTGGCATGGGTGTCCCTACCAGGAACTTGTGCTCCAGCCTGCATTGCTCTGTGGATCAGGAAAATTACTGGTATCTCCCACTATGACCAGGTGTGACTACAGAAGAGTTATTATTATTATTAATTTTTTTAGATCAACAATTGACATGGAAACAATAATTTTAGCACTTAAAAATATCTATCATCACTTGTTTAAGATTTAAAAAATGTTTCAATATTATATATCTATGTTGTTTGCAGTTTATTATCTGAATTATCTAAACTTGTAATTTATTTTTATATAGTATTTTAAAATAGTTATTAAAATAAAAATTTGTTATAATGTTACTTTTAATTGATGGTTTGTAATTCATTGAAGCTTTTGAATCATGTTTTTGTTTTATAGGAACAACCAGTGAAGAAGCAGAAAACATCTGAAAACAAGACCAATGATGTACTCTCTCCGCAGCAAAATAATCGCATAGAAGAAAATAAAATGGCTGCAAAAATAAAATTACTGGCAAAGAAGATGCCAGCATTATCAAATATTGGAATAAGTTGGTTTAAAGCACTTGAAAGTCAGTTCTCAATGGAATATTTTCAAAAAGTAATTATAAAATTATTTATTTATTTAAATTAATAAATGTAATTCACTAATTTAAATTATTTGTTGTAAATGTTAGGCTCAAAGGCCGAAATTGCTCATTGAGCGAAAAAAACGACCACAAAGTGAAATTCGTGTTGTGGCTGGCTTTCATGATATTTGACCACAACGTGTTGTGGTGATTAAGAAAAGTCATAACACGTTCTGTACGTTAGCTGATGCAATCACAATACGAAGGATAGGTTGTAACTTGTCAACGGGCGCATTGCAAATACTTGCAAAGTTTGTATTGTGTTCACCAGTGCTGCCGTTTCTAGGGTAATTACCCTTTTCTAGAGTAATTTTAACCTCATCAGAGTAATGTTTCAGGTAGTCTTATATTTAGGGTAAATCTACCCTGTGTTCTGATGCTATTACTCATTGCACCACAAGTTTGGCTGGAAAAAGTTTTAGCCTAAAACCATTCTGTTTTTCCCTATAGAGCTGGTGGAAGGAATGGCGAAACTAGATCGAGACGCCTCTAGTGGCGATGCCGGGTAACAGAATCGGGGCTACAAAGATGGCACCAGTGCTGTTCCATCTAGTACTTTTGTACTAATCTAGTACCTTTTTACTTGTTCCAGTACCAAGATACCCAACACCATTTTCCTAGTACCATTTATGAAATCCTACCTTTCCTTTCAATTTAGTACCTTTCAAAACATTCATTTTTATTCTATTTACTTTGGCAGTAAATCATGTTTTTATCAGTTCCTCATTCAAGTGCAGCAGTTGAACGTATTTTTTTATAATTAAATTTAATTAAAACTACAAAATTGAGTTCTTACCAATTCCTGTGAAGCACTATTATTAGCAAAGGAGCTACTTAAAAGCAAAACGATAAAATGTTACACTTGGAACCATCATCTGCTTCAACCATACAAAAACATTCTAATGAGGAAGATTCTGATGATAATGATCTTACCAGTGATTTTTCAATGTGATAATTTTAAAGTTTAGTACTTCGTGTTCATTACTTTTGTTTCAACATTTTGTTCATTTGATTCTTGTTGAGGAATAATAGCATATATTTCTGATAATTAGCACTGAGTTCAGCGTTAACGTAGATTCTTCTTTTTATTGCAAGCACTTTCGACGAAAAATTACGATCGTCGTAATTTTTCGTCGAAAGTGCTTGCAATAAAAAGAAGAATCTACGTTAACGCTGAACTCAGTGCTAATTATCAGAAATATATGCAACTTTGGCGTGAGTTAACATTTTGTTCATTTGATTCTTGTTGAGGAATAATAGCATTCTTGCAATATATGAATTTATCTTATATGAATTTTGTATGTTACATGTAACACTATATATATTGTAATAAATAGAAATTTGATAAATTATAAATTTATATATTATTTATAAGCATATATTTAAATAATATATAATATATACATACATTCAGCGGTTTATGGTCAAAGTAATGCCTGCATTAGTCAATACAGTTACTTCTTCACTTACGACAAGGCTCGGTTCCATAACTTCGGACATAAGTCAAAATGGTCGTAAGTCAAGAAGTGACTGTATCTGTACTTAACAAGAAAACAGTTAGCCATCTTACACAAGCACACATGAAGGGTAACTAACTGCAGAACAAAACTAAAGATGACACAATCAATCACAAGATATATGTGTATATGATATATATTTGATGAAAACTATAAAAAATTGATAAATTTAAAAAATTTTATTAAATTTTTCATCATAAGTGCAAATGGTCATAAGTCGAGAAGTGAGTGTAGATCATTTTGACTTAATGTATTGATTTTGCTTGTACGAATGTCTTAATATTGATTTTTAAAAAAATACTATTGCACAATACTGGTTAACTTTGTACCTGGTGGTGCAATAATATAGGTAACACTAAAGCCGACCACACAAGTTATTTTTTGAAGTTAGTGTGGCAGAAAGCTGTGGTTCATTATCACAGGAAGAAAACAAGCACCGCGTTTCAGTACATATCCAACCCAAAGATGCACGTGTTTTCCCGAGCAGTTTTCTTTGTCTGCATACAGATGGTGCTCAACTCAATTCCACTAGCTCTATAACTGGAAGGTTTTAGGATAGGACAACAGAAGCTAAAGAAATAATGCAGATTGATACTAGGTACATGGATGTACACTGTACAGTGATACCTTGGTTTTTGTCGATAATCCATTCAAAAACAATTGGCGAAAGTAACTTTGCAACATTTTTGATTCTCATAAAAAAGACTGATTTATTAATAAAAGTTCCTAACAAAGTAATTATTTTTAGTAAATTAGTTGCAAGAAAACATTGACGTATGAAAATTAAATTTCTAGGGAAACTTATAGAACTAATGTTGTTCAGCATTAAAAATTGTAAATAAAAATGTTTTCGGGCTATAATCCATATTTTAAAAGTTACAAACCACTGTGCGTCGTATTATCCTCTCTCGTAGTCGCATCAACTAATGTTAAGAACAGGTTATGGCTTTTCTTAATCACCACAACACATATTGTGAAATCCATGACACGAATTTCGTTTGTGGCCATTTTGAATTAGCCACAACGCATTGTGATCATTTTTTTCACTCAGTGAGTGATTTTGGTCTTTGAGCCTAACATAAATAAAAAAACAATTTGACTCGGACAATTTTCAAAACTGCAGTTTTTTTAATTTCTGTTCTTTTAAATATTCTATCTGACTTATATTCTGTTTTCTAGATCAAAATTTCTTTTTATGTAGCATTCTTGAATAATAATTAAAAATTGATTGATCATAATAAATTTTATTTATTTTGAAAATAACTTTAAAAGTTAATTTTATAAAGATTAATTTAATAATTAATTTTTATAATAAAATTTAGCTACATTTTACTAGCTTACTATGTAAAATTAGTAAGAGTCAAAAATTTAATATAATTGAATTAATTTGTTTTCAGTTAAGTGATTTTGTACGACAAGAGCGACAGAAATATACTGTATATCCTCCTGATGACAAAGTATTCACTTGGACAAGAATGTGTGAAATAAAGCAGGTTGTTTATTAATTAGATAAATTAAATAAATTATTTATTAATTAGATAAATAATCATTTAATACTTTAAATAGTAGGGAAATAAGAAATTATAATTAAAGCATAAATATTATGTACCTAATTATTATACACTATATTATATTTGGCAAAAATTTATTTAAATGTAATTTTTGAATTTTTTTTCATTTGTCAAAGATATAATAGATTATATTTGAACACAAATATATTGATACATACATAAATTTATTACAGTTATTTATTTAAAAAATTTATTATGTATAATTTGAAATATAACTTTGAAATTTGTAGCATATAAGTTAAAACATGAGTATAGTCATTTAACAACAGAACTGTGTATATATAATATATTTTAACTGATTAATGAAAAATTATAAATTAATTATGTTTAGAATTATGTTTATCTTTATTGTATCAATGTAATTTTTGGATTTCGGATAAATTAGAGTCACCAATATTGAATCACCTCGTGCGATTCGTCATGTCTTACGTTGACTTATTATAGCTAAATAAACTTATTATAGCATAAATGCACTTATTATAGTAATATTATTGCATGAATATGCAAAAAATGAAATAATTTACTTTTTAAGTCAACAAAACACCACCTGGACAAAAATATGTAAAACAGACGATAGACCAGACGATGCAGTCAAGTGCTGACATCTGTTGTCAATAAATTCTATTTCGTACGGTTTTGAGTTATTTTCTATGTGAGACTTTTTTTATGCGGTCCCTGTTGACCGCATAAAAAAAAATATTTTTTAATTGTGTTGCGAAAACTATTATTTACAGCCATTCGTGAAGTTTCGTGAGATTTTTTTTATGCGTTAATTTGAAATATAACTTTGAAATTTGTAGCATATAAGTTAAAACATGAGTATAGTCATTTAACAACAGAACTGTGTATATATAATATATTTTAACTGATTAATGAAAAATTATAAATTAATTATGTTTAGAATTATGTTTATCTTTATTGTATCAATGTAATTTTTGGATTTCGGATAAATTAGAGTCACCAATATTGAATCACCTTTGTATTTCATCACATGCAGTGCCTGGCATAACACTGAAATTTTTTTAGTGTAGGTCTGTGATGTTCAAACACTTGCAAGGTGCTTCAAAGCCAAAGCATTAGTGCTGGATTCTCTACTGCAATAATTTGCTTGCCCTTGATGGATGTATTTCCTGACAATTAATTTCTTTTAGGCATTTCACCACCAATAATGCTCACTTGCACATGTGCATACCTGAAAAGTAACCAAAAGAACTCATATTATATGGGTAGATATCTCATAATATAAGACTAATTCTTAATTTTAAATAATGATATGGTATTTATAATACTAAAACAATGAACACAAAAGTACTATAGGTCTACATACAAAAGTTGTTTGATCTAAGGGAAGTAAATTTACTCTTTATAGTTGTATCTGATAACATAAGAGTATTATTATTATAAAAAACAAATGACAAGACAATACAAACAAACTACACACAAGTACTTGAATGGCACAAATCTAAACCGATTAGATAAGATAATAAGTTTAAAAAGACCACCACTTGGCAAAGGGGATTGTGAGCAGAACACACTGTGGGAACACCGGGAGGTAGGACGGAGTCGTACCTCCTTTTTTTCAGCGAACGGGTCGGCAAGACCCACCCGACTGTCACGGATGGCTAAATTTTTATGATATCCCAACTTTTCGGGATTGGGTAATTATTTGTCAGGTCGAGTGGCGGAAGTGTGTGGGTTCGTCAATAAGTTTAAGGCAATATTCGAAATAACGGAACCATGATGAAAACAAATAACGATTTATTTAGACAGACAAACAAAATACAGCGAATAGATCTATTCTAACACGTCTGGTTCCTAACCGCGGGGGAGAGAGAGAGTTTACAAATTTTGGGGTCATACCTCTTCCTAGGATATATCGGCTGTAATCGTAGGAGTAATCGTATGGATAAGCAGGAGGATCGATCATGACGGCTCGTCGTCGGCAGGCTTCGGAGTCCTCGGGTTTTGGCCCTCGATTCTTGACTCGAATCAGACGGGACGTGCGTCTTCTTCGGACCTTCAGCGACCCTGTTATCCGCCTTTTCCCCCCTTATATGCTACAGGTCACGTTATCTTCGATCACCAATCGCGATAGTTGGTGAATTGCTGATGATTCAATCTCCGCGACTAAGAGTTTGGATCCGGACAGAAAGGAAGTGCTTTTCGATGGCGGAAGGCTGTACATCCTTTGAATTTCGACCTTTTCTACAATTTCCCACGAGGGGAATTGAACAACACCAAAAAAATTTTGGGGCGGGTTATACCCGGTCCTCACAACACAAATGTCAATATGAGACAAATTCTGTTGTGCTTAATTGCTTAATGTGTAAAATTACCACAACGTGTTGTGATAATTTTACACATAATGTGTTTGTGATAATAACACATTAAGCTTCACATTACAGCACATTACTCTTTATTAATAAATTTAGTTTTTATTCATA
Source organism: Centruroides vittatus (assembly GCF_030686945.1). NCBI lineage: Eukaryota > Metazoa > Arthropoda > Arachnida > Scorpiones > Buthidae > Centruroides > Centruroides vittatus. Next base: position 4,349,400 of record NW_027122266.1, read on the forward strand.
AATCTTATCTGAATGCAAAATCATTAATGTTAACAAAAGAATAATAATTTTAGGAAACAAATACAAATAATTCATATGTAAATTTCTTGTGCATTTTTCTTTTTTGGACTATATACTATTGTGAAGCTTCGGAAATAGGTCTAGAATTTGTGCAAAAAAGGGAAAACGAAAAATGAATGTTTTATGTCCATAAAAGGGCATGTCTGTAGAGATTTCCGAGAAAGTCAGACTTCTCAGGTTAAAACAATAGATGAATTTGAGTACTTAGATCGAACATCTTCGGTAGGAATCGAATTGTCAGTCGATGTTGACTCATCTAACGACCTGGGTTCCGATCTCGTTACAATTCGTAACGAAGGGGGGGACCAATTAGAGAGCGGAGGCAAGTCGGCATTGACCTATTGGAATGTTCGATCTGGGACTCAAAGGAAAATTATAAAACCCTAAGAAAAAGAGGAGGTGACACTCTCGGTTATTAGTTCTCTCAGCTCTTGATTCGTAGTGCTCCTCTCCTGGATTTTTGCTGCTGTGATTCAACAAGGAAAGCTTGTTCGACGTCCAGGAATTGGCTTCGTTCTCCCGTCCGGTCAAGTGTCGTCCACGTACTGTACACCCAGTTGCCAGAAGTCATCTCTTCAAGTTGTGCTGTCCATATTACCTTCGCCAGAAGAGAAACGATCATCAGAACATTTGAACTCTTTGTACAGACTGGTTTCCCATCTTTGGATAGGCATTACACCTTGTTATAAGAATAGTTGTAAGAAATTTTTATTTTATTAAACGGTTTTGAGATGGAAAACCTGTCTCCGTGAAATTTTTCCACTCTCACACGGCAGTGCTGACCGCTCGATTGTCGTGACATCTTTTCACCCAATCGGCTAACCTCACACTATTATCATATTATGTTCATCTGGAAAGAAAGTTTTCCAATAGTGAAAGAATTCTAAAAATTAGTTCATTAGATTCTGAGACTACTTCCAACAGACAAACAAACATTTTCATTTTATATATTACTATAGATAGATTACAAATCTTAATATGGTAATATCTGAATAGTTTCATTTAACATTTATAACAATCTGAATGAAATAATTTGTATGTAAATCTGTATTAATTTATGTTACTACCATTTTTGCTTAATTTTTATCTCATTATTAGTTACATAATATACTGCAATTCAATTTATTAATATATTTATCATATGAAAGAGTTTTGTTGAAACAGTTGAAAATATTCTTTTTAAGAAAGAAATTTTCTTGCTGGAAAAGTGAGAAAGGAGTTGTAATTCTGTGACACTACCAGCTTTACAACAGTTGTGATATTGAAAGCTTTTATAAACATTTTGAAATTCTGCTGCATTTTATGGTTTATGTTAATCTGAAAGTAAGTGAATGTACTGAAAATGATTCAATATATATTATAAATTATAGTGTTTTTAAAGAGTTATTAATTGATAATTTTTGTTCTTTTGGATTATAAATAAATATCTGTATAACAGTAACAATTCTTGTTGCTGCATAAAGCAATATGGTTAAATTAATAATGCCTCTTATAAAAATTTACTATTGTAAAAAATTATCAGCATTCCTGTCAAAATGGGATTTGAAAGTGTTTCAATGAAAAAGGAATGTGTTTCTCTGATTTATCAGCAGTTTATTAATTGTTTCCAGTAAAATAAGTTTTTGCACATCAAATGCAAAAAAATATTAAAAAATTCATGAAATTTTAGTAAGATACTCTAAGAAAAGAAACTATTTTGTGCAATTAGTTTACTGAAGGCTTAATACATACATAAAAATTTATTTTTTATTCATAAATCTTATCTGTTATGCAAAATCATTAATATTAACAAAAGAATAATAATTTTAGGAAACAAATACAAATAATTCATATGTAATTATAATCAGTTAGTATAAGTTTATTCTTTATAGAGAAGGAAGTCTTCTAAATCTTCTCACAGCTTGTTATATAGTAAATAACATCAGTAAACCTTTATAATCAAACCAGCAAATAAAGTTTTTAATATACTTTGACAAGTGCTTTCGATCCTAATTGGAATCTGCTTTAGGTCAAATTTGAAATTGCTCTTAAAGCATTTGAAATTTTTGTATAGAATGATTTGACGCAGATCCTGAAGCAGATCTTAATTAGGATCGAAAGCACTTCAAAGTATATTGAAAACTTTATTTGCTGGTTTGATTATAAAGGAAGTCTTACTATAATCTTACATTATGAACAACATTCATTCTTCTTGACATATTTTGATATGTACCGTATTTTACGGACTATAAGACGCACCTTAATTTTTAAGCAATTTTTTTAAAAAAAATACCTATAAGACGCACCTGAATTTTGGAGGCAATTTTTCGAAGAAAAAAGTGTGTCTTATAGTCCGTAAAATACGGTATTTCAAAAAAATTTTTTAAATACGTGATACAGGGTGTAAAGTTATTGGCTTGTAAACAGAGAGGGAACAAAAGAAGTGCCAACCTTGCTAATTGGATTCAAGGCAAGTGTATACTTGCCAGGAGTTTATCACCTGGCAGTGGATGACCACCCACATTGGATATTGGCAGACATGAAAGTAAGCTTCACCCTCATCCAATCCAAACAGACCTGGGTGAAAACTGTTTGTATGGACGATCGGTAATTGGTCAGAAGTTCCCGTCCAAAATGCCTTAAATTGGAAGGTGAGCGGTAGAGAAGGAGAGAAAGGGCTTGAAACTGGTAACATGGAAGTCTCAGACACTTGGAAAGCGTGCTGAGGTTAGAGAGAGAGCAAGCATACTCCTCTGCAAGATGTCTCAGGGACTGGTAAGTGCTGAGACCAGGCAAATTGTATAGTAGAGCCAATCCACAGGCTGACAGAGACCTCTCCAGAACTTAATTGTTCCCAAAAGCCAAACAAGCACGTGAGGCACCACACCTTGGGTATCCTATGTTTATTGTGTTTTCCAGCTTGTGTAGTATATATGCATATATATATATATATATTGTAAATAAATTGTATATACTGACTATCTTGAGTGTGGAGGTGTGCTTTCATCGAACCCACATCAGAATGATTTTGAGTCGTGCTTAATCCTGCAAACCAAATCGAGGTGACAGAGTTTAGGGAGGAAACTTCACTCGGAATGGACTTTTTAATTATTAATATAATAATAAATTCATTAAAAATAAATTTTTAAAAAATTTTTTGGAACTAGCATAATTGATCTATTACAAATATTGATTCTTCTTTCAACTTTGACTGCCCAAAAGTGTAAGTTTTTCTTTGAAACAGTGCAATTTATTCTTATTGAAACTAAATAGAAGTTTCTGTAAAAATTGATTCACTATTAAGATAGATAGATATAATTTTCCTAATAATACATTGTTAGGAAAATTAAATATTTTGTTTTATAGTATTTAATATTAAAATAAGTATATAAACTATTAATTAAAAAATTGCAGTAATTTAATTAAAATTATTCTAATAATTTTAGGTAAAAGTTGTAATTCTTGGACAAGATCCTTATCATGGTCCTAATCAAGCACATGGTATAGTATTTCAAGTATAAATAATTATATAATTATAAATTGTAAAATTTGTTTGAATATATGTAAATTCTTAAATCTTTTTGACTTTTGCTGTACAGTTTAATGTCCGTCTATTTCAGTTTCCAGACTGAGAATGTCCAGTTTTGTATTCTATGTAATCATGGGAACCCTCAATCTTCATGAGTCGTTTATCTTTTTGTTCTCTAATGTCTTTTGACCTGCAGTAAAACAGATGGCTGCATATCTCTATTTACTGTTCTACATATATTAGAATATGAAAATAATTCAAATATTTATTTCTTAAAATAAATAAATAACAGTTCTTTTCTTTAGAACATTAAAGAAAATCCATTTTATTAGAACAGCATATCTCTAATAAAATGGTTTTTAATTAAACTCAAAGCCATTTTATTATAGAAAAATTATTTAAAACATTTATACGTTTAAGATTAATTTTTATATTGTAAATTGCATGACGCATGAAATTTGATGCATGAAATTGCATCAAATACGACAACATCAAATTACAGTACATCATACCAGCATTACATAACATTTCTTTGTTAAATAAATAAATAAATAAAAGCCAGATATTTACCAATCTACTTTTTATTGACTTATGGTTTGCTTTATTTAGCTTTTATTTATATATAATTTATTATTTATTTATTTATTATTATTACATTGGGTTAATGGGTTATACTCAGTTGATACCAGTTGCTGCTGTGTACTATGCTGGATCAGAGTCAGGACATAGCAACCAAAACAAGACAAAAATTAAATAAGTGTGTATCTGTATTCAGGAATTTCCTAACAATATGACATATATTCAATATAGTGGCCTTCTGCAGTGTGATGTATGTGTTTCTATTCAACTGTAATGTTCCCAGGCTTTTGTGTAGTGTAGAGGAGAGAACAACAGGTACAATAAGCACCTTATCCATCCTCCACAGATGCCTTATTTCCTAGATGGGTTCTGAGTACTTGCTTATTTTTTCAGTGTATATGTTTTATACATTGTGAGTGTTTCGAATGGATATGTCTATAATGTATGTGATTTTATTGTGTTTGTCAGTGAGAATTTCTCTTTCACTATTAATGCTACCTGATGACAAAATCTGTTTTCCTGAACAATTTTAATTAACTTGTGAGCACTAAAATTGGCCTTTGTAAATGGATAGGGGCAAGGGATACTGCTATTCTGGAATGTGCTTAGAATCATCTTGTCACTTTATTCACTTTACTGTGAATCTGCTTATTATTTTGTTTTAACAGTGTGTATTTTTACTGCTTTACTGTTTTACCTGGTTTATTATTGTTTTATTGTATCAGCAGTACCTTTTTATGTAAAATTTTTTTGGTTTTATAGCATGTTTAATTTTTAATGTTCTAAACATCGAATCGACATGCTAAATGTAAGTCAACATCCTTTTTTCATTTATGTTAATTATAGTTCTCTGAAATCATTAACCCACTTTTAATATTGTAGCAAAAAAAAGCTGATGAGGGACTTCAGGTCTGAAATGCATTCTGGAAATAAAAAAGCATTTTTTCTAAGTCTAATTTGATGTCCTGTGGTGGTGTGGTGGCTGCAAGCAAACGAACAGCTTCTTCATAAGGTGAAGTGGATGTGCATTAGAAGGATCATCAGGGTAACCAGGAAATTATTCTATTCTTCAGTGCTGTAATAAGTCTAGCAGTAAGGAAAAGCCAATTTTAGTGCTCACAAGTCAATATGAAAACTAGGCAAGAAGCATACCATAGTAAATTTAATTAAGTTACAGTCTCATTGGTTGTAATCTTGGTCCTTCAAACCATTGCCAATTTTTCAGTTCCAAATGTTTTAAACTTTGAAATTATTTTCGAAACTGTTCCTTGAGATCATTGTAATGTTTTTGCTATTTTTCTTTGAAATATGATGCATTGAAATTATTAACTGTTTCTTATCTTCACTTAATTGCCTACTGGATGCCATCATTCATTTCAATTTTATACTTCACTATAATTAATGACATCATAAAATTAATGTACGGGAGTATTATTCATTTTAGAATGTTATAATGTTAAAAATTATTATATTTAAAAAATATTAATTATAATAATCATTAAAATATTCCATACTTTAGTTTAATATTTTTCATGATTCCATACATACATACATGATAGTATGGAATTGTGAAAACTCTTACTTTGTTTAAATTACTGTAATTTTGTAATTTATGCAAATATCTTTATGAAATTTGGTGTGTAAATACTCTATGTCTATTATATTTGCCAATTATTAAAAGTTCAATAATATTTTTGTGAGTTTGATTATTTCAGGATTAAAATAAATTTTCTGCAGCAATTACAAAATATTCAATACTTTTGTTCAAGGATTCTATATTACTTAAATATAGTAATAAAGATAAAGCTTCACTTAGAATAATAGAAAGTTAAAATTTTAACTGTAATATAGATAATTCATCCATTTTTAAAATACAAAGGGTATTTTTTTAAATAAGGTCCGTTTTTTGATAAAAAGAAAAATACTGTAAATATCGTTATAATATATTTTTTCCCATATTCTACATACTTTTATCTACTTTTCTACATAATTTCCATTTTTGTTTGAACATTTGTCATACCGCTCAAAAATTTTTAAAATTTCAACTTCAAAGAAATCTGCCACCTGCTGCCAGAAGACGTTAGGCCATGCCGCTTGTCTTGTATGACACGCCGGCATTTTCTCAAGGTCACACAATAAGCATCAGAATTGATTGTTGTGCCTCTTGGCATAAAATCCACTAACAAAGTCCCTTTCCTGTTCCAAAAGACAGTTACCATGACCTTTCGTGCTGAAATTGAATAACAGTTCATATCTTACAGTCGGCTGGTGACTCAATTTTCTTAAACATTATAAACTTTTACAGCTCAGCACACAGACAGGCTATATGGCTGCAAATGCCATCTAAACACTTGCAAAGCATGCTGAAAGCAGATGCTCATGGACACTGCTGCAATCGCGCATCATTCTCACTCTCATTCACAAACGGACCTTATTTAAAAAATAGCCCTTGTATAACTGCAAAATAAAATTTTAATTATTCTATTCTTTTATTAGAGATTAATGAGTTAAGAGTAATTATTTGTGTTGTTTAGGTTTGGCATTCAGTGTTCAAATGGGTGTAACTCCTCCTCCTAGGTAAAAATTATAACAAATTTTTGAAAGATTTTAAAATACAATTTTTAATTTATGAAAAAATAAGATATAACCAAAAATTTTAAAACTTTCTATTGAAATTTCTGATTGTAAATCTAACTTTGTTTAAAAACATAACACTGTTATCCTTCAGATTAACAGTTTAAAATTTTCAATATAAATTAAATGATTTATATTATTCTATTTCAGTTTAGTAAATATGTTTAAAGAACTAAGTACAGATATTCCAGATTTTGTAACTCCAAATCATGGAGATCTCACTGGTTGGTCTAAACAAGGTAATAACTACAAAAAATTTTTGAAATAATTAGAACAAAATCTAATGTAATATTGTATTTTGTTACTTAATAATAATACTTTCTTCATTTAGAACTTTATATAAATATTTATTTAGCTAGGAATGGAAACAATTAAATGTTGAGATCCTAGTTAAATTTCAACAGAGGATCACAACTGCTAAAATCTGTTGGATTTGAGAAAACATGATAAGTAAACAAAAGAGTAAAGAGCTAATTTGCAACATTCAACTCAAGATTGCTAAAATCTGTTGGATTTGAGAAAACATGATAAGTAAACAAAAGAGTAAAGAGCTAATTTGCAACATTCAACTCAAGATTTATCAACAGAAGCTGAATTCCGGAAGGTTTAGGTGTCTACCAGAACTGGATTTATCTTTGTCTAAGAAACTAAGTTTGATGATTTATTTTAAGAAATTTAGCTGAAAAATCTCCATGCCTGTCTTCAAGAAAATTAGCTGCAGGAACAACTGTTTGAAAAAATCTAGAATTGGTAAACAAAGAATATCATCTCTTGCACAATGTAGCAATTGGATCTTGCCTTGATAAATTACCATTTGTTTGGGTCCTTCCCTGAAATGCCAGATAAAAAGTTTAATACTGACCCTGAAATCTAAATGTATATAGATTGCTTCCATGTAGCCTTTATGTTAAACCTTTATGTTAATGGATTGATAGTTTACTGACAAATCTTAAACAGAAAACTTTTGACTGAATTCAATATCTATATATTTAATTTACCTTTTTGTAATTTAAATATCTATATTAATGTCTAAATATCTACATCTATTATAATGTTTTTAAATGACAATCGTTAGATTGTCATTTAAAAAGCAAGAACATAAACACAATAACATGCTAGTAAGTGATTTATAATTTTATTTAATAATTTGAAAATTACACGAATAGTATATTTTAAAGTAAATATTACACTTTAAAGTATTTTTTAATTATGAATTTTTGTTGTTTTAACTCTTTAAACACAAAATTGGCCAAAATAGGTTTTATCCATTCAAAACTAAATCAGCTAATGGAAAAGTTGTTTCACTGGTTTTGCTATACAAATTCCTTTTGTAGCCTGAGGGGTAAAAACAATTTAGTCTCTAGCTACATACGAGGAGAAAGTTTTCAGAGTTTAATAAGATATTGAGAAATATTTGACTAACTCTTCCAGAATTTGAAGAATCAAATTTTTTAGATTTATACATAAAATTTTTTATAACTTGGATACAAGATGATGTCACTACTGCTGTATATTCTTTAAGCCAAATTCTCAAATTAATTAATTAAAAATTACTCATAACTTAATCCAGTATTTATTGGGATTTAGGCATATATTTGTACCTTTGCATTTCTTATGAACATTATCTGCTATGATAATGATATACAGTAGAGAGTCGTTAATCAGAACCCCGGTTATCCAAACGCTTTCCAGTCGGACTGTGTCATGCTGAATCAAACGTTTTTGATACTAGATTTACTTCTAAAGCATAATTTTCATGTTTTTATATTCTTCAATATATTTATTTTGTTTGTACAAAATGAAGAAATAATTTTTAACGATACGATAGCCTCGATTATTATTATAAAAATTTTCGTTAGGCTTAAAATCGACGAAAATTCAACACGAAGTGACACGCAACGGAGAAAAATTTGAACATCACACAGGTTAATGTATTTTTTCGTACATAATCGGTAATCGGAACAAATCACTAATCTGAACAACCCCAGTCCCAAATTGATTCCGATTAATGACTCTCTACTGTATCATGTTAATGCAGTTAAAAGTATTACATTATAATAGTATCGACTGAAATGTTACAATCTATAATAAGACATACAGTACTTTTTTTAATTGTAATAAATCAAAGATAATAAAATTAAATCAGAAGTAATGTGCATATTTAATTTTAAAATTATTATTATTATATTTATTTTTAAGGGGTATTGCTTTTGAATTCCTGCTTAACAGTAAGAGCACACAATGCAAACTCTCATAAAGATCAAGGATGGGAAAAGTTGACAGATGCTGTTATTAAATGGCTGAATGAAAATTTAAAAAATGTTGTCTTTTTATTATGGGGTTCATATGCACAGAAAAAAGGTTCTTTTATTGACAAAGTAAGTAAATATTACCTTAAAATTATTATGTTGTTGATCTGTTATATTAACAATAGAGGCCTTTAAGGTTAATAAGCTTATATTTATTTTACAGAAAAAACATTTAGTTTTACAATGCCCTCATCCATCTCCATTTTCTGCAAATAAAGGGTTTTTTGGTTGCTGTCATTTCTCCAAAACAAATGATTATCTTGAAAAACATGGAAAGAAACCTATTGATTGGAGTAACTTATCTACTTAAACTACATCAGATAATAGTATGTGAGAAACTATTATTAGTTCTTCACATACCATTTAAAAGTATTTATTGATAATGTGGTATGTGAATCAATATGAATAACAAAAGTAACAACTTAAATGTTTTACCAAAGTTTCAGGAAATTCAAGCAAAAAAGAAGAGATAAGTTCTTGAACTTAAGTTATTTCAAGAAAACCAATTACTTTTTAATAATTTAAATTTTATGTAAACAAAATTTTTGTATGGTTTTGAATTTTTATTGAATATAAATAAAAGATTTTTAACAAATTTACATTTAAATTGTTTTATCAATTGTTATGTGCAAATCATATTTTAGATGGAAGAAATACAAAATGGCTGGGTGACCAAAGTATTTATTGTCAGCCTACTGCTCTTGGTATTCAGGATCAAATTCAGGCAAGCATCTCAAGAAAATTTTTACATAGGTGGTCTGTCCTGAATATGTTGAGCCCTGTCCCTTTCTAGTCATCCCTTTGAGAGCCTGGTTGAATTCACAATGAACATGAAATAAATACCCATTGTGAACAGGGTAGAAAGAGGCAAAAGTGGAAAAATATACAGTGGTGGTTAAAAGTTTAGGACTGCTATCCAATTTTTTCTTATAAATGCCTTTAACTGAAAAATTAATATGACTAATGTGATGCTATGTTGTTAAATTTATAGAAACATATAAACTATGTATATGAGAAGTATTAATAAATAAATAAAATATTTTATCTGAAAATTACCTCTTCAAACTACATACATCTTTACTCTGGAGAAAAGTATAGGACTAAAACAAATTTGAACCAAACATCTCAGTATCTTATGGGTAACCAAAATTTTTTATGACACTATGCAGCTTGTTATAGAATCAACTAAATATTCACAAAGTTCTTTTGGAATGAAGACTAAGCTTTTCAGGCAGCCTCAGACAATTAATTGTTACACAAAAATAAACTTAAAAACTCACGCCAAGGTTTATATAGCTTCTGGAAGAAAATACAGAGGAGGAATTTTCAAATTTCAAAAATTTCAAATGCAGCAACTATCAAGCATATACCCTACTATCAGTTTCACTTGGGAAAAAGAGCAGGAGGTATCAATAACATTCTTGGATTTGTGCATACGAAAGTCAGTTGAGCAGCCGCAATTTGAAGTTCATCACAAATCTAACAAGTTACTGTATATTATCCCAGCAGATGCTTTCCAACTGTCGCCGGTATATCAATGCCACCATTGCTGCACTTGTTAGAAGGGCATTATTGCTTCCGTCGGTGCAGCTAGCAGCAAAAAATCGAATTAGACATCGTCAGAGTGGCGGTATCTCTTGCTGGATTCATGCGTGGCAAATATGAACATGTACTCCACAGGGTAAAGGAGTCCCTATTCCCACATACCACACTGCACAGAAAAGAAAAAACATTCGTGATCCAGACTTCATTGCCGTATCTTGGACCACCCTCTATACGCATCAGCCACATCTTTCGGCAGTATAACTTAATCCTACCCGTAACCCCTCTACCAAATCTACGTAGGTGCATCTGTAATGATCGTGACAAGCTAACCACTTTAGAAAAATCGGGTTTGTGGAATACACCTAGAAAATCCGGCAACGGGGGAACTATTACAAAATATATAGGAGCTACAACAAGAATGCTCGCCTCCTGCCTCACAGAGCATCAGGACGATATAGCCAAGGGAAAACGTACTACAGAGCTCGCTAAAAAAGTTTTTGAGCAAGGCCACAGAACGGAAATATTAAAATGCTACAACTATCGAAGGCTTGTGTTCATCTGTGAGAAGCACTGCTCACAGCTACTACGGAAGCATGCAATGTTCCCACCCTCGATCTACCCGGGGTGTGGGTAGCATAGTATCCACGTTTAAACAACGAAACGCGCCTAACATCGTATCGCCATCGCGGTGTCAATTCCACGCATGCGCCGCTCTCACCGTAGATTTAAGAATTCGAACATGTCAAAAACTAGTTGCATGTTCTTAACAGAATTACCGGACACCTGTTTTGAATTTTAAAATTCTGCTCCTCTTGGAACTTTCTGTGCACGTTCGTTTCATTAAAATCATTCTTTTCACCTGAGGACGACGATTATAAACTCGTCGAAAGTGCTTGTGTTAATGCTAAAGGAACTATTTTAACTCTAAACTCAGTGAATTTTCTTCCGGAAGCTAATTAATTGTTACTTTTGAATATTGGTTATGAATTACAGTTTTCACATCCCATAATGTTTTGATGGGATTTAAGTCAGAAAATTGTGCAGGCCATTCAAGTAATTTAATACAGTATAATTGGGTATAATTGTTTTGAAAATCTTTTAACCAATTTACTGGTGTGTTTGGGATCATTATCATGTTGGAATTTCCATGTTAGAGGTAAATCATCAGCATATGGAAGCATCACATTTACTAGTATGATTTTGTATTGATGATCTAAATTTCCATTTATTTGATGGATAGATTGGGCCAAATTCATGTTGTGAGAAGCATCTCTATACTCTTATGCTGCCACACAAATTTCACTGTAGCCTGCAGGCAGACAGGACGATATTCCTCCTTTGCTGCACTAGGTGAAAAAGAGTATCAGAACATAAATCGGGGTTGTTAATTTTACTTTAGTAAAGTTGCTTGAGAAATTGTCATAAAAACTATTCATTTTTTTATATTGTCGGTCGTACTTTCATTTCTGGTTGGGACAAAAAGTCACAACAGTAAGCGAAAACGTAACTTGGCGAATGGGTTGGCAATTGCTATAAAAAAAAAAAAAAAAAAAAAACAGGGTGATCTCTGCCGTACGTTTTAAAAGTAATAGTTATAGTAATCGAAGAAATGCGGTAATTTCTAAACATTTGAAGTTTCTTATTAAATAATTTATAAACTGATGTTGAAAGCTTAAAGTCAATAATTCATTGCCTTACGAAGGAATGTATCCATATTTAAAAAAGAAAAAAAACTTCCAAACCCCTCGCTACTGTTATTTTAAGCACAAAATAAAGTACACAAATAGTCAGAAATTTCGGTTATTGAATTGGCTGCTTTTGTTACACATCCCTGCAAAACTAAAGACTTAGCGGCGCCACTGAGTAAGTATGTTTATGCAGTTCAATTTAAGTAATAGCTAATAGTTCAAATGATTCTCCGTAAAAAATATGCGTTTAATATTCATATTAAAATTACAAGTGTTTTTCACGCGTTATAACGAACCTTATTTTCTACGATCAACTTGTTGGCCACCGTTAAAACATACAATTCACATATATTTTAATTATCATCAGTGGCGTGCCGTCATTGGAAGCGATGGAAGCGCCGATTCCACCTTCCAATGACCTTCCCTTGAATTTTATAAAATATAAATTTTCATATTTTAACGTACTTTGAATTAATTAAAATTAATATTTTATTATAACTGCATTATGTATCTTTTACAAATTTCTATACTACATGTGAAAAAAAAACGATAAGATTGCTATTGTATATTCGAATAATTCGGTGGCAGAAGGAATGTCGAAACCGGGTCAGTCTCCAATCAGCCAGATTATATAGGCATTAGCACATGCAGTTTACAGTGCACCAACCTCACCCGGTTTAGCTGGTAGAAGCGACACACTCGTAAAGAGTACAGCTTTATATCCCGGAGCGGTTGTGGGCTGTTATCCGCCTGCCTGTCAACTTCCAACAGCCAGATTATAGGCATTGGCGCATGCGCTTTACATAGCACAAACGTCACGGTTTAGCTGGTAGAAGCGACACACGCGTAAAGAGTACGCGACTTTATATCCCGGAGCGGTTGTAGGCTGTTAGCCGCCTGCTAGATATTCGGCCACTGTCGCCCGATTATGTGAATAAGGAGGAGACTAGATCAACGGCGGGCAACCCGCGGGCCAGCTACGGCTGGCGAAAAGTTTCTATCCGGCCCGCGAGATCTTTAATAGATTATTAAATTGGAAAAATAACTAATTAATAGTTATTTTTCCAATTCTTTGTAATTTTCGAAAACGATAAAAGAAATAAATGTAGTAATTAACTTTTTATTTATTTATTTCATATTTGCAGACTAAAAAAATTACGAGTCACAAGAAGGCGTCAATTAACTACTACGGCGCGGAAAAAAACGTAAAATTTATTCTGGCCCATGTTATAAAAAGGGTTGCCCACCCTAGACTAGATTTATAACAACCCAACCGATAGGAGTTTACTGGCACGTTTTTATGATAGTTCTGTATATTTGACAGGAGTTTAAAAAAACTCCATTAAAATATTTGATATATTTATTCTGCGTTTATTCCGCTCTCCCGTCTTATATTACTTACGGATTTCAATGTTAAACCGGTGATATTACGATTATAGTATGTCCCATCTGTAAGGGGATGCAGAAAAAACGTGTACAATTCTAGTACAGTGTTAAAAATTAACTGTTACTTTGGCAGCATCATTTACAACCAAATTTAATGAATGAGACGTACAGTACATACAATGGTACAAAAAAAAAGCTTTAGAATTTATTTTCCTTAAATTTACGATTTATATATCCGTTGTCATAAAAATTTGTCTTTCCACTGTTTTCCCAAGACTACAGATATTCAGGTACAAAGTAACTGGTTTCGACTTATTTCTACTTAAGAAGTGACTAAATAATTAAGAGATTAGGGAATGGGGACATAAATAAAACCCTGTTGAAAGAGCCAGAATTTTACTTCAACAAAAGCTTAACAGAACCAAGCACTCGCTCAGTACAGTGGGAAACTGATTTCCGTGTACACCTGGTATTAAAACGAATTAGTTAGAAAACGAATGACTATTAAGTTTAACATAGTTAGATTTTTACAGCTACGGTGAGAAACGTTTAAAATTTACAACAGCCCTGTGGCGTCCTTTGAGATATACTAGTGATGCGACAAAAGAGGCATTTGACATTGACCGGTATCGGCACCCTCGGGATTTGGCACGCACACACTCACTACACACCTACCTGGACCGTCACTAGTTCCATCCATTAGCTACTCGTATCAAGATATTTGACTAAGTGGATTGCTTTAAGATTTAAAAAGTAAAGAATATTTTATGTTATTTTTATGTACGTTTCTTTACAAAGCTATATTTTAATTATAATTTTCTTTAAAAGTATATTAATACAATCGAACAATACATTGTACCAGGTATGTATATCCACCGCACATTTTATTTCACCGAGTAAGTTTTTATAATTTATTTTTAATTTTAGCCCTTATATCGTGGCTAGCGATTCAGAATGTAATTGTGATATTAAAAATACATTTAGAGAAGTCTACAGTTTTTACTGGCTTATCGAACAAATGAATACGAATGGACCCTAGACCAGTGATTCTTAACAGGGGGGCCGCGGCCCCTGGGGTCCATAAGAAGTTTGCCGGGGGCCGCCAAATTATGCAAAATTTCCTTCAGAATATAATAAAAAGAAAATTGATGTATAATCCGAATATCGTATTGAAAAGTGAAATAAGAAAGATAAAGTTTTTCTATTTAGTTTTTATTTATTTATTTTGTATTTCTTCCTACATACAACTTTGTTAGTACAGAAGAAATAAATGCAAATATGCTATTTACTCCGCAGTATTTACTTCTTTTATTCCAAAGCAATTTTAAGAAACTATTAATGCTTGGAATTTTAAAAATAATTAGGAAAAATAGTAGGCTTTGAAAATTTAAATATTTTTGCAAAAGTTATGCAAAATCCTTACGACAAGTGGGCGTTTTAGTTTTAGTTTAGTTTTAGCATCGACATTGGATCGATTTATCGACATGTTTCTTATTTTATTTTCTGTTAAAAATTAATGAGTTTTCATGTTTAATTGTGAAGTTTGAATGTTTTTTAAATAGATAATGAAATAATAAAGTTATGATTTACATTTATTATATAAAAAATAAAGCAATAATAAAAAAAATCAATTTATTATAGATAAATTATCAAATATAAATTATTAAAAAATGGGGTCACAAAAAAATTATAAAATATTTGGTGGGCCGCGAGTATAAAAAGGTTAAGAACCACTGCCCTAGACCATCACTGACGCGCAATTAACTGATTGCCCCTGGAAGTCGGCTTCTTACAGAAACACAGCTTCCCTGTCATCAAATGTCACGGCACGCCACTGATTATCATCTTTTTTTATTACGGATATACCTAAATATAAAGTAACAATTATAAAAAAAAGTACCAGTTGCGTTACCATTATAATTTCCTATAAAAATTCAACTTGCATAACAGAGCAGCCAGCATTTAGGGTAAAAGTGTTAAAAGCTGTATAAGTGATATAAAATGGGCGTAGGAAGGCTTTAATGACAAGTGTGTACTATAAGTATACTATTTAAAGCCTAGATGCGAAATAGAAAATAATGTATATAAAATGCAATTATAGCTGGATACCTTTTGCTTCAGCTCTAATGATAGTAACATAAAGCAACCAAAACTAGGAATTAAAAGCTAAAGTGATGTTAATGTTGTTACAAATTAACAGAAGAAAAACTACAAGGGGTAGTCAAAGAGTTCCGGAATTTACCTACTGTTAGAAAATAAGATAAGGTTATGCATTGCTGTGGTAGGATGCTCAGCATGTCTATTCGATGTGTGATAAGTTTAGACTTGCACAGTCATTACTGTATCGTCTTTGTTGGGCATAACTGCATGTCATTCGGCCAGTTCGAGCAGCGTTAAAAACATCAAGTTCATGTGCAAATTGAGGAAAACTGCTGCAGAGTTGTGCGATGCAGTATGGAGGAAGCAGCCTGACAAGTGGCATGGACAGTGGTTTTTCTCTCACGATAACGCACCGAGTCACACATTACCTGTGCAGCAATTCCTCGCTGACAAAAGCATTCCTGTTATCACCCAGTCACCTTACTCTCCAGGTCTTGTTCCCAGAGAATTTTGGCTGTTTCCTACTCTCAAAATGGACCTCAAAGAGACGCGTTTCGCAATCAGGGAGGACATTATATCGAATACGAGGGCCCAACTCTTGAAGGTTCCAAAAGAAGCATTCCACACCTGCTTTCAACAGTAGCAAGATCGATGGAACAAGTGTGTTTCTGCGGGAGGGGCCTACTTTGAAGGTGATTAGTTCCGCATTAATTCCAAAACGCAAAAATAAACATATTAAATTGTAGAAACGCGCTGTAAATTATCTCAACTACACCGATTAACATCCACTTTGTGTGAAATTTGAGAGGAAGGTATTATTTGTAAGGTAAGTGTAGCACACACTAACTACTACTACTAATGTCAATAAGTCATTAATTGTTTTATGTCTTGTAAACGAACCCCCCTTCCTGATTTTGAGTCGGTCAAATTACAATGCTATTATTCTACTATACTGGGAAGAATGTTTTCTTTAACGTTTAATTAACAACTAGTTGTGTTAATCTAATTAATTTTATATTTTAGTCGCAGTTTAACCGGCATTCCGTTTACCCCCGTTTTTATGAGACATTAATATTTATAAAATGCCGATCATTCCGCGAAAATACGGTACCGATTCGTGTAGTCTGTACGTTTCTAACCAAGTCTCGTCTTTTATATGTGCAATACGAAACCTACATAAGATGATTTTTTATAAATTAAAATGACAATGAAATTCAACTATTATTTTATTTGAAAAACTTTAATATTTAATATTATTTGAGTTAATAAAGCTTCGAGCTCTTAGTTAAGTTAATGATTAAGTTACTTTATTATTTAATACAATATATTTATTTTCTAATCAATCAAGTAACTTACGTTTAATGATTTACGTTTAGTAAATTATCAATTTGAATTTTATCATTTATAATTTATTTTCAATTCTCCGCTCTGCGAACGTAATAAGTGGGATTTTTTTCACGTCTATTATGAGTTCGACCAGATTCACAATGTGGAAGCTGGATGATGAGGAACGAGCTTGATGTTTTTCGGTAAATTATCCATAAAAAGTTTATTGCATACCGAACCCGGCCCTTAGAATAAAAGGCTAATGCATTCAGTGCTTTGGACATTCGGGTGTCAAATTCTTAAGATTGCGTCACACTAGACAATTTTCTGGGAAGAGAAATGAACTTTATGATAGAAAAAAAATTATTTGGAACTCCCTGGTTTTCACATTTAATAGATGCTTTTTGTAAAAAATAATCAAATTAAAATTAATGTTTATTTTATATATCTAAGTAATTAATTTTTTTAATTCTTAAATTACAGTTAAGTAATTTTTTAATCTTTAAATTTAATTAAATCTACTGTATTTTGAGAAGTTTTTCTGTGCATATTTGATTATTCAAATTAAATATTTCATTAGTTTTAAAAAATAGTTATTTCTTCCTCCTTTTTGTAATAAGAAAGGTTATATTAAATTTTAAAATTTTATTAAAATTCGTCCACTTTAAATTTTCTGTGAACTAAACCCAATTTTATTCCTTTTTTTCTAATTTATTTAATTTAAGTTAATTCATTTAAATATTTTCTTACATTTAAATTTAAATTATAATCTGCTTAGGAATAATTAAATTATAATTTTTACTTTAACCCTTTAGAAATATGTTAAAATATTGTAATGCATTTCCATTAATAAAATTGATTTTAACTTAAAATTTATTATTTTACGAAATGATAAATTATTTTTTCCAAATGAAATTATTTATTTATAAATATACAGGGTTAATCAGAAGTCCCTGGTACCCTTTTCATTCCAAAAGTAATGAAGATATATGAATTTAATTTTATTTCTGTAGTTACATAGGAAATCATCCTTTTTGATCTTGAAAATGATTTTCAAGGTCAACAAAAAGGTAACCAATATTTCACATAGATGACTCGAATAAAGATTTGTATATCTTTTCTTAAATCAATTGTTTTTACTTCCAGTCTCGAATCTTTTCTACTTGTGAATTTCTCTATCCTCTATTATGGCTTTATTGAGTCTATATGAATCGATCGATCTAAAAACCAAAAATACACAAGAATGAGAGCAGCATCTTTCGATGTATTTTTAAAACTAATTATTTGTAAGCTATTAGTATTATATTACAGTAGAGCATCAATTATCCGACTGAACTTGGACTGGGGTTGGTCGGATAACTGAAAAAACGGATAACCGAAAAGTATGAAAAAATACATTATTAGTATAGTATATTAGTATATCCCATGTAATTAGTATATTACCTACTTCGCGTTGAATTTTCATTGATGTTAAGCCTAACAAAAATTTTTTAAAAATAATGCCGCTATTGTATCGTTAAAAATTATTTCTTTATTTTGCACAAAATAAATACAGTATTGTACTGTATATTGAAAAATATAAAACAAAAAAATATATATATTCTGGTTACATATTTTACATAAAGTAGGCCGATACATTAGAAAAAGAAGTCCAAAATGTTCTTTTGCTTCACAACTGACACTCGTTTTTTGCCGCTAAATCTCGCACACGTTTTAAAAACAGCAATTCGATAGCGTCGTTAAATAAAATTATGCCTGGTTTAAATACTGGCCTCCCTTTCATGGTCGAATCATGTTGCCAGCTAAAACACGCAAAAATTTAACAAAAATAATATTAAAGTAGCCAAGACGAAGCCAAATATTGTAGCGCGGACATTTGAATTTACCGACTAGAACGCGGTCGGTTAACCGATGTGACGATTGATCGGGGGTCGGATAATCGATGCTCTACTGTATCTTTATTATTATAATTAAAAAATAGATCTCTGATATTTGATAAAATTCTTATTAATTGCTATTTGTCATATAGCATGGAATTTGTAATTAATAATACAATTTTCTTCTCTCAAAAAATTTATGATTTTGCAATTATGTTAAGCAAATTAAAACTGAAATAGCGATAATAATCGTGCAACTTTCTATGTAACTACATTAATAAAAGTATATACTATTCTTTTTTGTTACTAAGAGAAATATGTTTAAGCAATCGATAATTTGTTTCCAATCAATACTTAATTAAATCACAATTAAAAGTACTGTATTACGCATTAAAATTAATATTAGTTAAACAAGAACGTTTTCTTTTTACAAAGTATCGTCCTCATCTCAGCTTTTGTTAATCTTGATTAGAAATATCAACAGACCTTCACTTTTTAAAATCTTTACCACAAAAATTTTTGTGGATGACAAAATAAAAATTTGTTCCAGCGAGTCGCGGTTTTTTAATAGAAGACAGGACGAATTTTTTTTTTCTTTTCAGAATTTGTGTTCGAGTACCGATATATCGCTGTATTTCGTTCGTCGTTTTTACGAATGATTACTTACCTAAGGTTTAAAAATGTTTAATAAACTTTATAAATACGAAGATTAATCTATAAAAACAAAATATGGTGACAGCTTTAAGATTGAAAGTAACGACGTCTACATCTGGTTGATAGGAAAGCTGGGACAAGGAAGGTAAAAATTGTACTATCCGTTTTTATTAATCCTGACAAAAGGCACAAAACAAATTTAAAATGTTAATATTCTAACATCCATGGGCAAATTTGAGACAATACGCGTGCATACTTGAATTTTAAAAAAATTAGCGAATAACGGAGTTTGCACTAAAAAGTTATGACATTTTGTAGCGAGAATTTCTCAAATTCTCGAATCGTGTTAGAGCAAAAACTTGTAAAGATACAGAACATTCCGTAAACACTAAACTGTAATAAATTATATATATATATATATATATATATATTAATAATTCAATTCAGTTTGTATAAAATGTCTTATATTCTCATGGAAAACATCTGGCCACACTTATTTATCGGGACAAAAATTAAAATTCGAGTTAAGGAAGTTCGACTTATCGATAATCTACTCTATAAAAATAAAAGCTCTACAGATAAAAATTCTGTTTATAATCATTTTAAATAATCATTGTCTCTTTAAAGTTTATGCCTCGTATTATTATCCATATTAAAATGCATGTTAATAACGTATTTGCATAAAGTAAGTTTTAAAAGATGCGTTAGGATCGGCCGTTTGGAAACGACCGTTAGGAACTTCCGTGGGAAGAACCGTTAAGTTTCGAATCGTCAACCATCGGACGATTGGCCGGCGGGAAGTGACCGTTGGCGGCCGTTGCGGGAACATTCAAATTTGATTGGAGCAGGGTTCGAACGCCGTCGACTATTTAAGTTCGTATCGCGATCGGCTGGGATGGTGTGATCGGATCGGATCGGATCAAGGGAGATCGTCGTTATCGAGGTGCTAACTAACTCTCTCGTGGGAAGTTACGTGTTTGTGTATGAACTTGTTCCTGACTCGGAGGTTTTGTTAATTACAAGTCTGTTTGTTCGTAAGGAGTTCTTTCGACGAATTTGTACGGGAATAGTCGGTTGTTGTTAGAATTAGTGTTTGTGCATAATTAATTGTAACTCTAATTTGGATTATTTTGTACATTTACTGTAAATATAAAATTTGTGTTTTTCGTCAAACCGACTGAGTGGTTATTTTGAACATTACTGGCGCAGTCTCGACAGGATATTTTGGATACTTTGGATTACGTTGGATTATCCTGGATTACACTTCAAAGAATCGGAAGAACTGAGCTACGACAGAGAAGCAGACGTACGTACAGAGCATCACCAGCAATTAGACCCAGGTAAATTTTTTGTTTCTCGCTAGCACACAGAGATGCCTAGACGCGCGAAATCGCGGCAGCTAGAGACTAGAGATTGGGAGGATGACGAGCCGAGTTCATCGCGCAGGACAAGCGGGTCGGGAGACGACCTCGAAGCGCTTAGGAGACAACTCGAGCTCTCGAAAGAAGAGACAAGAAGGGCAGAAGTAGAGTTAGAACAGTTGAAGTTACGACTGGGGATCACAGGAAAATTAGACGATACGAAGCGGCAGGAACGGCAAACACGATCCGAAGGACTTAAAGTCGAGGGGAACCGCGACTTCGGGGATAGGACAAGCTCGTCGGGAAACAGGCCGCGGGTAGAATGGGATAGGCCAAGGGAAACTGACCGGCAGAAAAGAGGGTGTCCTGATAGGCGGGTAGACGACGAGGCCGAACGCATGCGACCCAAGGCAGCGGACCGCGTGGTGGTGGAGGTGAGAGCATCCAAACTCTCTTGCCCACCGGGGAGCGGGGAAGCAAAGGATCGGGTCAAGGCAATGCGGGGAGAAGGGAGGCCCACGTACGTAGCCGGATCGAGGACGGGAACCGCTGGGGTCAGGGTGGCCAAAGTCCCCATGCTAAGAGTAGAAAGTAGGCGCAGCTCACAGGTAGACCGGGACATTAGGGAGCCTAGTGGAGTCGCGGCAAGACGAGAGGAGGCAGTTCATAATATCCAACCCGAAGTCGGGAGGTCGCTGAAGGAAGCTGAGACAGTAAGCGGCAGAAATGGTCCCCCAGTTAAGGACGTTTCGGGAACGGAAGCGTCGGGGTTAAGGGAGTCATGGGTCCCTAAAGCGGTGACGGGAACGAAGGAGGAAAGCCAACTCGTTGGAGCCTTCGGTCACCAGGTAGAGGCAGGCGTAGCGTCAGTGCCGCTTGGATTGTGGGAGGAAGGACGCGAAGAAACGCCAGGATCGGCACGGGTGACGTGTGCGATCACCAATAGGTTAGGGAAAGCGACAGACGCTCTCTTAACGGAAAGGGACTTCCGAGCGCTGGTAGAAGCGAGAGAGAAAGCGGATTCCGAGGCAAGAAAAAGGGAATTAGCTGAGGAGCAGAGTATATTAAGTGCGGTAGCGGGGATGTTCGTGGAAGCGAGCGAGGCGGTTAAACGAGAGCCGCCCGACGACAAAAACCGGGGGATGGTCATAGGACCGCTTGACCAGACACAAGGGCGGCAGCGCACGGCCCAGTGTGAGCGGAGGGCGCAGTCTGAGCAAAATAAAGCAGGGGACGCGACTCCTATTGCGAGGAGATATTCCGGTAGCGAATCGGATAGCCGAAGCGAACGACCCGCCGCGAACAGGAAACTGGAGGGCGAGGACGCTGATGAAGGGAGGCCGGGAGTCAGAGCAGTAAAGAATGGGGTAGCTGGGACGCCTCAGGGTCAAAATTGTGGCGTCGGGGAAATAATCGACTTGGGAGATATCGGCCGGGAACCCGCGACGCAGTTGGCGCAACATGCCGATGACCAAAGACGAGCGATCGGGGAAACTAGCGAACCGCTGCTAGGGTTACCGAATACGACACGGGATGAGCCTCTGGATGCCACGAAGGAGTGTCATTCCGTGGACGACTTGGCCGGATTGATTGGGCAACAGGCGAACGTGATCTTGGCGACCGTCACTCGGGTTCAAAGAAAACACAGCGGTGAAGAGACCCGGAGGTCTCGGGCCACGGCGGGCGCGGCCAGTGGCCAATCGGAACCACCCACACACGTGCTAAGTCCGGAGGGAGGCATATCGCCGGTCCGGAAAACGACGGACAACGGTCACAACCGAGCTCGCGGTAAGAAACCCAAATTCCGTGAGAAGGGCCGAGCGACATCTGGTGACCAACAAAACCGGATGACGCGCCGAAGGCGACGGGGACGACCTCCTCGTAGGGGGACCCGCGCGGATAGGTCTCGGGGATCCAAGGGGTCCTACACCATCGCGAGGCATCTCTGTGCGCGGGTTATAGCGAGTTTGCCCGGTTGTACCGGAGGTAAGGGTCAGTCCGCACGAACGGACATTTGTAAAATTGCTGAGTGTTGTTGGATCAAACAGGCTTGGGCTAAGCTCAGTTTGATCCTTGGCCGCGGAGGTGTAAGGTATGGAATCGCCAAGACGCGCGATTCCCACCTGTTTGTTATAACGAACTGTCATAACGGAAAAGTCGTTAGGATCGGCCGTTGGAAACGACCGTTAGGAACTTCCGTGGGAAGAACCGTTAAGTTTCGAATCGTCAACCATCGGACGATTGGCCGGCGGGAAGTGACCGTTGGCGGCCGTTGCGGGAACATTCAAATTTGATTGGAGCAGGGTTCGAACGCCGTCGACTATTTAAGTTCGTATCGCGATCGGCTGGGATGGTGTGATCGGATCGGATCGGATCAAGGGAGATCGTCGTTATCGAGGTGCTAACTAACTCTCTCGTGGGAAGTTACGTGTTTGTGTATGAACTTGTTCCTGACTCGGAGGTTTTGTTAATTACAAGTCTGTTTGTTCGTAAGGAGTTCTTTCGACGAATTTGTACGGGAATAGTCGGTTGTTGTTGGAATTAGTGTTTGTGCATAATTAATTGTAACTCTAATTAATTGCGAGTTAGGAAGTTCGACTTATCGATAATCTACTCTATAAAAATAAAAGCTCTACAGATAAAAATTCTGTTTATAATCATTTTAAATAATCATTTTCTCTTTAAAGTTTATGCCTCGTATTATTATCAATATTAAAATGCATGTAAATAAAGTATTTGAATAAAGTAAGTTTTAAAAATGCTATAGCGACTTTACAATTTATCAAAATGATTGTTTTTATTTAAAAAAATTAGAAAATACTCAAAAAGTTTCTAAAATATGTCTTAAAATAAATTGGACTTTGACCAGTTAATAGACATTTGATTTAACTTCTAAACAAGTTTTTGTGAAAAATGTGGTCAAAGTCCGATTTATTTTCGGAATTTTTCGAATTTTTTTAGTACAGTATTTCGCGGTTTTAGGAATAATTACTATTGTCACTCTAATTCTATATTTTTACTTTTCAGGATCTGTTATATCAAGAACGAAAACGCTCATTGAGCGAAAAAACGATCACAACGCGTTGTGATCTCTTTAAATCATCCACAACGCGAAATTCGCGTCGTGCTTTTATGATATTTGACTACTACGCATTGCGGTGATTAAGAAAACCCACAACGAGTTCTGAACGTTAGCTGATGCAACTACGATAGAGGGTGATACAACGCACAGTGGTTTGTAACTTTAAAATATGTGTTCTGGCCTCGAAACATTTTTATTTACAATTTTTAATGCTGAACAACATTAGTTCTTCAAGTTTTCCTAGAAATTTAATTTTCATACTTTAAAAAATTTCAAAAAAATAAAATGTATGGAGAAAAATACACATTTTTTTGTTTTTTTTTGTTTGTTTTGCTTAAAAGTGCTAAAGGTCAAAATACATGTACTACTAGTACATGTATTTTGACCTTTAGCACTTTTAAGCACTACGTACTAGTAGTGTTTGATGTACTCTACACGATGACAAAATCAGCTGCTAAAGTTAAAAATCACTGTGCGACGGATTTATTATGATTAAAAGCAACCACAAATTCTGGATGTTAAGTAATAACGAGATTTCTTTTCAATATGATTTATTTATCTTATATAAGTAGGTAACAAAATTATTCATCGCATACAGAAATTTAACTTCGTAATTTTTCAACAATATTTAATCATTCATGAAAATCTGTTGCCGTGCTCGAGATGTCAACATTTTCTAACAACTAATTTACTAAAAATAATTACTTTGTCAGGAACTGTTATTAATAAATCAGTCTTTTTTATGAGAATCAAAAATGTTGCAAAGTTATTTATTTTACAAAAACTATTACCGTGATATTTTGAGTTGCATTGTATGTTCTTTGAGAGACATTTGCATTTTTAGCAATACAGTATCTTTTACAGTGAGACATTATAAATCCTTGCTTGCTCCAGATGTTAACGTGGATGCTGAGCGAAGTGTTAATGAAGTTGGGGGTACGTCCTAAATGTTAAATAAAGTTATTCTCAGAAATTGTAAATTCATTACGAACATAAAGTCGATCAGGAAGACCTTCCTTGCCTCCTAACTGATCGAGATCTGTTAGTATAATGTTCGTAACAATAGCTAAAACATTTCTGGGAGCTGCTATCAACATCAGGCACCCTAACTAAAACATTCGAACCAATTTTCGTTCTATGAGCCTAACATATACAACAGAAGGAAAGTATGGCGATCGATGAAAGAATGACCACAAGATTTTTACATTTTTGGACTCGGGACATTAGAAATGAAAAAAATTGAGGGTTTTTCTGTGTGTAAGAATGTGTATATGACAGAGGGACACGATTTTGTTCACCTAGTTTGAAGCTTAATAACTAGTACTTGTCGAGAATTTCTGAACTTTTTCAGGGAGGTTTGTGTATCAGGGGATAGATGCTATTCAATTTTGATGGTTAAAGTTTGAGAGGTGGTGAGATAGAGAAGTCGTATGTGATATCTCGCGTAGGGTCAGACTTAATGACGATTTTACTCGTTATTAGAATTTACATTTTTTTTTCTTTTTTTTTATAATACCCATCTCTACTTTTAAAATTAAGCTTTTTATCATTTTATAATAATTATGATATAAAAACTGTTTTAAAAACTCTCAACAAATGGCGCCACAGGCAATCGTAAATGTTTTCGATGGGAAAGTTACTGAAATCGTTGCTGCATTTTTATATTTTAGCAATACAAAATATTAAAAAATTGATTGAACGATTATTATTATTATTATGTTGGGTTAAGTTAGATATACTCGGTTAACACCGGTGGCTAAGTACTATGCCGGACCAAAGTCAAGGCATAGTAACCAAAACAGAAATTAAAGAAGTGTATCAGTGTGTGTGTCTGTATTCAGGAATTTTCTCACAATATGACGTGTATTCAATATAGTGGCCTTCTGTAGAGTGATATATGTGTTTCTATTCAATTCTAATGTGCCCAGGCTTTTGTGTAGTGTGTGTGGTATGACACCTGTAGAGGAGAGAACAACAGGTACAATAAGCACCCTATCCATCCTCCACAGATGCCTTATTTCCTGGGCGAGTTCTGTGTACTTGCTAATTTTTTCAGTGCATGCGTTTTGTATATTGTGAGTGTTTGGAATGGATATGTCTATAATGTATGTGATTTTATTGTGTTTGTCAATGAGTGTGATGTCTGGTCTGTTGTGGTAAATTGTTTTATCTGTGATTATGGCTCTGTCGTAGTACATTTTGTGCGTGTTGTTTTCCAATACTGTCTGTGGAATGTATTTGTAGTATGGTTCGTGGATGTCTACTAATTTGTGTTTCTTTGCAAGCTCTTGGTGTATTATATTTGCTACTTGATTATGTCTGTGTAAATAATCTGTCTGTGCCAAGAGCTTGCAACCAGAGGTGATGTGTTGTATAGTTTCTGGCATGATGTGACATTTTCTGCATGTGTCATTTGTGAGTGTTGCATCTTTGAGTATGTGTTTTCTGTAGTTTTTAGTATTTATGACCTGATCCTGTATGGCAATCATGAATCCTTCCGTCTCCCCAAAGAGGCATCCCGAGCTAACCAGCTGTTTGACGCAGTTTTGTCAACAAAATCCTGGGCCAGATCGTAAGGATGCCTGCCATGGAGTGCCTTTCGAGCCCACGATTGCTTAATGGTGTCTATGCTTTTTTATGTTGTGTTGTGTCCATATGATGTGAGTGTAAGTTTAATGGTGTGTTATTCGAGTCTGCTAGAGTTACTGCTTTATGTAATTGTGATGTTTCTTGTTTTTTGTAGAAAAACTCTCGCAGTGACTGTATTTGTTTGTAGTGAAGGTTAACTATGTCAATCAGGCCACGTCCGCCATCTTTACGTGGAAGGGTTAATCTTTCTGTGGCAGATTTAGGATGATGTTGTTTATGCTTAGTAAGTGTAGTTCTTGTTTTCCTTTGGAGTTGCTCGAGATCTGTGTGAGTCCAATGTATAACTCCAAAAGAATATGTGAGTACTGGGATGACATATGTGTTTATTGCTTTAACTGTGTGTTTTGCATTTAATTGTGTTCTGAGAATAGCATTTAACCTACTTTGGTATTCTTTAATTAATCTTTGCTTTATTTGTGTATGTTCTGTTAGTTTGGCCTGTTGGAATCCTAAATACTTGTAGAACTCGCCCTCTTCCATGGATTCAATAATGTCTCCATTTCCAAGTGCAAAATCTTCTTTCTTCAGGATTCCTTTTTCTATGTGAACTGTTTTGCATTTATCTAGGCCAAATTCCATTTGTATGTCCTTGGTGTATGAATGTGTGATTTGTAGGAGTTGATGAAGTTGTTTTTGTGTGGATGCATAAAGTTTTATGTCATCCATGTACATGAGATGTGACAGTGTAAACTGTGTTGTTTTTTTGTGTCTGATATTGTAACCATATTGCGTGTTGTTTAACATGTTGGATAATGGGTTCAGGGCTAAGCAGAACCAGAGAGGACTCAAGGAATCTCCTTGAAAAATTCCTCGCCTAATAAAAATTTGGTTTGTTTGTATGGAAGTATTATGGCCCTGAGATGTAGTGTTGTTCTCCAGTGCTGCATAGTGTTTTGAAAGAATGCAATGAGTGATGGATGTATTTTGTACATGTGTAGGATATGTAGCAGCCAACTGTGTGGAACACTGTCGAATGCTTTTGTGTAGTCTATATATGCCATGTGTATGTTTCTGTGTTGTCTGTGTGCTTGCCGTAGAATGACTGAATCTATGAGTAACTGTTCTTTGCATCCCCTGTGGTTTCTACGACAACCTTTTTCTTGTTCTGTTAGAATGTCGTGTTCTTCAACATGTTTGTATATTTTGTTTGCAATACAGGATGTCAATAATTTGTAGAGTGTTGGAAGACATGTAATTGGTCTGTATTGTGTGGGGTCTGTGGTATTGTTGTTTTTAGGTTTCATGTAGGTGATGCCCTGAGTAAGAAAATTTGGCATGTCTTGTGGATTGATGATGATGTGTGTTAGATGTTTAGCTAGTTCCTGGTGCAGTGATGTAAACTTTTTGTACCAGAAATTGTGAATGTTGTCTACACCAGGTGTCTTCCAGTTGTGTGTTCTGTTAACAGTGTATTGGAAATCATGTATGTTTATTTCAACACAGGGCATAGTTGGTATGTTGTGCAAGTTTCTGTTCTCCTCCTCGATCCAGCCTGCATCAGCATTGTGCGTGACAGCACTGGACCAAAGAGAAGACCAATATGTTGTGAGTTCTTCTTCTGTTGGTGTGCCACTGTGCTGTGTATCAGTGTTTGCTTTGTTATTAATTTGTCTGTAAAAGAGTTTTTCATTGTTTGTAAATAATTTATTTTGTTGTTTTCGTAGTGTACATGTTTTGTATCGTTTGAGTCTACGTGCTTTGGCAGCAAGATTTTGTTTTAGTGTATCAATGTATTCTGTAATGCGTGTGTTGTGATGTTCATGTTTTGTGTGTGTTTTTATTTTCTTGAAAATGTTTTTGAGCTGTTTCCTTAATTTGGTGTTATGTTGTTTTTAGTGTATTGTGTTAGCCTGCCTAATTGCTGTCTAATGTCATTTATTTGTGTTTCTATTCTTCTCTGCCAGGCAGGCTTGTGATAGAATTGTGTTTTCTGTGTATTTGTCTGTGATTGTACTTTCAGTCCATGGTGTGTCACTACTGTGACTGCTCCAGCATAAACTAATGTATGAATGTCTGCGAGTGTAGAAATTGAATTAATGTAGTGTGGTAGTAAGTGAGTGTTTACATAATTAGTGTTTTTCCTACTTACTTTGACGTGTTGATTTTTGGTATTCGTGGTCGTTGTGTGGGATCTGTACCTGTATATTTAGTGAGTGTTTCCTGAAATATAAGTGAGAGCGTATTAACTAAATCCAAGTCTATGTTATCAGTGATGGATGAGGAAGTGTCCTGTAGTATCATTAGTGGTAATTGTTGTATGTGTGTTATTATCAATGCTTGTTGCTGGATTATCTGACAGGTTACATGATCTTCATTAACCTCTTAAACAGTGGAACAGTCGTACTCGGCTCTACCAGTTAGTTGTGGAGATAAACCGTGGGAGTTTTTTTAAGAATTTTCCCACGCGTTTTTCTCGTTTCCGTTTAGGAAAAAAAATTTTTAAACAGTTACGTCTTGTAAAGAAAAAATCGTTCTTTATTGTCACATAATTTTTTTATATATGAATTTTTTTCGCGGTAATTTTTTGCTAAAATTTTTTTTTTCAAATTTATATTAAATTCTTTTTTGATTTTCCATCCGATACGATTTTTTCAAAACTTTTGAATTTATTTTCAATTTTATAAAATTTTTTAAAGTTTTAGGCATTTAAGTAATGACGATTTTTTCCAACCTGCGAATCAAATTCAAGAAAATGTAATTGACAGTTAACGAATTTCATCCACAACAATAGAAGACGTAAAGGTTGTTATGACTACAACTGGCGGCCTTTCCCCCCAGACTGAAATGTGGGTGAAGGTCGTCTCGTGTTCTACTTTCTGTAGAAGTGACGTAATCATTGTAAATAAAAGAAAATTTCAGTATATCTTTTATTTAAAATTTTAAAATTCGTTGTTCAAATTTACACCGAAATATTAAAGCGGATTAAAATATTAGAATTTTGTAAATAAACTTACTTCACATATAATAAATTTAAATGAATTAATCTATAAGAAACAACAAAACAATAAAGAAATGTAGAAATATTTTTATATTCATTTTCACATTTATAACATATGTTATCGTCATTGATCGATATTTAATTTTAAAAACAATTTTCATCATTGGCATGCATCAGAAAAAAAAATGCACAACTTCCCTAAAACACACTTCATTGAGAAGGTCCGCTTCACTCTGAAAAAGCCGACAGTTTTATGTCAGAAATCCAACGTGTGACCTACTTTCTCTAACATAGTAAAACAAAGTAAGTTACAGTACAACAATACACATAAACATAAATAAATTAGTAGCCCAATAATACATACTTTCATGTAAATCCATATGTTATATCCAAAAGTCAGTTTTCCCAAATTGTTGAAAAATAAATTATTTTCAACTTTTCTTTTTGTAAAGTAGCATATTCTGAAAAACAAGTTCTATATTCAGAGTAAAATTTCCACCTTTTATCCGTTAAAAATAACGCAAAATGTACGAATCCACGTAATAAAAAATTCTCGCAGTGAACTTCGAAAAAACCAGAAACACAGATACACCAGACTCCACTGTACAAAATTTTCCCACGAACTGATTCATATTTTAATGCACCTGTGAATAATTTCATCACATGACGAAAAGTTTTTGAATAAAAGCTAAAAGTTTTTCAAAATTCTTTCATAAAATCCGATGAATTTAATTAATACACAATAACTAGATCTGTTTAATAAAGATTAATAATTTTCCATTATAATTATGCAAATAAGATATAAAAAAGATCATCGCGCAAATTCTCCCGCGAACCATGGATGACTCTTACGTCATCTGGATTGAAGTTTCCTGCAAAATACTGAAAATTTTTATATAATTATTTTACTAATCCAGTCAAATTTAAATAATATAAAATGTCTAGATCTGTTTAATAAAGATTAGTAATGTACTATCATTAATATGCAAATTAGATATGACAAAGATCACTGTGGGAAAATTCCCGCCAAGATAAAAATAGCTTTCGGTCACGTGATCACCAAGAAATACGCCTTAAATTTAATGTTTGTGTACAAATTAATACATTTTAACTAATGTCATCGTTTAAAATTTAATGTTTCTGTAAAAATGAGTAAATTGTAACAAATTTCATCAAAGACAACAGAATAATTTTCAGCTTATAAAAACTCTACAATAAATGATTATTTCTTCGAAAGACGTCGATATGCACGAATAAATAATAAATATACAATAATGCTTTTATCCATTTTAAGTGGATATTGTAAAAATTAAGCTATTTAATTTGTTTGGCTTTTATAATTTAGTTTCCGAATATTTTACTGTGAAATTCCATTTAGTAAACAGAAACAAAGACAAGCTATTAGTTATAAACAGGACAATAGAATAATTTTTACGTAAATTGAGTGAAAATAAAGAAAAAAACGAATTATATCAAAGATGGGGACAAACAAGCTTACATCCCTAGAACAGAGCTTATAATTTGTTGTCAATTTCAGCCTGTTCCTACTTTGACTGTTTTCTGTTGGTAAAAACTTATTTTTTTAAAATAAAAGTACTTTGTTGTTAGTGAAGAAAGATAAAAGTATCGAAATATAATATTCAGAATTAAAAATATTGATGTATGTCCATATTAGAAATGTATATTTTTTTCCGATATTAGAAATAATATCACGAGAAAAACATTATATAAATGAAATACGGCCATAAACAATTTCTTTCTGTCAAATAAATTACGGATTAAACGGGTTTATTTAGAAAAATTCAAACGCGAATAACTGACTTTAAATATAGAGAGGATACAGTATGCTTGTTATGTGATAGTATCTGCGTTTACAAATTAACAGAATTTTCCATTTTTTTTTTTTTACACATTATAATCTAGGAAAGTATGTTTAATAATAAGACATACTACAGAAAGGGTAAGAAAGGAACGTCAGTCATTGTATCTAATGTATTATTGAAAGTTTCATTCATATAGATAATTAATTTTATCAAGATACATTTCTCCAGAAGAAAATTATCAATATTTCTCGTAAATATAAGTAAATTTTATTATAATTTAGATAAAAACTCATTTTTTCCCCACGCATGGCTTCTTTCCCCTCCCTCTTACTCCTATACTTGGAACATTCCATTTCATAATTTGATGTAATAATAACGTTTAAAATGATTCTAAATAAAATATTGACACTTAAAGTAGGTTAATATAGGCCTATATTGTCACGAGTCTCAGGTGTATTCATAAAAATGTAATAATCTATACAATAATACTTTCTCACATGCTCCATGTGTTAAAGTTTGCAGCTGTAATTGAAGTAATATATAAAGAAACAAAATGTTTATATTATCAATAGTTATAAAAGATATCTTATTTTCACGTAGAAAAACAAAATAAGACAGAAGAAACAGACAATCACACGATATCTCTATCCAGGACATTCTATAATTGATTTCAAATTTCTAATGTCGACATACATGAATATTTTTGTGTGTGTGAATATTATATTTCGATACTTTTATGTTTCTTCACTAAGAACATCTTAAAACATTAACTTTTTACCAACAAAAAACAGTCGAAGTAGAAACAGGCTGAAAATAACAACGAATTATAAGCTCTGTTCTGGGGATGTAAGCTTGTTTCTCCCATCTTTGATATAATTCGATTTTTTTTCTGTATTTACACTCAACTTACGTATAAATTATCGTATTGTGCTGTTTATACTTAATAACCTAACTTTGTTTCTGTTTACTAAATTGAATTTCACAGTAAAATACTCGGAAACTCTAAATTATAAAAGCCACACAGATTAAATGGCTTAATTTTTACAATATCAATTTAAAATGGATAAAAGCATTATTAAATAATTATTATTTATTCGTGTATATCGACTTCTTTCGAAGAAATACTCATTTATTGTACGGTTTATGTAAGCTGAAAAATTAAATTTTAAACATATTTCTTGGTGAACACGTGACCGAAAGCTATTTTTATCTTGGCGGGAGATTTCCTAGTGACCAATCTCATATCTAATTTGCATATTTGTAATAATATTTGTGATAATCTGTATTAAACAGATCTAGACATTTTATATTATTTAAATTTGACTGGATTAGTAAAAGAATTATATAAATATTTTTAGTATTTTGCAGGAAACTTCAATCCAGATGACGTAAGAGTCATTTATGGTTCGCGGGAGAATTTGCGCGATGATCTTTTTTATATCTAATTTGCATAATTATAATGGAAAATTATTAACCTTTATTAAACAGATTTAGTTATTGTGTATTAATTAAATTCATCGGTTTTTGTGAAAGAATTCTTTAAAACTTTTAGCGTTTATTTAGAAACTTTTTGTCACCTGATGACATTGGACAAGAGCATTTTCGTTTTGTTTATTGTATTCGACAGTTCGCGCCAGATTTCGTAAAGTGCGGTTTAATAATTCTGTTTCTCGTTTTTTGGAAGTTCACTGCGATAATTTTTTATTACGTGGATTCATACATTTTGCGTTGATTGCAATGGATATTTTAAGGCATAAAGTTTACTGTGAATTACTTCTAAATTCAGAAAGAAAAGTTGAAAATAATTTATTTTTCGACAATTTGGGAGAACTGATCTTTGTTTGGATGTAAATGAAGGCATGTAAATTTATTTGTGCATATAATTATCTAGTTCTAATTTCGAAACATTTATGGCATTTAGTGTTTATAAGCGTGTTATTTAGACATGTCTACCAATTTAGTGCTAAAACGTAGAACTACGTCAAAGAAGAATACAAACTTTAATTAGCAAGTAGTATCTTTATTAGAAAACTTATTTGTTTGTAGATTTTTTTACATTTAAAGTGTAATTAGATGAAACTAAATGGATGTGAACATAGAAAGTAGAATATGGCAAGACTAATAGATAAATCTATTATTACATATTACTCGATCAGAAAAATTTATACTTGAAGAATTTTGTTTTGATAATTATTGCCTAGGGTTTATGTCGAAAATATTTTTCAGTTATATTTGTAATTACAGTTAATTCGAATAGTAATGGCGCTTAAATATTTACAGAATTAATTGAAGTTTTCGAATTTTGTTTTGAGGAAACTGAGGAAGGCAAGAGTATCTACAGTTGTATAATGAACTGAATTTAAGTAAATTAGGTGACTTTGTATGTTTCGATGTAGTTTTTTATAATATTACGATATACGAACTTTCGATTTTGTAAATTGTATTATACTAAAAAATAAAGTTTTTCGTTATTCTCCTACTTAATGATGTATTTATAATGTTTCTGAACTAAATAATACTTATTAAATTGAAATCCGAGCTTTACAAAGTACTATGAATATTAGAGAAGACCGTTTTACTATAAACTACTACGTTTTACTACAGCTTACTCCAATGTTGATTCTACGAAAAGTAGGTCAGACAAGGACCGTTAGACTAATGACGTAGGCTGTTTACTTTTTCCGGTTGCATCGGTGCACTCCCGATAGCGTCATTTACAGAAGTCACACCTACTTTTTTCTGACGCGAGCCAATTAGGAATATTAATTTTTTTAACCAATCAGATGACGGCGGGAGATTTAAATTCGATTTATGTCGATAGATGGCCGTCTAAAATTTCATATTTATTTTAATTTTCTTTCTTTTATTGTAAATTCTCGAGAACTAAAGGATATTCCAAAACAAAGTTAGAGAACCCAACTACTCGTGAAAATTCTACGACTTCACGAAATGGTCTAGGTATTTTATAAGAATTTTTGAACGGCTATTTCCGTCCTTCACCACTGCCACTCGATCGCCTTGGACGGCTATTTCCGTCCTTCACTGTTAAGAGGTTATGTTAGATGTTTCTGTCTGTTGATGTATTTGATCAGCAACCTGTTGTTTGATAAGTTCAAGTGTTGTTTGTGAGATAAGGTTGTTGTGTATAATTGTTCTTTTTTGATCAACAACCCTTTGTTCGGTAACAGTGAGGTGAGGATATTGTTGTGTGAATTTATGGTGTAGTTGTTGTCTGTATGCTGTCATGTTTGTTTCGAGTTTTGTGATAATGTAATAATTACGGATGATAAACTCGTTC
Source organism: Centruroides vittatus (assembly GCF_030686945.1). Taxonomy (NCBI): domain Eukaryota; kingdom Metazoa; phylum Arthropoda; class Arachnida; order Scorpiones; family Buthidae; genus Centruroides; species Centruroides vittatus. The sequence goes on from NW_027122266.1 coordinate 4,384,217, forward strand.
ATTTCTACTGTCCATTTCATCCGTTGGCGTGGTTTTCCAGCCTTTGTGGTCTGTGGATGCATTGCCACAGAAACACCAAGGCTGGGTTGATTCCTCACATCTGTTGAGGGCATTGCAGTAGCCATGCTTGGGCCGGTGCTGCTTTCGCCACCGGTAACCAAGGGAGACTGTGGCCTATTTTTCGAACGTGAGCCTCTGCCTAACCCACGAACGCGGACCTTGTTAACCCGGGCGACGTCCGAGCCGGTATCACATTTAGATCTGGTTACTACCATGATATATATCTCCACAGAATGTGGGTGTGTGGTCACTCTTAGCTTCATTTCTCCCCATAGACCTTACTGGCATGGGTGTCCCTACCAGGAGCTTGTGCTCCAGCCTGCATTGCCCTATGGATCAGTAAAATTACTGGGCTCTCCCACCACGACCAGGTGGTGACCACTGGAGAGTTATTATTTATTATTATGTTGGGTTAAGTGAGATATACTCGGTTAACACCGGTGGCTGTGTACTATGCCGGACCAAAGTCAAGGCATAGTAACCAAAACAGAAATTAAAGAAGTGTATCAGTGTGTGTGTCTGTATTCAGGAATTTTCTCACAATATGACATGTATTCAATATAGTGGCCTTCTGTAGTGTGATGTATGTGTTTCTATTCAATTCTAATGTGCCCAGGCTTTTGTGTAGTGTGTGTGGTATGACACCTGTAGAGGAGAGAACAACAGGTACAATAAGCACTCTATCCATCCTCCACAGATGCCTTATTTCCTGGGCGAGTTCTGTGTACTTGCTAATTTTTTCAGTGCATGCGTTTTGTATATTGTGAGTGTTTGGAATGGATATGTCTATAATGTATGTGATTTTATTGTGTTTGTCAATGAGTGTGATGTCTGGTCTGTTGTGGTAAATTGTTTTATCTGTGATTATGGCTCTGTCGTAGTACATTTTGTGCGTGTTGTTTTCCAATACTGTCTGTGGAATGTATTTGTAGTATGGTTCGTGGATGTCTGCTAATTTGTGTTTCTTTGCAAGCTCTTGGTGTATTATATTTGCTACTTGATTATGTCTGTGTAAATAATCTGTCTGTGCCAAGAGCTTGCAACCAGAGGTGATGTGTTGTATAGTTTCTGGCATGATGTGACATTTTCTGCATGTGTCATTTGTGAGTGTTGCATCTTTGAGTATGTGTTTTCTGTAGTTTTTAGTATTTATGACCTGATCCTGTATGGCAATCATGAATCCTTCCGTCTCCCCAAAGAGGCATCCCCGAGCTAACCAGCTGTTTGACGCAGTTTTGTCAACAAAATCCTGGGCCAGATCGTAAGGATGCCTGCCATGGAGTGCCTTTCGAGCCCACGATTGCTTAATGGTGTCTATGCTTTTTATATGTTGTGTTGTGTCCATATGATGTGAGTGTAAGTTTAATGGTGTGTTATTCGAGTCTGCTAGAGTTACTGCTTTATGTAATTGTGATGTTTCTTGTTTTTTGTAGAAAAACTCTCGCAGTGACTGTATTTGTTTGTAGTGAAGGTTAACTATGTCAATCAGGCCACGTCCGCCATCTTTACGTGGAAGGGTTAATCTTTCTGTGGCAGATTTAGGATGATGTTGTTTATGCTTAGTAAGTGTTGTTCTTGTTTTCCTTTGGAGTTGCTCAAGATCTGTGTGAGTCCAATGTATAACTCCAAAAGAATATGTGAGTACTGGGATGACATATGTGTTTATTGCTTTAACTGTGTGTTTTGCATTTAACTGTGTTCTGAGAATAGCATTTAACCTACTTTGGTATTCTTTAATTAATCTTTGCTTTATTTGTGTATGTTCTGTTAGTTTGGCCTGTTGGAATCCTAAATACTTGTAGAACTCGCCCTCTTCCATGGATTCAATAACGTCTCCATTTCCAAGTGCAAAATCTTCTTTCTTCAGGATTCCTTTTTCTATGTGAACTGTTTTGCATTTATCTAGGCCAAATTCCATTTGTATGTCCTTGGTGTATGAATGTGTGATTTGTAGGAGTTGATGAAGTTGTTTTTGTGTGGATGCATAAAGTTTTATGTCATCCATGTACATGAGATGTGACAGTGTATACTGTGTTGTTTTTTCATGCCTGATATTGTAGCCATATTGTGTGTTGTTTAACATGTTGGATAATGGGTTCAAGGCTAGGCAGAACCAGAGAGGACTCAAGGAATCTCCTTGAAAAATTCCTCGCCTAATAAAAATTTGGTTTGTTTGTATGGAAGTGTTATGAACCCTGAGATGTAGTGTTGTTCTCCAGTGCTGCATAGTGTTTTGGAAGAATGTAATGAGTGATGGATGTATTTTGTACATGTGTAGAATATGTAGCAGCCAACTGTGTGGAACACTGTCGAATGCTTTTCTGTAGTCTATATATGCCATGTGTATGTTTCTGTGTTGTTTGTGTGCTTGCCGTAGAATGACTGAATCTATGAGTAACTGTTCTTTGCATCCCTTGTGATTTCTACGGCAACCTTTTTGTTGTTCCGTTAGAATGTCGTGTTCTTCAACATGTTTGTATATTTTGTTTGCGATACAGGATGTCAATAATTTGTAGAGTGTTGGAAGACATGTAATTGGTCTGTATTGTGTGGGGTCTGTGGTATTGTTGTTTTTAGGTTTCATGTAGGTGATGCCCTGAGATAAGAAAATTTGGCATGTCTTGTGGATTGATGATGATGTGTGTTAGGTGTTTAGCTAGTTCCTGGTGCAGTGATGTAAACTTTTTGTACCAGAAATTGTGAATGTTGTCTACACCAGGTGTCTTCCAGTTGTGTGTTCTGTTAACAGTGTATTGGAAATCATGTATGTTTATTTCAACACAGGGCATAGTTGGTATGTTGTGTAAGTTTCTGTTCTCCTCCTCGATCCAGCCTGCTTCAGCATTGTGCGTGACAGCACTGGACCAAAGAGAAGACCAATATGTTGTGAGTTCTTCTTCTGTTGGTGTGCCACTGTGCTGTGTATCAGTGTTTGCTTTGTTATTAATTTGTCTGTAAAAGAGTTTTTCATTGTTTGTAAATAATTTATTTTGTTGTTTTCGTAGTGTACATGTTTTGTATCGTTTGAGTCTACGTGCTTTGGCAGCAAGTTTTTGTTTTAGTGTATCAATGTATTCTGTAATGTGTGTGTTGTGATGTTCATGTTTTGTGTGTGTTTTTATTTTCTTGAAAATGTTTTTGAGCTGTTTCTCTTAATTTGGGTGTTATGTTGTTTTTAGTGTATTGTGTCAGCCTGCCTAATTGCTGTCTAATGTCATTTATTTGTATTTCTATTCTTCTCTGCCAGGCAGGCTTGTGATAGTATTGTGTTTTCTGTGTATTTGTCTGTGACTGTACTTTCAGTCCATGGTGTGTCACTACTGTGACTGCCCCAGCATAAACTAATGTATGAATGTCTGCGAGTGTAGAAATTGAATGAATGTAGTGTGGTAGTAAGTGAGTGTTTACATAATTTAGTGTTTTTCCTACTTCCTTTGACGTGTTGATTTTTGGTATTCGTGGTCGTTGTGTGGGATCTGTACCTGTATATTTAGTGAGTGTTTCCTGAAATATAAGTGAGAGCGTATTAACTAAATCCAAGTCTATGTTATCAGTGATGGATGAGGAAGTGTCTGTAGTATCATTAGTGGTAATTGTTGTATGTGTGTTATTATCAATGCTTGTTGCTGGATTATCCTGACAGGTTACATGATCTTCATTAATGTTAGATGTTTCTGTCTGTTGATGTATTTGATCAGCAACCTGTTGTTTGATAAGTTCAAGTGTTGTTTGTGAGATAAGGTTGTTGTGTATAATTGTTCTTTTTTGATCAACAACCCTTTGTTCGGTAACAGTGAGGTGAGGATATTGTTGTGTGAATTTATGGTGTAGTTGTTGTCTGTATGCTGTCATGTTTGTTTCGAGTTTTGTGATAATGTAATAATTACGGATGATAAACTCGTTCATTTCTACTGTCCATTTCATCCGTTGGCGTGGTTTTCCAGCCTTTGTGGTCTGTGGATGCATTGCCACAGAAACACCAAGGCTGGGTTGATTCCTCACATCTGTTGAGGGCATTGCAGTAGCCATGCTTGGGCCGGTGCTGCTTTCGCCACCGGTAACCAAGGGAGACTGTGGCCTATTTTTCGAACGTGAGCCTCTGCCTAACCCACGAACGCGGACCTTGTTAACCCGGGCGACGTCCGAGCCGGTATCACATTTAGATCTGGTTACTACCATGATATATATCTCCACAGAATGTGGGTGTGTGGTCACTCTTAGCTTCATTTCTCCCCATAGACCTTACTGGCATGGGTGTCCCTACCAGGAGCTTGTGCTCCAGCCTGCATTGCCCTATGGATCAGTAAAATTACTGGGCTCTCCCACCACGACCAGGTGGTGACCACGGGAGAGTTATTATTATTATTATTATGTTGGGTTAAGTGAGATATACTCGGTTAACACCGGTGGCTGTGTACTATGCCGGACCAAAGTCAAGGCATAGTAACCAAAACAGAAATTAAAGAAGTGTATCAGTGTGTGTGTCTGTATTCAGGAATTTTCTCACAATATGACATGTATTCAATATAGTGGCCTTCTGTAGTGTGATGTATGTGTTTCTATTCAATTCTAATGTGCCCAGGCTTTTGTGTAGTGTGTGTGGTATGACACCTGTAGAGGAGAGAACAACAGGTACAATAAGCACCTCTATCCATCCTCCACAGATGCCTTATTTCCTGGGCGAGTTCTGTGTACTTGCTAATTTTTTCAGTGCATGCGTTTTGTATATTGTGAGTGTTTGGAATGGATATGTCTATAATGTATGTGATTTTATTGTGTTTGTCAATGAGTGTGATGTCTGGTCTGTTGTGGTAAATTGTTTTATCTGTGATTATGGCTCTGTCGTAGTACATTTTGTGCGTGTTGTTTTCCAATACTGTCTGTGGAATGTATTTGTAGTATGGTTCGTGGATGTCTGCTAATTTGTGTTTCTTTGCAAGCTCTTGGTGTATTATATTTGCTACTTGATTATGTCTGTGTAAATAATCTGTCTGTGCCAAGAGCTTGCAACCAGAGGTGATGTGTTGTATAGTTTCTGGCATGATGTGACATTTTCTGCATGTGTCATTTGTGAGTGTTGCATCTTTGAGTATGTGTTTTCTGTAGTTTTTAGTATTTATGACCTGATCCTGTATGGCAATCATGAATCCTTCCGTCTCCCCAAAGAGGCATCCCCGAGCTAACCAGCTGTTTGACGCAGTTTTGTCAACAAAATCCTGGGCCAGATCATAAGGATGCCTGCCATGGAGTGCCTTTCGAGCCCACGATTGCTTAATGGTGTCTATGCTTTTTATATGTTGTGTTGTGTCCATATGATGTGAGTGTAAGTTTAATGGTGTGTTATTCGAGTCTGCTAGAGTTACTGCTTTATGTAATTGTGATGTTTCTTGTTTTTTGTAGAAAAACTCTCGCAGTGACTGTATTTGTTTGTAGTGAAGGTTAACTATGTCAATCAGGCCACGTCCGCCATCTTTACGTGGAAGGGTTAATCTTTCTGTGGCGGATTTAGGATGATGTTGTTTATGCTTAGTAAGTGTTGTTCTTGTTTTCCTTTGGAGTTGCTCAAGATCAGTGTGAGTCCAATGTATAACTCCAAAAGAATATGTGAGTACTGGGATGACATATGTGTTTATTGCTTTAACTGTGTGTTTTGCATTTAATTGTGTTCTGAGAATAGCATTTAACCTACTTTGGTATTCTTTAATTAATCTTTGCTTTATTTGTGTATGTTCTGTTAGTTTGGCCTGTTGGAATCCTAAATACTTGTAGAACTCGCCCTCTTCCATGGATTCAATAACGTCTCCATTTCCAAGTGCAAAATCTTCTTTCTTCAGGATTCCTTTTTCTATGTGAACTGTTTTGCATTTATCTAGGCCAAATTCCATTTGTATGTCCTTGGTGTATGAATGTGTGATTTGTAGGAGTTGATGAAGTTGTTTTTGTGTGGATGCATAAAGTTTTATGTCATCCATGTACATGAGATGTGACAGTGTAAACTGTGTTGTTTTTTCGTGTCTGATATTGTAACCATATTGCGTGTTGTTTAACATGTTGGATAATGGGTTCAGGGCTAAGCAGAACCAGAGAGGACTCAAGGAATCTCCTTGAAATATTCCTCGCCTAATAAAAATTTGGTTTGTTTGTATGGAAGTGTTACTAACCCTGAGATGTAGTGTTGTTCTCCAGTGCTGCATAGTGTTTTGAAAGAATGCAATGAGTGATGGATGTATTTTGTACATGTGTAGAATATGTAGCAGCCAACTGTGTGGAACACTGTCGAATGCTTTTCTGTAGTCTATATATGCCATGTGTATGTTTCTGTGTTGTTTGTGTGCTTGCCGTAGAATGACTGAATCTATGAGTAACTGTTCTTTGCATCCCCTGTGGTTTCTACGACAACCTTTTTGCTGTTCTGTTAGAATATTGTGTTCTTCAACGTGTTTGTATATTTTGTTTGCAATACAGGATGTCAATAATTTGTAGAGTGTTGGAAGACATGTAATTGGTCTGTATTGTGTGGGGTCTGTGGTATTGTTGTTTTTAGGTTTCATGTAGGTGATGCCCTGGGTAAGAAAATTTGGCATGTCTTGTGGATTGATGATGATGTGTGTTAGATGTTTAGCTAGTTCCTGGTGCAGTGATGTAAACTTTTTGTACCAGAAATTGTGAATGTTGTCTACACCAGGTGTCTTCCAGTTGTGTGTTCTGTTAACAGTGTATTGGAAATCATGTATGCTTATTTCAACACAGGGCATAGTTGGTATGTTGTGCAAGTTTCTGTTCTCCTCCTCGATCCAGCCTGCATCAGCATTATGCGTGACAGCACTGGACCAAAGAGAAGACCAATATGTTGTGAGTTCTTCTTCTGTTGGTGTGCCACTGTGCTGTGTAACAGTGTTTGCTTTGTTATTGATTTGTCTATAAAAGAGTTTTTCATTGTTTGTAAATAATTTATTTTGTTGTTTTCGTAGTGTACATGTTTTGTATCGTTTGAGTCTACGTGCTTTGGCAGCAAGTTTTTGTTTTAGTGTATCAATGTATTCTGTAATGTGTGTGTTGTGATGTTCATGTTTTGTGTGTGTTTTTATTTTCTTGAAAATGTTTTTGAGCTGTTTCCTTAATTTGGGTGTTATGTTGTTTTTAGCGTATTGTGTCAGCTTGCCTAATTGCTGTCTAATGTCATTTATTTGTATTTCTATTCTTCTCTGCCAGGCAGGCTTGTGATAGAATTTTGTTTTCTGTGTGTTTGTCTGTGATTGTACTTTCAGCCCATGGTGTGTCACTACTGTGACTGCTCCAGCATAAACTAATGTATGAATGTCTGCGAGTGTAGAAATTGAATGAATGTAGTGTGGTAGTAAGTGAGTGTTTACGTAATTTAGTGTTTTTCCTACTTCCTTTGACGTGTTGATTTTTGGTATTCGTGGTCGTTGTGTGGGATCTGTGCCTGTATATTTAGTGAGTGTTTCCTGAAATATATGTGAGAGTGTATTAACTAAATCCATGTCTATGTTATCAGTGATGGATGAGGAAATGTCTGTAGTATCATTAGTGGTAATTGTTGTATGTGTGTTATTATCAATGCTTGTTGCTGGATTATCCTGACAGGTTACATGATCTTCATTAATGTTAGATGTTTCTGTCTGTTGATGTATTTGATCAGCAACCTGTTGTTTGATAAGTTCAAGTGTTGTTTGTGGAATAAGGTTGTTGTGTATAATTGTTCTTTTTTGATCAACAACCCTTTGTTCGGTGACAGTGAGATGAGGATACTGTTGTGTGAATCTATGGTGTAGTTGTTGTCTGTATGCTGTCATGTTTGTTTCGAGTTTTGTGATGGTGTAGTAAGTACGGATGATAAACTCGTTCATTTCTACTGTCCATTTCATCCGTTGGCGTGGTTTTCCAGCCTTTGTGGTCTGTGGATGCATTGCCACAGAAACACCAAGGCTGGGTAGGTTCCTCACATCTGTTGAGGGCATTGCAGTAGCCATGCTTGGGCCGGTGCTGCTTTCGCCACCGGTAACCAAGGGAGACTGTGGCCTATTTTTCGAACGTGAGCCTCTGCCTAACCCACGAACGCGGACCTTGTTAACCCGGGCGACGTCCGAGCCGGTATCACACTTTGATCTAGTTATTACCATAATAAATATCTCCACAGAATGTGGGTGTGGTCACTCTTAGCTTCATTTCTCCCCATAGACCTTACTGGCATGGGTGTCCCTACCAGGAGCTTATGCTCCAGCCTGCATTGCCCTATGGATCAGTAAAATTACTGGGCTCTCCCACCACGACCAGGTGGTGACCACGGGAGAGTTATTATTATTATTATTATTATTATTATTATACTTATTAATCACGCATACAGCATATCCTCATCCCGTATAAAAATATAGATATATATTATGTTAGTTTACGTCCCTTAAATTATTATTTAGCGAATCAATATGTTTATTTAATCAATTTTATTAATGTTTTTATTATTGTTTATATTTTATATTTTACATGGAATGTTCCAACGGTTTTTTTAAAAATTTTGAAATATCGTGCGCATATATATTCGAACCTGCACGAGATAACATTCCAGAAGTAAGAAATTGCTTGAAGATGACCTGTGGAACAGGTGGAAAACGTTTGCATAATTAAATTAATAATTTCTCAGAGGTATAAGGTGTCTGAGTAGTAATATTATTTTACTTTTTATTATTGCAAAATCAAATTTTTTGAAAGAAGAAAATTTTTTTATTAATTACAAATTTAATTCCACGATATATGATAAATAGCAATTAATAAGAATGTTATAAACTATGAGAGATCTATTTTGTTAATTATAATAATAAAAGTAATATTACAATAACGTAAAAATAATTAATTTTAACATACATCGAAAGATGGTGCTCTCATCCTTGTGTATTTTTGGAATTAGATCGATCGATTCATATAAACTGAAGAAAGAGCAATAATAGAGGATAGAGAGGTTCATAAATAGGAAAAATCCGAGATCGAAAGTAATAAAAATCTATTTAGGAAAAAAGATACGTGTGAATATAACTTAGGGTCGAGTTATAAACTCCGTAACGTAACCGTATCCGTATTCGTAAATGTTTGCTACACTGGATATCTATAGCAATAATTATAAACTACCGTAAGGCCTTTTCCGTATCCGTAAAGGAACAAACTTTTCCACGGTTTACAAAGAAGTCCATCGTGAGCATGCGCAAAATCATCGGTATTTATTGCCAGATCTAACACTATAATTATTTATTCATTTTATTATTTTTGTATTTTTTTATAATCAAATTAATTCTTATCTTAAAATTTTATATTATTCAGAAGCGGCATTTTCGGGAAAAAGTTACGTTTTAACCAATTTGTCAAAGTTTTGTCGGTTGCTTCCGGCACAACTTCCCATTGTATATCGACTGACGGCGACCTAGCGCATGCGCAGTTGGTTAATTCTCCGTATCCCTACTGTAAAAGTTTGATCGATCTAAACTTTTCTTACGGAGTACGGTACGGACATACGGTTACGTTACGGAGTTTATAACTCGATCCTAAACGCACACTTCATTACAGATTACAATTCCTTTCACTGTTGTTTTAAAACGTATATAATGTGATAATTCCTTCAAAATGTTTATAAATAGGCTGGATGGCCGAGCGGTCAAGGTGGCAGGCTACCGCTCTGGAGGACCCGGGATCGAATAATCCCCAGGAATTTTTCGGGGGGGGTGGTCTCGGATATGTCGGACCCCGTCCTTCACCACCCGGTCGCCCCATTGTGGGCCTGGCCGAACCCATAATGGGCTATCTAAAAGAGGCCCTCTTAATGCCCACGGAGTGGAAAGAGTTAAAAAAAAAAAAAGAAAATGTTTATAATGAAATATGAATAATTAGTAATGAAATAAACCTGTAAAGCACCTCGAAGTGTGCCTTTGAAAACCGAAATATTGTTTTAAATGACATTGGCACCGAAATCAAAATTGTATATTGCATATATAATAATAATATAATTGCATATTAATTCTTCATAGTGGAGAAATAAATGGAAAGATAAATTTGAAATAATTCTTTAAATATTTTTAAAATTATTATTCGAAGAAACAACGGTTGAATTTTTCTAACAACACTTTATCCATGCTGTAATTTAGACGAATGAAAATAATATTTTCAACCAACGAGAACGCATTTATCTATGATCGTATCAAATTGTATCGGATTTGATACCAAATGCTAAGGAAATAGTAAAAGCGATTCCATATACACTGCAGTCGACTCTATTTGGTTGCTGTATTCTCGGAAAGTACAGAGATGTCAGTATTAAAATGAAGATACAGTCTTTTTAAGAATAATTTGAGTTCCGTTGATATTTTATCGTAATTTATACAGTCGAATATACAAATACGTTTTGTGGCGCAATAAGAGCAAATTCAATTATCATTGCTATGTAGATTTTGTATACTGTATAATATCGGATCTTACAGGAAAAACAATTGCAGGATTTTCGATTTAATTTGGTGGTCATCGAATAGTAAGTACATTTTTGTAGAATGTAGACAAAAGAAGTCGTGTGCGAATCGTGTAATTTTCCATTACGTATAATACAGTAGTTGTTTTATCACTAACAGACTGTTCGGCAAATAAATGTTCAACAATATAAAAAAACTAGAATAATGAAATCAAATCTCATCAATTTTTTTTTCAAAATTCGAATACGTGTCCATTAAAAGACAAATATGTAGTGGTACCTTCTACTTTCAACCATTCTAATTTCGAACGTTTCAAAGTTAGAAGTGGGTAGTTCCGACCGAAACCGTTCGGACTCGAAACTACTAGGAACAGTTCTACATATATTGTTGAGACAGTTCCAGTTCCGGAACTACCAACACATTCTTCATTTTATACTTTTATGAATAAAGCTTTTAAAGGAAAAACCAACTTCTCGCACAATTCTTGGGAAGGATAAATCAACACACTAAAAACCTTTTTTATATCCCAGTACGAATAGCTTTAGATAAAAACTAACGTTTTCGACCAAAACTTGGTCTTCGTCAGGCTATTGACCAGTATAAAATTCGAAACTGAAATTCGAACAGCGTGTTTAAAATTATTTTAAATTCCAAATTATTTAAAAATTGGAAACTGATTTTCGCTGTACATGTTACTGAAGTAATAAAAATATTGTTACATCCCAGAAATAAATAATACAATGTATTTGCTGGTGTAGAAACGTTAGCAACATGCTAGTGCTGTTTACGCTTATTCTCATAGTACCACCTCCGTGCATACGAAATATTGGCGGCATCTTTCGCATTAATACAGTTGCCGGACAGGCCGGCTTTATATATTTCCAATGCTTCAAGGTTGCGAAGGTGTTGAACCTGATCTGACATTTTTACCAATTTGGCCCTATGGATGTCGGCTTGTATTTCAGGGTCTGTGGCATAGGCAGCTAGGACGGTGGTATGCCTTTGGTTGGCGATATCATACCTGTGTTCCTATATTCCTTTGCTTAGTGAGCGCTTCGTGGATCCGATGTATACTAGATCTCTCTGGAATCTGTGGTCTCTGAGAGGAACCATATAGACACCCGATGCTCGACTTTCCTCTGTCCTATCTTTGTCATTGTGTAACAGCCCATATATTGTGTTAGCTCTCTTATATGCGATATTTGTGCCTTTACGGTTAGCAATTTCTTTATAAATTGAATTTAGGTGTTGGTTGTATTACACCACTGTGAGTGGTTGGTTACTATGATTATGGGTGTCTACCTGTGTGTTATGTGTGTGGCGTGCAGTTACACACACAGATCATAGAGATCGCACGATCCCTCCTAAGCAATAGCCTTAGGAGGGATCGTAAAATAAACGTAAACAAGATGTCGGGGAAAGGGTTAAAGCGATACGGAATTCATCATACACTATAGGGACGTGTTAGCTGAATGACCTTGGTCGAAACAGTTTTGACTAAGCCATTTTGTTAAAACCCGTTTTGTCTAGTTAAAACTAGTTTTAACTCAAATTCATTTTTGACTAGCAGTAAATTCTAGTTTTAACAATGACATCCAGTAAAAACTAGTTTCAACTAGTTAAAACGCGTTTTCACTAAAACGGGTTTTTACTGTAACATATATATATATATAACCGATGAGAAACCGCCGAGTCCAACAGCAATTCCGAGAGAACATAATGATTCCATGGAATCGTTTAGTCCAACGCATTAAGCAGTTTCAAGAAACTGTTCCGTTAGAATAGTTTCGCACTCGAATCAGTTCCAACAGTTCCAGTTCCAGAAGCGGAACTGAATTTTCTCATCTCTAATCCAGAGTTCGAACATTAAATTAGTATACACTAATATATTTTAAATAAATTCAATATTCTGTTATTTAAAAGTTTAAACAGTACTAATTCCAGTACTGTATAGTAAAATTCGCTTCGTTAAGCAGTTCGTTCGTTGTACTTAATGGCTTTGCCTCTACCGAGCATTCTGATATTTCTTAAGTTTATTTTTATTTATTGTTAACCTTATATTTTTGATAATTTATTTATTTAATTCGTTTACTTCGTTAACTTTAAATTTATATTTGGAATACTTCAAAAGTTAAAATTTAAATGGAATGTTCTATTTCTGGAACTTCTAAAAACAGATATAGAAACCTGATGGGAATAGGCTGAAAACGTTTGTTAATAAAAAAAATTTTCTCAGCAAATGCACAGGTGTTGTAGTAAATTTGCAATTTATCAACTCGTAGTCATCTGTTATTCGTATTTTATATCTATTTACATACATTTTTTTTAATTTTTATTTTATGCAAACGTTATAAGTATTTTTATCGTTTAAAATTAATTTAAAGTTTATTCTTATTTTAAATTTTCTCCTCGACTTGAACTGTTTTAAGATTAAATTTAATTAATTTTTAAATAATTGATTTTATTAGACTTTTAGTTTTTACTGGACTAACTATTTTGAAATTGTGTTTATGGCCATATCAGATTTTTGGTATCGCAATGTATATTAACGAATATAATTATTAGGAATCAAAATTTTTAAAATTATTTTAGAAAAGTTTTGAAATTTCTTTGATACCTGAACGAAAATAATGTACCTAATTAAAACTAATAAATTTAATTTATCGGTTTAAATTAAAATTACTCGTAGTTTATTAATAAATTTAATTATTTATTAGTACCTAAAACCTCTCAGAACCTTTTAGAAAATAATGTGTGGGCTGTTATGCACATTAAAAGTTTACAATCCAATTTATCTAAGATCTATTTTTATTTCAGACGATAAAAAAATAATTTTAGCTTGTTTAAGAACGTTTAAGGTATTATTGCCGTTTTTCTTCAGTTCAAAGTAAAAGAAATTTTTTTAAAAAGCGTATTTAGTTTAAAAATGAAGTAAAATAACACATAGGATAGAAAATAGAATGAAATAAATATATATATATTCATTCTATTTTATAATATATTTATATAGAATAACGTACGGTATAAAAATCTTTAAGTTTGCTAAAAAAATAATAAAATAGCATTTTGTAAAAATTAATTACAGAACTTTTATATTTCTATTTTTGCGATATTATAAGCATTTTAAAATCAAATATAGTTCTATCTGTAATTATTAATTTAATTTAATTTACCTTAAATTTATTAAGTTTTATACTTACAAATGAGATTTTGGATCATTCAAGTAATTTCTCATACTTTATAATATAATGTTAAAATTAAAATGAACTTTTAAGAAATTTTAATAAAATTAAGCTAGTTATATGAATATTTCAAAGAGTTTTACACATTAAAAATCTTTATTTTCTAATTATCTTTCATTTTTTCAAAACGCTTTGATTAAAAATTTATTACCTTTATTATGACATTATTCGTACATATAGTATTATATTACAAGTATTATCTGGTTGATTAAAGATTTTAATGATTTCATATCCAATATTTTTAATAAATATTAAATTCATATTATAATTGCTAGTTAGAATCCACTTAATACAGCACCAGATAAGTGTCAAAAGTAAAAAATCAAAAGATTTTTTGCAGAATTATAACGAACACATTGGATCCATCGGGCATAATATGAGAAGCCATTACATATTTAAAAATTATCATAAAAGAAATACGAATAAACTGAAGTACAGGTACATCCTCGTCTGGAAGTGTCAAGGCAAGACAAGGTCATTAGCGACTAGATTTCAAAGGTCACATAATCTTACTTTAGGGCATACCTACGGTAGGGCATACCAATACGGTACTATACTATTCTTTTCTTTTATACTGTACATTTCATTAAAGAGCATTCTTAAGGATACCCAGATATTTTAAGCTAGTCTTACTACTCTATTTTTGGGAATAAGTGTAAATAATGTGACTCATAACTATACTGTATTTACTGATTATTCAATACAACAATAAAATGGATGATATAAGAATGAAAAGCAATATAAGAACGGTAAAACTGTATAGTAAATTTTAACGTTATGAGTGTGTTATAAGTCACAGAGAGTTCCTATGACATGGAAAGATGGAATGAATCGAATACCATCAATAACCCCTGGGTAATGATGTTACTTCGGATAAGAGAGCAATTTGGACAGAGTCGATAGTTATACTGGTTCCTCAGCTATGTACTAGTGTTAATATATCAAGTAGCCGTTAGCTGGCACTCAGGTCGCTTGGCGACAGGAAGAAGCTCTTTTCTCCATTTTGTTGGTAGATAGTTTTACTAATTTCAAACAGTTTTGTAATGTTTTCTACTGTTCTGTCAAGAAAAATCTTATAAAATTAAAAAATGTAGTTACTAATATCACTTATTATATCACTTATGTGGATAACTTAGTGAGGTTGTGGATAAATTAAATCTTAAATGAATTTTTTTTAAATATCTCTATTTAAAACTGTTATATTGCTACATATTGTGCATGCAAGTTTTGTATATAATGTTCTGTTTTTGTATATAGCATATCTATTTAATAAATAGGGACAATATTGCATTTTTCTGTTCTATATTATTACATTGGCCAAAACAAAACTGATATTTGTGCAGTAGAAAAAAAAACCTTAAATTTATGCGAAGTGAAACTTTTTCTAATGATTTTTCTAAACGACGTATCGAAAGCGTTGGTCGGCGGCGCGTTGGTACTGTACATCATCCTCTTATGTCTTGATGTAATAATAGAACGTGTCCGAGTGAATACACTATATAGTTGGTGTTCAAGTTGTTGAATAATACAATTATTAAACAAAAACCAATTGAATATCAAACTAAAACATCTGAGATGTAAAACACTGCGTTAAGTAAAAAGTTTTGACAATTTAGACTACAGTCAAAAGTTTTCTTAGGAATTTTTCATTAGTGAAGATAAGCTTGGAACTTTGAAGCGGTACCCATAAGATTTTTACCTGCATTATTCATTATACATTTCGCTTTAAAGCACCAAGCTTATCTTCAGTGAAGAAAAATTCCTAAGAAAAATGTTCATTGTCGTCTAAATTGTCGTAACTTTTTACTTGTCGCAATTTTTTACATCTCTGATGTTTTTCTTTGGTATTCAATTTAGAATATTCAACCAACCCTTTAACGTAATTTGTTTACCATCTTTCAAAGATTCGATTAATACATAAAATTTTAACTACTTAAAATGAATGAGCTCTTTGATATATATTTAACTTCAAATATTCATTAAGAATGTATAATTTCGTTTGTAAACATCGAACGATCCTAAATTTTCAAAATTTAATTTTAACATATGAAAATATTGGACACAATTTGGATCTTGCATAAGATGAGAATAATGTAGTTCGAGTCACATGAAAGAATTTAGAAATAAAAGAAGAATGTCGAAGGATTTTATATATTATGTGACATTAATGATACTAAGTTACAAGACAAAGAAATTAACGAAACTAATTAAGAAGACATTCCGCCAAAAAGTTAAAATCCGGGTGAAACGAATTTATAATAGTTTACTATATCGACAGAAAAAAACAGAGTATTAACATTTTTTAATAGCACATTTAAATAACTTTTTAGGCAAAAAAATAATAATTGGCACACCTTTACAACTACAAGTCAGGCAGATTTCATCACTATCATAAATAAATCTAAATACTATATTGACTAAAGCAAACTATCAAGAACAAATTACAGGAGTTTTTTCTTACAACTGTTTTACTAATTACACTTTCAATTCAAGTAAAGGATGTAAGAAAATACTTTATATTGTTAAAAAGATGTTATTTCGAGAGTTTGGGCTTAGTTAAAAGATATTGATTTCTTAAAACCTACTTTAAGAAGATTTATAAATAGAAAGTGACTACTAAATCGATTATCTGAAATTGCTTTTGATCCTTTTATTTCTCTCAAGTATATCATGTAGTGATGCTTGGGGAATACATCAGTTTTATTACTTCGTTCTATTAAAAAACAGGTATATCAAATACCTTATTGATAAAAAGAAAAAAAATAATTAAATTGTATCCTGTATAGAGAAAGTATTATTCATTAAACTAGCTTGTCCTTGAATTGTTCATTATTGTTTAATGAGAAAATAATTGCAACGAAAGTTAGTGATTTTAAATTAAGATGGAAATTAAGATTCTAATTAACAATGTAAATTAATAATATTGAAGAAAACTAATTAACATTTTTGTGATAAAAAAGAACTAATGATTTCATAATGTTTTGAAGAAAATTACAAATTTTAATGATGAACAGCTGAAGAATCATTATATGATTTGGAAGGAAGAAAAAGCTTCAAATTTTCAGCAATTAAAAAGATAATGTGAAGGAATTAACAGATATTTCATTTTATTTAATTAGTTATTTAATTGTGGACTAATTTTTAACTCTACAAACTCAAAATTCCTTTTTTGCTTTTCTCATTCTTTTTCTCGAACGTAGACTATGTATCTCATTCTTCTTTTCGATGTTTCTAAATTCGAAAAACATTCTACTTTCTTTTTTCTTCTATGAACTAACTTAATCTAAATAAAAATCCCTACATTCGGCTACGATTAAACTATTCTGAAACTTGAAATAACGAAATATTAAAATACAACTTACGCTTATTAAATATAAGAAATCAAAATTCTGTAAATGCAAAAATATTTATTTTTTTTGTAAGTTTACCGGTTCATAATCTTTAGTTACAGCGTCTTTAATCGAGTTAAAAGTTCTTTGAATGTCATCGGTATCTTTCCCTCTAAAATAATATGGGCATAACTGAGTAAGATGCACTTCACCGGGAATTTCTTGGATGACATAATTGGATTAATGATGATAGTTATCCTGAATGGTCCTACCCCAAGTCTATAATTTATGACGTGACAATCTTTTGTAGAGTATCAAATCATCCATTTTATTGTGAGGCCCGGAAGTAGCCCCCAAAGGGGATATGTACAAGTTTGTTAAGTCAAACCCTAAGATTATAACTTTTATAAGTGTCGAGTCGGCGACACTGGACTTTGATGTCGACGCTCATAAAGAGTAACGGGAAAAATAAAATTTTAGGTAACGAAAATTTAGAAAGAAAAATATTAAAAATTTAAGACGCAGTTTAGAAAGCAAAACGAAACTAGAAAGAAAAAAATATCAAAATGAGCCTAGGTGTCATAGTCAACAATTAAACGCGATCATAGTCTAAAAGACGGTGTCGGGTAAACCTCTTGCCGACCTTTCCGGCGACCTAACGAAGCTCCATTTACACTTGGAGACAGGTGGGATACCAATTGGGAAGCGAGAAGGAGAAGAGTTAGCCAATTAAGGATGATTCGATCCCGAGAAAATTATAAAGCCTCCGATGTCAAGGACAGAAGGGCTTCCTCTAGACTACCTGTTGTGTTCATTTACCTCCAATAGTGGTGTTTCCGTTCATCTTTTGTGCACTGTCTCTTCAGATTTTCGAACTTTTAACAACGACGTTGCTACGAGGCCCCTCCAGCGTAGGACCAGACCGAAACCGAAAACAACCTAAAGCTCTGAACTCAAGGACCATTGCTAAATTTATGTAAGCATTTTTGGCTAAAATAAACTGTTTCTTTGTGAAACGCTTGTTTTTCTGCCTCCTCAAAACCGCCACCCACATGCGAATAGCCCTTAGCCATCCCGACGGTTGGGAATAAAAACTCCCCCATTTCGGCGAACTTACATTATGTTCTACTTCTCGTTTCTCTTGATCATGTAAGCTTTTGTTATAATCATGTTTTCTTAATGTGTTTCTCATCAGCAACTTTTATGTGATGTTGAATTTTAGTATATAATCCAAAATCTCGTTCCATTTTTGCTTTCCCGGCTTGTTATATATAATAGAGGAAAAGTATGGCGATTGATTTAAAAAAGACCTCCCAATACAGTATTTGGACTCTGGAGACCTTGAAAAATCAAGAAATAAAAAAAAAAAAAGAAATTCGAGTGTGTTTTTCTGTTTGTATCGATTTTAGTATGTGGGGCACGATTTTGTCCACCCATTTTGAAGCTTAATAACTCCTTGCCTTTTGTCGAATATTTCTGAAATTTTTCAGAGGTTCGTATATTAGGGGATTGATAATATTAAATTTTGGTAGTTAAAGATCAAGAGGTGGAGTGATAGAAGGAGATCATGAGTCATATCTTATCATGTATCATATGCGATGTCAGACTTAATGAAGATTTTATTCGTTATTGGGCTGCAATTTGAAAAAATTGTATACCTATAAATTCCCACCGTCATCCGCTGCTGTCTGTGTGTCTTTCCTTAATCTCGAGAACGAGTTAGGTAGATGAAAACCGAAACGAGGTAAAGAAAGATTTGGGGCAGCCGGCCCAGATTAGCTATATATAAATCGATGCAAACCGGAAGTCATGTTATATCTATTTAAAAATTTTCCCCTGAAAGGTTTTAGATTGATGACCGGCACGACTTTATTGCTAACAGGAAAAGTATGATGTACAGGGACAAGACACTACTAACTTCAGATGGGGAGCATATATTTTAAATTGAATAAGAATATGATTAAATATTGCAGCCCGGCATTGCGACGAGGTAGCAATAAATAAGTGCTCGTTAGTATTTGCAATTTTTTTTTATAAAACTCATCTCTACCGTCAAAATGAGACTTTTTGCCATTTTATAATAATTAATAATATAAAAATTTTTTAATTATTTTAAAAAATTTTTATATTATTTTATTAACCAGTAACAGACGGCACCACATATAATTTTAAAGTTTGGCCGGAAAAGTTACGCAACTCGTTGCTGTATTTTTCCAAATGTTTGTAGGCAATAGCTTCAATTTCTAGTCGTTGTTTCTCAGAGAATTGGGCATTATGTGCCAAACAAGTCAAATCAATCTCTTTATAATCAGTAAATGATAAGTATTCCTGGACCTTGTAATCTCCAGATGATTTCATCTAACTCTCATCACTTACAATGTTAGTGCAATTCATCGGCTGTTTTCCTTGCCACTTTTATTTCTGTTAGTTTAGATATTTGAAACAGAACAGGCATTACTTGTTGCAAATTTTCTGGTTTGTTCAAGAGACTTTCCACTATTTATCAAAATTTCGTTTCCTGCTTGGCTTGATACAAAATTCATTTCAGACGTCTATTTGATCAATTTCCAACGTCAGAGCTAAGGTGTTAGATTCAATTACTATTGCTTTTATATTGACGCATTTATCAAGTACAGTTATTTATATTAATAGTTATACAAATCCAAGAAGTTTAATTTTCAGATCTCCTCTAAATTCACTCATAAACATCAGCGGTAGACATTCCTTCTGGTATTATGTTTTTCCTTATAATTGTTATACATTAGCCAGTATGTACACGAACCTTTATTCTTTCTATTTCCAGTACTTGGACATCAATAAAAAATTATCTACACATCTCAGTCGATTGCTTTAAATTCTTAACCCTCTGCATATTTGCAGACTGACTGTTAGTTGCATTAATATTGCTTCTTTGTTTCTTTTTACTTCGCGAATTTGTTTTCTAAATCTTCTATTTCTCTCTCTTTTTCTTATCTTAAACGTTCTCTCAGTTCAGATTTTTTTCTTCTCCTATTTAGACAACGTATCTCCAATTGCTCTATTGTCCCAGCTTAATAATTTCGATTCCCTCTTCTCATAGCATATTCTTTCGACAGCCAGATGACCGAGCGTTAAGGTTGCAGTTTACCGCTCTGTTGGACCTGTAATCGAATCCAAACGGGTTCAAAAAATGTACTGTAATTTTTCGAGGATGGTTCGTTGGAATATGTCGGATCCCGTTCCTCACTACTCGGTTGCCTCACTGTGTGCATGGCCTAGTCCATAATGGACTTACTAAATAGGACTTCTTAGTGCCCGCAGGGCGAATGGTTAAATTCAGATTCAAAAGCACTATTTTTTTCGTTGAACTCAATAAATATAAAATCCTTACATTAATAATAATCGTTATAAAGTGCAAATAAATACGCAAAGTTACAAAAAACAAAATATATAAATAAACGTTAATTTCACGTATATAAATGGTTAAAACTCAACTAAAAAGCCAGTTAAAAATTTATAGTTTAGATTTCGATAAACGAAATTCTTTTATGATTTAAAATAAAAATAGTCTAAGACTTTCGTTACAATTTATCGATAAATAAATCTATTTGATTATTTACGATAGGGTAATGTCTTCAATTTGCAAAACGCACTTTAGATTCCTAATCTTACGTAATTGTATTGTAGAAAAATACACGAAAATTCAAATTTTCTTTCCTTTCTGACTTACAGACGATAAGCAACTTCCAAATTCTAAAATGTTACGTTAATAATGAAGTAAAATTATAGTTAAAAAGTAAAAAACAAACCAACTTTGTAGAGAGAAACACTTTAATTACTTTGGTATATTCCGTAATATAATTACGTAAGCCTAGGAAATTAATCTGACTCCATCGTTTTAAGTAATCTAATTTTTTTGAAACACTTCAAATTATTACTTATACTAATCACTGGCAAAAAATATTCTCAAAATTTAATTTCAAGCTTTTGTTAAAATGTTAAAATCTTTTACTGTAGATAAAAATAGAAAGTAAACTTTTAACTTCTTAAATTATTACTTTAACTATAAAAAAAAATCCAGATTTACTTAAAGATATCAAAGTTTCTGCTAAAGAAAAATTTTCAGATAAAATTGCCAGAAAATTTTTTTTTGTTTGAAAGTGAAATCACATTAGAGGTACTGTATATCTTTTTGTCAAAATACTGTACACGTTTAAGTCAATTTAACGTCATTTTACTGTTTTTTCTATCTAAAAGATGCAGAAATGACGTCAAATTGACGTGAAAATGTACAATGTTATAACAAACTAGCAGACCCGGCCACGCGTTGTTGTGGCTCAAAATGTATTTATTATAAATGTATAAAACTTCCCTCGTGGGGGAAATTTTAAAAAATCCCTTCTTAGTGTACATTCTCTTGACAAACCCTATTAAAACGCAATCAAAACCGCAAAAAACCGCATCTAAAATAGTATAAATAGAAGCAGAGTTCTTTATAGTATGTCTTATTCCTGTCCCTCTCCCCGCGGGGGAATATCGGAAAATACCTTACGCAAAAAACCGCATCTAAAATAGCATAATAGAAGCCGAGTTCTTTACGGTAAGCCTTAATCCCGTCCATCTCCCCCGGTGGGTGGGGAATTTCGACACGTATATTATATAAAATCACGTGCGTATTCGAATGCAACGTTATGTCAAAATTTCAAAGGAATCGGTAGGAACAAACGAACATTACATTTTTATTTATATAGATAGATAGAAGATGATCCGCTTTAGCTCATTCTCACAGAAAAGCTTAATGCCTCGCAGTAAAGCAAACTTAGGTTGTCGGAGTTAGCGCCATCTGTTGGACATAAAAGCCTTAATCCTAGATGATATCTTTTAATTTATATGAATGTTTAACGGAATAATATATAGCCTATGTCCACCCTGAAGGTCCATTCTAAATATTGGTGAAAGAATTTTTGAAATCGGATGAGTAGGTTCGGAGATTACCTGTTACAACCAAACTTAGTTACCTCTTTATATATTAATATTAGTATAGATTAAACTCCTTAGGATACATTTTTAATGAATCCTCAGTTATACTCTAAAATCTTTTAGAAGATCTTTTTATCTATCTGTAAATTAAATACATTCGTTTCAAATTAATGATGCTATTACGAAACAAAAGCGATGTTTACTATATGTAAGTCTTTTTGAAATAAACTTCAATTAAATTTTTAAAACCGGTTATATATATATATATACTAGCAGGTAGGCCCGGCGTTGCTCGGGCAAAAGTAACGATAACGAAGATTAAGATTATTACGTTATAGTCACAAAAGAAAAAGAGTAATTTCATCAACAAACTAAGTATTTCTAAAGAAAGGTCGAATTTAAAAACCGAATGTTCTAATATTGTTCGATTTTCACGACGTGTTCTGATTATATCGTTCGATTTTCATCGAATGTACTAAAGAAGAAAAATCGAGAAAAACCGAACTAATCCGTTTAGATTTGAAAATCGAATGTGTTCTAACATATTACTCTTTCCCCCCCCCGAGCCCGCAAATCTTGCACGTCGCTTTCTCTTGTTCTCCATTGTTACTTCATACTATCATCGTTACTTAACACTTTGGTACTTAAATTTGGTACCCTAACTGTGTACCAAATTTCAACTTTCAACCGTTTCGACGAAAATTAAGATTATTACGTTACAGTCAACGTTACCCGTTTTCACAGAATGCAAGAATTATGGCGGCGCCCCGCTGTTTCCAGACTAATTACAGAATTTTAGATGGGTCCAAAAATATGTTCGATTTCCCGCAAAAACGAAAAAAACTGCATCTGCGTCTTGCACGTCACTTTCTCTTAACAATTCCATTGTTACGTAACACTTCCATTGTTGACATTTCCATTGTTACTTAACACTTCCATCAACAATGGAAGTGTTAAGCCTTAATCCTGTCCCTTTCCCCCGTGGGAATTATTTCGAAAGATCCCCTCTTAGTGTGCGTTCTCGTAAAGTACCCTAACTATGTACCAAATTTCAACTTTCAACTCCTTACCGTTTGTGCTCTTAACATTTTCATTGTTACGTAACAATTCCATTGCTGACTCTTTCATTCTTAACGCTTCCATTGTTGACAGTTCCATTGTTACTTGACACTTACATTGTTATTTAATCCTGTCCGTCTCCCCCCCCCGTGGAGAGGAATTTCGAAAAATCCCTTCTTAGTGTGCGTTCTCGTGACGTACCCTGTTTACAAAATTTCAACTTTCAATTCCTAATCGTTTGGGCTCTGCGCTGATTATTATTATTATTATCAACTCGTCTCGATTATATATATAGATGCATAAATCAATAATATTACTAGAAAGTATAAATATCATTAAGTAGTCTTAAAGTAAGAAGACAATACTAAAATAAATCTTCGCCTAATAGTTGTATTTTCTAAAACGATTTAATGAGCGAAACAAATATCGTTATCTAATTGGAAATTATAAAATACCCATTTCCTAAAAGACAATTCAAAATTAGCCTATTTGGTGAATTCGCAAACGATCTCGTATTCCTGAAATCAGCAGTTGATGTGCCGATTTTTTGCCTAAATTTTTGCCTAATTTAATTAAAAAGTAGATTTAAATAGGCCTAATATTCCCGGATTCGGATTCGGATGCAATATAATACAGTAGTATATATTGCAGATTTTTGAAACTAATTATCAGTTGATTGTTTCAAAGATTTTCAAAACTATCCATAACTATTTATTTAAGAAATAAGAAAAATATTGGTTGATAAAATTTATAAATACTGTATTTGCAATTGTGAATAGTAAAAAATACAACTAGAAAAGTTTTAATATAAATTAATTCTACATTTCCTTTTAGAAATAATAGTATTATATTATGCTTAATTCAGAAAATTTCTATATTTACATTTCGAAATAATAGTATTATATTATGTTTAATTTAGAAAATATATTCATTATTAATTGAAAAATTGATCGTATGATATTTCACGGAGATGAATACAATTTATTACTGTTTTAATTAAATATTTATGCTTGTATCATAAATTCCCAATATAACATCATAAGTAGGTTTAAAAGCACATATGATTTAAATAATTGTTGTATTAAGTTCAAGATAATTTAAAAGTCTAGAAATATCTCTGCTATAAATGAGTTTTTTGTCATTACATAATTTTAGATATTAATAGTTAAAACTTTATTTATTGATTGATTTAATATCTCATACTTTTGAAGACTTTTTAAAATATTCAAGCCTTAAAAAAGAATTTTTCTATCTAAATTAATGTTCAAGCAGTCAATTATTTCAATACATAAAATAATAAATGAATAATAATAAAATAAAAAGTTGAAACAAAAGAAAAAAAACTGCGCGTTTAACAGTTATAAAGGTAATATTTTAAATGCAAATTTATAGAAATAAAAGTAATAATTTTACTTTAAAATTAAAATTAAAATACGTGAAAAAATTTAAAACATCAAAAAATGAAATAAAAGATATAGTTGTCCATATAAATTATTAAAACCAATAGAAGCATATGAATATTAAACGTTTAGCTTTTATAACTAATAAATTAATTGAATAATTAATCATCACATTACTGTATATTAATCCGAATATTTTTGTTTCATGTTTAAGAAGTAAATTATCTCACATTAAACACTCAAACTTTTAATTTTATCACCAAATCTTTAAATTATGTATTTTAATTAATTAACATCTAATTTTATTAATGTCTTTCATTTCAAATGTCATTAATTTCACCTAAATTTGCTTTTACTGAAATTTTGGTGTTTATAATTCTTACTTTCCATGTTCTCTGGATGCTTCTTGTTGCCTTATTTCCCTAGTTTATTTTTAAAAATATAGAAAATTCTTACACTAGATTTTTTAAAACTTAAATTGCTTCTCTCTTTATTTACCAATTATAAGATTCTTATTCATTTGTTTTCTTAACATTGTTTTCTCAACTAAATAATACTCCATAGTGTTTGTTGCTCTTATTACATTAAACGTAATTGATAACTTATAATACTTTTAAGCTAATTCTTGTCGCGAATAAACAAAAATTCAAAAAATTGTGCAATTATTCATTTCCATGTTTACCATCAAAAGGATTAAGAGAATCAAGAGAGAATCTAATTTAAACAATAAAGCGCTCGCAAACGTAGAGTAAAATGATTGGTAATTGGTTAACTTCTGAGTTTTAAACCTTACTTGGGGAAAACGAACGTAAATATATATAATCCTTTCCGCCTTATGAGCACTAAAAAATACTTTTTATCCGTTCAATCATGCTCACTAAAGGGCAGCCAACTGGAGAGGAACGAGGCCCGATATCCCATTTTATAAATTTTATTCATTCTTTGTAACATAAATTGAAATTTTCTACTTTATTTATTTCGTGTATCCATACAAGTATATAGATTATACATAATACTATAGTAAAATAATAATTTTCTAAGCATTAAAATAAGTTTTATGTATTAATAATATTATTTTACTAATAGTGTACGTCCGAG
Source organism: Centruroides vittatus (assembly GCF_030686945.1). NCBI lineage: Eukaryota > Metazoa > Arthropoda > Arachnida > Scorpiones > Buthidae > Centruroides > Centruroides vittatus. The sequence goes on from NW_027122266.1 coordinate 4,409,833, forward strand.
GATTTTATTACCTGAAACAATAAAAATATTCGAGATAAACCTAAATATAATTTTTCGATAGTAATGATCTCATTAAAAACAAAATGTCATGAATAAAAAATAAAGATAAAATAAATTTAAAGTGAAATAAAAATAGAATTATGTATTAACTGAAGTTTGATGATGTTATTGAGTATACTTTAAATCATTATATCTGTTCATTACAATGTGAACTTAAAACTCTTATTATTCAGAAATAATTACGAACCACATGAGAGAATACAAGAAAATAAAATGTATGTGTTTTACATAAATATTTACTATTAAATTAATTATAAGTAAAAGGTTTGTATCATTTTAGTTTAAAGGTGGATTTTATTTCAGTAAATTGATTTTAATCAAAATCTTTAAAAAAGATAAAAATAATATTTTTAAAATATTCTTCTAAATATCGGTTTTTTAATATTTTATATACAATTTGCAAAATTCATAGAAAGCTACAAAACAAAGCTTTATTTAGAATACTTAAAATTGATGAAATAGATTAAAGGAATATTAATTAAACCTGTTGTTTGCATTTACGCGATAAATATTTATGTTGAAACCTTGCAGTTGCCGTTCGCATCATGGCCACATGCATAAAACATTTATCGATCGGTAAAATTGCAAAATCGGTATATGATGTCATTTATCAGTAATTTAGAATGAATAAACATTTTTACCTATTCCGATTACGTGACATTGTGTGGGAAAGTTGTCGGTTAGTGTTGCAAATACTACGATGGGACGGCAGAAATTACTGACAATACGGCAATATGGCAGAACACGCAAGTTAAAATTTGAAAATTTTTTAGCTTTTTCTAACAGATAATTTAGTGAGACGAAGTTTCCGGGAATGAAAATGTTGTGATAAACAAAAGTCTAGACATCCCCTGGAATGTCCCTAGGAGAGTGTCATGCTACTCTCACCAACACTTCCCCTCATTCCAGTGGGTGCTCATTAAAATAATTATAGACCAAGGTGTAATAATAAATGCGGTCTTGATACATGACTTATAAGATCGACTTCATATTTAAAAGTCTTAGTCCATTAGCATGTTTCGGGTAGTGTAAGCCTTTTGTTAAAAGATCGGCAGGCATCCTATCCGTAAGAATAAATGTGATGTCTATTCTTCCTCGTTCAACGCATTCGCGTACGAAATGATGTCTTATGTCTATGTGCTTACTTCGCGAGTGAAACATTGGATTTCGAGCAAGTAATAGTGCTCCTTGGTTATCGAAATAAATTCTCAATTTGGATTTATTGCTTCTTGAGAGTTCATCGAATTCTTCCAACAAGAAAATGAGGGGAAGACGATAATTCAGATGTGCCAAAAGAGATATACCGAGGAAATCTTGGAACGTTTCTCGATGGAAAAATCGAAACTAGTCACAACTCCTCTTGACCCAAGCTTCAAACTTCACAGACCTGAAAACCCATCAGTTCAGGAAATGAAGCAATTTCCATACCAAAAACTAATTGGTTGTCTTCTTTATCTTTCTATCTGACATTGCACATGCAGTAAGCAAATTGAACCAATATAACACCCAACATGACCAGACACACTGGACTGCAGCGAAACGTATCCTTCGATATCTGAGAGGAACGACCAATCATGGTCTGACGTTTGAGACAACCGGAGAGCCACTCACAGGATTCTCAGACTCTGACTGGGGAGCATCGACAGACGATCGCCGTTCCTTCTCGGGATACATTTTTAAGCTCGCTGGTGGACCAATCTCATGGGAATCAAGAAAAAAACGCACAGTTGCCTTATCGAGCACCGAGGCCGAATATATGGCATTATCAGACGCTACTAAAGAAGCTCTACACCTACTAGAACTTTTCGATGTGTTCTAACCGAGCAGTTGCTTTTTCACTTTACCCCACTGTCACACCCTGCATTTATCACAAAAGAAAATGATCAAAGATTGTAATAAAATCAATTTTACGCTAATATAAAATTTTTAAATATTAATTAATAGTTACAAAAATCCCATAAACAATCACTAAGCAGAGTTGTTAGGCTAGAGAAAGTGTAATTAATTAAAATATAACAAGTATTTTTATAATTATGAAAAAACATCAGAGAGAGAGAGAGATAGAGTGAGAAAGCACCATAATAAAGGTAATTTTCGTAATTACAAGTAATTTTATGTTAAAACAATCAAAAATTATTGTGACATCATCACAATGCCAGGCTACAATTTTTAATTTTTTTTAATTTAAAATATAATTATGTTTTCGATCTCAAATTAATAGTGTCTTGCACTTTTACATCATACTATAGAGACTCATGTCAGTCATCTATATCAGTGATTCTCAAAGTGGGGGTCGCGACCCCCAAGGGGGTCGTGAAAAATATTTGGGGGGTCGCTGAAAAATTGATGCCAGATCAATTTTTTCAAATATTTTATAAATTTACTATGGATTCATGTTTAGACTGTAATTTGTAAACTGTAAAACAGGTTTGACTGTAATAGAAATAAAAAATATATAAAATAATTTTTACTTAAATAAATTGCACATATAAATAATAAAAATAATATAAATATTTAAATACGAGCCTAACCCCCTCCCTCCGGGATGTTTTTTGACACATACTTATTCTTCGGGGGTCCTTTGAAATTTTTAAGTGCAGAAGAGGGGTCGCGGTCCAAAAAGTTTGAGAAACACTGATCTATATAACTCCGTTCTAGAGAAAATGTTTGAATTGAAATCAACAATTAATCAGGGCCTCCTGCCCTAAGATTTTCATATCTGATTTCGACTTTCATCTACCTAAGATCGTTTTCGAGATTAAGAAAGGACAGACAAACGGACGAAAATGGGAATTTATAGATCTACAATTTTTTCAAATCGCAACCCAATAATGTAAGTAAGTAGCCTAGTAAAAGATAACGATTTTAATTGTTACAAAAGTAAATACAAGTAATTTTGAGTTAGAATATCTATTCTTAATTCTAATATTTAAACTTGGATTTTATTTCTGAAATCCGTTAATATTTATAATTCCAGTTTGGTAAACTTTTGTCGCGTGATTTTCTCCGTCGTGTTAAATTTACTATAAATAGAACTTAACATCGTCTGACTACGAAGATTTTTATGATAGAAACGTTTACAGGAAAGGTTTCTATCTTAAAAATCTTCTTATTGGTTTAAATATCAAAATAGTGGGAGTATTATCGATTTCGTGAACAGCGTCTGTTAATGACGTCGCACTTACTCCTTTGTAATTTTATGTGTACGAAATAACTATTTGTTATCGATGTCTGAAAATAGTGACGTCAGAGAAACTCTTGTGACGTTTGTTAAATTTTAGGCATATGGCCGGATGAATCTTCATTCGTAAATCGCAATCTTGCAGGAATTTTAATTTTTTTTATAGATAAATATAATTAGTCGCATTACTTTGAAATGTTAGACATTACTTATGATTGAAGAAAAAAGAAAATGGAACACATAAATACAGTGACATTTTGACACATGAACACGTGAATACAGTGACGATTTGACAGAAACAGCAATTTTCTTAAAAGTGATTTCTACATTAATATTTAACATTGATTTTTTATTTCAAGAAAGAATCACGTTACAGTTTATTTATTTTGATTTGCCTGTCATCAATGTTTTTCGGCATTAACATGAAATATCCTAGAAAACAAAGTAAATTTGATTTTTCAAGAATTTAAAATGGTAATAGAAAATTTAAAAAATATGAAAAAATCTTATAATAAGTCACTGTTACCATTTCTCTTGATCGATTTATTAATTTAAATTTCAAATAAACTATTTGAAGTTCAATAAGTCGATCAAAGTTAACGTTATTGTAAGTCGTTTATACATATTTCCAATTTTATAACTTTTCTAAATAAATTATCTCGACAGATTACGCAAAGAGGTCTTTAAATTTCACAGCTAAAATTATTTCATCTGTGATCAAAACTATTTTAAAATTAATCATAACGAGTTTCGATTATAATGGAATTAACAAGTTCTAATGAAATAAATTCGTAGCCCTTAGTACGTTGGAACTTTGCTAACTAAATACAAATCCCTATCCAATATTTATTAAATTAGTTGTAAGTAAAAGTAAATTAAGGAATCTATTTAAATTCATCAATTATTGATTGAAAAGTTTTTACAATTCAATAAGAAATCGAAGAGAAGAATCGAAATAATTTTGTTTTAATAGACTGCCGTATTTAGCATTATATTTTTGTTATAACTTTTAACATTTATTAAATATTAAACATTATAAAACTTTTATAACTTAAGTCCCTTTAAGCTCCAAGTTTTAATAACCTATAAAATTTTAAGGAAAATAATACAAATAGCTTATCTAACTTCCTAAATGTAATTAATATAAAAAAATAATCGGTTACTTTCAAAATGTTAAAATTTTAAAGTATATTCTTAGTAAGATAAAGAAAAAAATTAATAAATTTAACGTAATGTAATAAATATATTTACATTTTACATCTACTCAAGTGAATTAAACCATATTTGTTATTTTACTTTGTCCAATGTAAAATGCTTTTAAAGTTGAAATCGTGATCTCTTTTAATATGTGTTAATAAAGATATATATACATATTAATTTTATCTCTTTTAAATGTTTTTTAAACATTATTAATATTTTCAACAACAACTTATTTTTATAATTCTACTTAACGAACATTTCTAACGATACATGTTACTCGTTTACAGAAAAAACTTATAAAATCCTACTTTGTAATAAAATTATTACGTAGATGTTTTTATTTTAATCTGTTTTTTTTTTATGAAGGTAAAAGTTATTTTTATAATAGAGAAAACTGTAATATCTTTAATATTAGAAATGATATAATAAGTATCTGTCATCCGTCATTGTTTCCTGAAAATGAATACGATAAGTAAAGCGATAGCTATTCTATTTTCAATTCCGCCATCTAACTTATTGTTTATGACCAAATTTATCATTCGTAAGCAGGAAGTAGATTTATTTACGGTAAATTGTTCAATAATAAACATCTTTTCAGTTGTCTCAATAACATATCTCATTTATTTATTATTTAAAATTTCAAGACTTGTTATTACAGAACTAATCCCTCCCATCTATTCATATATAATTAAATAAAATAAACTTATAACTTGGATTAAAACTTACTCATTATTCAGATAGTTGTTCAGATATGTGTACTACGTTAATTTTATTTTGTATAATTTATTTGTAATAAAATAAGATTAAAATAAATTTTTATAGAAAAAGAACATATAATATTGTTTACATTATCTTTATTGATTTTTTAATATACGTTTTACTTTCTAACTATTGAAGTTAGAGTGTTTCTTTATTGTATTTATATGTGGAGGCGTTAAAAATAAGCTCTCCTCTTTGACGTCAATAAATCGCAATTGCACGTAAGACGAGTTAAAACAAAATAATAACACGAATTAATTAATATAAACTAAAACTATTCGCTTACACAATTAATAATAAACAATTTTTTATAGTTTTCGATCGAGCATCCCTAGCAAGCTGTATTTTTCGTTATATATTCGGTTACTATTACGTATAATCGTGTATTTGATGGACGAAATCAAATAACGGAAAGACATTGGGCTGAAATCAATCTTGTGACTACCAAAAAATTGTTAATGTTACCTTAGGTTCCGAGATGGCGGCGGTGGGAATTTTTCCCTATCTTGGCGACTGCGGCGGGGAAAAATTTTTTCCCTAGAGTCGTGACGTCGACGCCGTTGAGAATATTTCCCCGTTCGGTTTGAACCCTGAGATCAACGTTGCCGAGTATCCTGTAACCTCGAAACGGCGACGGTCGTGTGTAAATTTGCGACGGTAGAGGGAGCCTTTTCGTGACGTCGTGCGAGATTAATATCGGCGGGAAGTTCGTAGTTGTGTTACGAACGAATATGCAAATGCTCGATCTGTGACGTGATTTCTGTTCATTTCAATGCAATTTTATGCAAATCGACTAGTTTCCAGTTGGAATCGTTTACTGCAGTGTTGCGACGAATTGCGTATTGGAATATTTGCTGTTTATTTTTCTGGTTACGATATTTCATTTTTTTTCCTCACCACCTTCCCGCGTTTAGTTTATTGCCAATTATTCGATAATGAGTAGTTTTGCCGATTTGAGTTTCAACGACGAATTTCGGTCGAGTTGCACCACACGTGATTTCTACAAGTTAATGGAAGACGACTTTTTAAGCTAGGTTTGCCTCCCCGTGTCGATAACACATTGAGATTTCCGAAATTTCCTGTAAAATTAGGCATACAGCCGACCGAGTCCGTTTGCATTCCGTGCGATTCTAAATGCAAATTATGTCATCGGAGTAATAGAGAAAGCTATTTCTTGCGATGTAGTAAGTGCGGAACGAAGACTTCTGCCTTTGAAGGAACATTTAAAAGTAAATTTGGCCACATTTCTTGGGGTTGCATTCTGTCGTTTATATTGCCAAATAGTAATAAATCGAACAGAGGGAAACGCCAATCGACCAATAAAAGAGCAGCCGAATCGAAAAGAACAGGGAAGAAAAGAGCCGCACCAAGAGAAAAGAAAAGTATCCAAGCTGGCAAAACCGAAAAAAGAATGGATCGGAAAGGAAAAAAAAAAGTAGGAAGAAGTAGGCAACCACCATCGAAAAGTGAGTAAAAATATCCTTTTTTTTTTTTTTTTTTTTTTGGTTAACGTACGCGGAGTCTGCAGAGAAATTCAAGATGGCGGCCGGAAACGCGGCCATCTTGAATCGAGGGAAAAATTTTTTCCCCGCCGCAGAATCCAACGTAGGGAAAAATTTCCCCCGTCGCCATCTCGGAACCTAGGGTAACATTAACCCAATTTTTTATAGTTTTCGATCGAGCATCCCTAGCAAGCTGTATTTTTCGTTATATATTCGGTTACTATTACGTATAATCGTGTATTTGATGGACGAAATCAAATAACGGAAAGACATTGGGCTGAAATCAATCTTGTGACTACCAAAAAATTGATGGGATCTTTACAATCCAATAAATAATGCAATCTAAAGTTTCCAGGGATAAAACAATAAGAACAAATTTTGTTTTTCATTGGAAAGATTAAAAAACACATTGTGAACACTTTTTTCTTAATAAAGATTCACAATGTGTTCAACGTTTTTAATGTTTTCTTTTAACTTCTATTGTTAGTTAAATTGTGAATCTGAAAGAAGATTCACAATTACAGTTTTTCTTTGTTTTAAAGTTACTACATATTTTCTTTCTTTCCCTTTCTCTTTGTCTAACAAGATATTCAAATGTCTTTTTAAACTTTTTTTTTCATCGAAATTCCATCACTTACAACAATCCAATCCAAAAGAACAAAAAAATTTTTTTTCCATCTATTACGCTTTCTAATTTTTAAGTTTGTTGGAAATATATGAATAATTGCTGAGTTCAAATTGTGCTAGTTGTATCTACAGACAACAATGAAGATTAGGAATTTAGGCTACAAAGAAAACTCACCTTTCCAAGTATCAAATTAAATAAAGTTAAAATCTTCTATGTTATCCTCTTTAACTGATTTTCCGTTCTGTAAAATAAATAACCTTACGCGGTAATTACATAAATTATGCCACGTTATCGAATTTTCATAACAAAACATTTTCTACGACAGCAAGCGTGATGACGTATTTCCAAATTTTTATTTATTTTCTTTTAACTTATATCATCAGAATATCGAATGAAGGAATTTCCTGTGTTCAGTCTACATCATAAACAGAATTTTACCAAATGTGAATGTCCGTAAAATTGCATAATTAGATTTTTTATACTGGATAATTCTGAACTGTTTTACGTAATTTGATAATAAATCTTCTATCTTGTTTTCTTGCCGTAAGAATAATTCTATCAAATAGTTAGATTTTTTTTATCTTGTCAATAAATATTATTATTCCATTGTAATGGTCTTTCATTTCTTGTACCACCCAACCTCTTTTCCTTTTTTCATGTCTTTTTCCAGTCATTACCATATCGCAGACTTAATGTAATGTCCGTTAACATGGAAACCAAATTATGATGAAAGACTAACAGATTAACAAGCATCAAAAAGAATTCTTGTAAAAGTTCCCTTTAGTGCGTTCTTTTGCTCTTTTTTATGTTACTTTGCTCTTTGTCTATTTTACCGTCTTGTTCAAATGTAGCCACTGTTTCCACATACCACAGTATTTGCGTCTTTATCTAATGGAGAGTTTTCCGTAAATGTTTAACACTTCGTTGACATTTTCTAATTTCAATAGCAAACCTAAATGCGCATGAATTTCGGTTTCCTATTGATACGAAACCGTTTCCATAATTCTCTTCTTTCTTCCCGCTTCTGGTACTCATGATTCTATTAAAACAAACCTCCAGAACGGAGCTATCTTCTCTCAGTTCTGTACTTTCTAATTCTTCACTCACACTATTTTTTTTTTTTCCTGCCACACTTTCTACATCCTCTTGTGTTCCAATCTCGTCTTGTTCTTGTTCTTCGTTTTACTTTGCAGGCTGTTATGTATATGTAACAAGGTATTAGAATCGTGCCAGTTTTGACTCTTTGAGTTTTTTGAAAATCTCCACGTTTTGAAACCTGTTCATCCCAAAAAACTCAAAAAACGGGAAAAAGTCTGTGGATGCGTGTGTGTTCTTATCTATTTCGTTTCATACCCCAAGATGGGATAATGATTGATAATAGAAATTATTTGGCATGATAATTTGAGCATAACGGAGTATTGATTCCTTTGAATTTAGGTGGCTGATGAGTGAGGGAGTGGGGAGATAAAAGGGGGATCACATGCCATATCTTAATAGCGATCAGACTTAATGAAGATTTTACTCATTTTAACATTTAAAATTTTTTTTTATTCAAAACTTATCCATGCCCTCAAAATAACGCCTTTTGCCATTTTATAATAAAATCTCATAATAGATAGCGCTATACGCAGTTTTATTTTTTATGATTAATAACGGAATGAAACAAAAAGTCCGGACTGAGTTTAAAGAATCATAACTTTTGAACTCAAAATATGATTTTAAAATATTTAAAACTATTTCTCAAGACATTACTAAAAACCAACTGTTTTTCATTTTACTAGAGACGGCTAAAAGCTCATATAATACGAAAAACGCCATTGCACCATTATTTCTGAGGATCGATGAGAGTAGTGTTGCGTGCTCCGAAAGCCTATCGCGTGTTTAGACTGATTTTGGAGGGCTACACCTCACCATCGGTTCCTTTTGACTTTTTTGCTCTTATGAGCATTGTCTACAGATAGAATTTCAACAGCCTTATTCAGAGGCAGCAACATTCCCCATTAAGCTACAGTAAATACAATTTTCATTTTTAATATATAACAGAGAAAAAGAATGACAATCGGTCAAAAATGATCCCCCAAGATTTTTACATTTTTATACTCAGGAAACCTTGAAAAGTTGAGAAATGCAAAAAAGAAAAACTTTTACTGTTTGTATGCATGTTAGTTGTGTGCGTGTGTGCGTGTGTTTGTTTGTGTGTATGTGTGAAGGGGACGATTTTGTTACCCTCTTTTGAGCTTAATAACTCCCGTGCTTTTTGTCGAAAATTTCTGAAACTTATGAAGGGAGGTTTGTTTATTAGGGGAATTGACGATATTAAATTTTGGTGATTAAAGGTCAAGGAGTAAGGCATTGGCATAGCCAGGGTTTTGTTATGGGGAGCCTAGTAGAGGCTGTAATTTTCTGGGGAGAGGCACCAGGTTAACTGGGGGGCGTACCCATGCCCCTTCCTGGCTACGCCCACTCAGTGGGGAGATAAAGGGAGTCGTGGGTCATATCTCCAGTAGGGTCGGACTTAATGACGATTTTATTCGTTATTATCATTTACAATTTTTTATAAAATCTATCACTATTGTCAAAATTAAGCTTTTTGTAATAATTAAATATACCGGTATAAAAATTTTTAAAATAAAATATCATAACAAACGGCACTACATACGCTGTTTTAGAAGGTGCCCGGAAAGTTAAGCAGCTCGTGGCTAGATTTTATTATGCAGTATTTACGTAGTTTATTTATTGGTTTTATGTTTTAATTTGTTATTTAGGTAGGGTATTTAATTATATTATGTTTATTTACTTACTGTTTAAGTTTATCGAATATTGGGATTCGTGAGTATCGTTTAGGATGTGGGAACGGATTAATTCATCTTTCATTATTTCTAATGGAGAAATTGATTCGGACTTCGAATAATTCAGATTGCGAACGGCCTTCTAGAACGAATTGAATTCGAACTACGAAGTACAGTACCACTATATAATATAATATTGATTATTTAAATAGTTAGAAATCAACTTACTATAACTGTAAAGCGCTATTTACGCCAGACGCGAAGGATGCGAAGCGTAACAAAGCGATGTGAGCGAACGACGAAACGTGAGCGTACGTGACCTCGGAAAGCGAGTTAAAAATTTTAATGTCAGCCAATGGGAGTACGAGACATCTGGGGCGCGTTGGCAAGCGCAAGCCAGTGAAAACGTTTTCATCTCAACTAGAGTTCTCAACTAACCGCAGGAAAAAAAAACAGATTAATATTGAAAATAATACTGTTATATAATTTAATTTCGATAAGCCTACAGAACACAGTAAACAAAAAGAACGGTAACGTGCAAGGGCGTCGCCAGGGGGAGGGGCAGAGGGGCAGTTGCCCTCCCCTAGAAATTCGAAAAAGTTATTTAAATGCTAAGTTTTAATTAAAATAATAATCTTAGGCTTCTTGTAAGTTAAAGAAAATGTTTTATTTGAGATATTTCTTTTCCGGTACATAGTAAATGATTAAAACTTTATGAATCGTTTCTATTTTATTTACATACAATTCATATCTTCTATCAATTTACATCATCTTGCCCCCCTTACCCATTGGCTGGCGTCGTCCTTGGAAACTGCAGAAAATATCGAATTTTTTAAAACGCCATCTATTGGAAAACGTGAGAAACTACAAATTGCGACCACGCTTATCACTGCTTACAGTGTGAATGAAATTCGCATTGCTCGCCTTGTTTGCGCTCTTCGCTTTCGCGCTCTTCGCATCCAGCGTAAATAGCGTTTAAAGCAGTGGCGAAGCGTGGGTGTCAGCCGCCCGGGGTGGAGGAAAATTTTGCCGCCCCTTAAATAAAATACGGGGAATCCCTACAAGTCAGTACAGACGGTGTTGTCAGTCGCTACAATGAGCAAGATGTCATTATTATACATTTATTTAAAGAAAGGGGATTTCCCAGTTTCGTCACAGAATAAGTAATGAAAAATTCCGTACTCATTTCAATCGGTCCGAATCGTAGGTGCGACAAAAATATGAAATAAAATAATTCAAATTTTTACAAGATATTATTATATTTGGGAAAAATGCCACCCCCTAAAAGTGCCCCCACTACGCTACGCCACTGGTTTAAAGTTACGGTTTTCACTAACTATAACCGCCCGCGGTTACCACGATTATGTGTTTCTTTAGTTAAGTTACGGCAATGCCACACTTGGGCAATCTGCCTAGGGGATGCCTTTTTAACGGTAATTAAACCCTATCAGGCGTTACAGACGTGGAAAAAACCCGGAAAACTCCACGTGGCCGTCCTGGCGAGGGGCGAACTCCCAGTGTTCAGGAACCGCTTGGCCACTGATGGGCCTAGGAATACGTGAGTTATTGAGAAATACGCATGTGCTTGATTTGAGATTATTTATTGTTATATTGTCACAATGCCAGGCTGAAATTTTTATCATATTTTAAATTAAATTAAAAATATGATTTTAGTAGTGTCTTGTCCCTATACAATAGTTTCCTGCCGATTATCCATCTAATTCCGTTCTGGAGAAAATTTTGAATTGAAATAACATGACCTGTTCCAAACCGGAAGTTCGTAATCAGGGTCTCGTTCCCTAAGCTTTCCGTATCCGGTTTGACTTTTATCTATATACAGTAACTCCGTTCTCGAGATTGAGGAAGAACAGACAGCAGCAAGTGAGAATTTATAGGTCAGCAATTTGAAAGTTGCAGCTTAAAAATTACTTCTACAAAAATAAGTTTTGATATTTATCACATTTTTCATTAATAATAAGAATATTTTATAATTAAATGCATTATTTGACCTGATTGTCATATTCAACGTAATCTATTCCTTTGATAGAAATTATTCATTTTGCTAGCTGCAACGACGATAATATCAAGCATGTTACCAAAAATGAAGTTTGACATATTTGCGAAATACAAATTTACAGGCAAAGAGAAATTACTGGATGAAATTGAACTATGGTCAAGTTCCAATCAATACGAAAAGGTTATGTCAATGGCTCTCTACTTTTTGTCAACTCCAGCGACCAATGTAGAAAACTTAATTTAGGCTACAATGGTTTTACATAATCTAGTCACAGACAATCTTAAATTCAGAGACTGCAGTAATGCGATTATTTGTAAGATCTAACTGAGAACTATTAAATTTTAGAAGTAAAAGTTCGAAATGGACATATTAGTGGTAAATTACTTTATTATAATCGCGTTTGCGTGGTTACAAAGAGCATAGTCCGGACTGGATCGTAACCGTAACGGTAACTGCGCGATTTTACAGTTACGGCTATCGCAGTTATGACGGTTACTCTTTTTTCGATTAAATTAATACACTGTATATATATTTCTAGCATTAGAATGAAGCATAAACTTGAATGAATATAAATTTATTTAAAAGAAAAAGTTTTACAGTAACATTAAACGATTACTGTACGATAATGATATATAATATATAAAATACAATTTTGTAGAACTCCACTCTGATGTACATAACAGCATTTGTGCTGTTTCATCTGTCGACTTTGTTAATACTAAATTATTGATACTTTATTATTCGCATTTTCTTCGAAGAGGATCGGAGATATTGCGAATGCCTTTTTTTTTTTTCTTTCTTTTTTTTTACATCAAAAGCCACAAAATGATTTTCTCTAACAAAGACTATTGTTATCTTCAAGGCAATTTTAGTTATCGATCTTTTTTCATTGAAATTACGCCACTCAAAACAGTCCAATTTTAAAAAAGATTGTCTTTCTTTTTTTCCCCATTCTTATATCCTGGAGAAGTGATTTTTCAAACTATATACCACGGTCCTAGTGACCAGGAGAGCTCCTAGGATCGGGGATCAGAAAATATTTAAATGTTTTTAAAACAATTTTTAATTTTTGTCTTACTAATGCATTTAATTTAAATTAAAAACTCGTGATATGATTAAAATCGATTTCTTATGAATTAAAACCGTTAATTTTTCTTTGCACGATAAAGTTTAAGAAGTATTAATAAATAATATCTTACCATTATCGCAGTAATAAAGCGCTTCTATTATCCATTTCGATTTTAAATAACTACAAAATTAATATGAATAATATTTTTGTATTAAAATATGTATATAAGTTATTAATAAATATTTTAGTTCGTTAAAAACTGTAAATTTTAGTTAACTTCTAATTTTTTTTTCTTTTTATGAATTTAAGACTATACTTAACTAATTATAAACAAATTAGATGTCCGTAAAATTTACAAATTCCAAAATTTTAACATGTTTTATTTAATCCATTGAAGTAATTCGGAGAAAAAAATATCATTTATTTATTTATTTTCTTTACCATTACAAATGATTAAATTTAGTGTGATTACTGAAAATGTAGTTATTTCATCCACTGCTTTGAACTGGCTAATTGACTTCATTTCTGAAACACAGGTGACATCCTGATCTCTCATTGTCTTTTTTTCTGGTAGTACTGTGCTTGCTGGAATTTGATTATCTGTTTTGATTCTATAGTAGGATATTTTTGGGCGAAACATATCTGACAATGCTTGATAATATTATAAATCCATTCATCAACTGAAAAAAATCATTTAATAGTAAGAAACTAATAAAACTTACTAGAACATAAACACAATTACATGTCTAGCCCCACATGTTCTGAACCAATGAGTCAAATAAATAATTTATACCTATCTCTAGTTTTATTCTAACAAACAACATGAAATCCACTTTATATGTAACAAAAAACGTACCATTGACCCCAAACTTATAAAGACCGTAAGATATCCTGAACATATAAAGCAATGTAAGTCTCTTTGTACGTATTTTGAAATGGCAAAAGAAAACACTTAAAGTGATAAACCTGGAAAATTAACCATTTCTATGTTATTGCACTTAGAAAAGCAATATCGGGCCTTAATTAAAATTGCATTTATGTTTTTTTGTTTTAAAATCAAAGCAAAACATAAAATCGAGAATAAACCAGCTAAATCTATTTTTATTCAAGTAAAAGAAGTATATTTTTCAGCTACATTCTCAGATTTGTATTGTTATATAAACTCGAATTCTAGCATCAATTCCAGAAGTTCGTTTCCTTTATTATATAATAAAAGGATAATAAAACATTTATTTATAGTCTATATTGAACGATGTTTTATTTAAATCCTATTTCATACTTTACATTTAAATTTATACATTTGCCGAATTAGTTGAATACAGGGCCTATAAAAACAAATGTAATATCAACGAGAATGAAGAAAAATTGAAGAAAAAGTTGCATAAATTTATACAGAAGTATTTCTCGTGTAACACTTTAGTTACCTTTCCGAAACAGTGCCGTGTTATGCGAATTCGTACTACACAAAAAAAGGGATTAATACAAAATATATGGTTAGGTTTCAAAAGTTTACAAAAAGTATATTATTTTAATAATTCGGACACAAATTATTCATTGTATTCATTCAGCCACTTGAAAAATTTCATCTTTAATGATCTAGTAATAGTCTCTTTAATCCGAAAAATTGACGGTAGACTGCCTCACAGCTTAACAGGTTCAAACTTCTTTATTGCCTTTTTACAAATGCATTTCGGGTCAGTATTATTTTCTCTGACCCCTCTTCAGTGCCATAAAACAAAATTTGTATATGTAACAAAAACTAACGCGAGATAGTTTTTGGAATTAACGAACAGGTTAGTAACCCTTACTAAGAAAGTAGAAACGTTGGAACACGACATCAACCATTTCCGGTGCTTTTTGAGGGAAGAATATACTCCAAATACCTTAAAATTAAGCAGAACTATAAGAAATATAATACCAAAACACGTGATTTGGAAAATCGACAGGAAAATTATAAAATTAGTAATAAGGAGTAAAATTAAAAAATGGAATAATCTGAAATACCAGTTACGAAAGGAATTACATCGACAGGCTAGAACGTTAATTAGATGTTATATTTTTGTAATTATTTATGTAGTATTGCTGTAGTGCACTGTTGCAAGGAAAAAAAACCGTATTTTTTAAGGCAATGTGAACAAAACCTGAAAGTACTGTATAGGTGTAAAAGGAGTGTATGAAAAACTTAAGGTATTGGAAAAACGGTTTTTTAAAGTGTTTCTTGTTTTTTTTCTTCCAACTCACATCAACCAAACGAACTGGATGAATGTACTTCGTCTAATATAACCTTAAACTTTCTTTCTTTTCATATAACCTTAAACTTTTTTTCTTACTTAATTATCTCGCGTTAGTTTTTGTTACATATACAAATTTTGTTTTATGGCACTGAAGAGGGGTCAGAGAAAATAATACTGACCCGAAATGCATTTGTAAAAAGGCAATAAAGGAGTTTGAACCTGTTAAGCTGTGAGGCAGTCTACCGTCAATTTTTCGGATTAAAGAGACTATTACTAGATCAACGTAGAATACAGCTACCATAGAAAATTGAATTCATCTTTAATATTTATTTAGTTGACAGTCCGATGTGTTTTAAGGTAATTTAAATCTATAATGTCTATCGATCTCACCTTGCAGTCTTTCAGAAAACTGAAAACTGAAACGGCGATATTCATCAGAAGATGCGTAAGGGTCAACATAGCAACAACTACAAAGAAAAACTGCAAGGTGAGATCGATAGACATATTATAGACTTAAGTTACCTTAAAACACATCTGACTGTCAACTAAATAAATATTAAAGATGAAATTTGCCAAGTGTTTGAATGAATACAATGAATAATTTGTGTCCGAATTATTAAAACAACTACTGGCACGGTTTCACAAATACCACAAAAAGTATGCTATTCTTTTTTGTTACTAAGAGAAATATGTTTATTAAAATAATCGCTACTTTATTTCCAATCAATAATTTACTAACAATCGCGATTAAAATTACTGCATGACGTGTTAATATTATATGTTTTTTGTAAGCAGAGTTTAAAATCTGCTATTCATTAGCACCCCTCCCCTTTAACTCCACATCTGCGATGGTCAAGAATTCGGAGAACTGAGGGGTCACGAAGGGGAAGGAAAAGCTTGGACAGGGGAGAGAGGAGAGAAAGGTCACCACTTTTTAGACCGGACATGTGTGTAACAGACGTTGAAGTCATCTGTTCTTGTGATCGCCTTACTTTTTAGTTTAATTATTATATTATTAAATTTTGTAATATTACAAATTGGCGCAGCCGACAGGATTTCAGTACCCAGCTGTATTTATATAGTAGAATCATGCTTTTTAAATTTTTGGTTCAGAAGACCGAAGACTCCTACATTATCTCCCGTAATCAACTAGAAGGGGAAGACGAATGGACGAAAATCGACCAAGAATTTCAAGGAATCGAAAATCATCCCGCAATTTCGACCTCGTCGGTTTTTCAAACTGCTATCCGGACGATGACAAATTATCGAACACTATCTATTTCATTATCGGAGACAGAAGGTGACCTCTATCTTAACAAAACTTTAATACGATCGGTCGCCTCGGACAGTTCGTCTGACCCGAAGTCGGATGTGTTGGCGCAAATGGTTCAGTTGCAAAAGCTGAACATGAGCCAACAAGCCGAGACGTTGAAGATTATGAACTCTTTTCGGCAAACCATCAAAAAAATGTCATTAAATTCATCTCGCGATACGATCAACATAGAAAAATATGATGGAAAATCGGAGGAAGCGCGTGTTTGGATAATTTCATACGAACACGCGTGTGCATCTCACAATTGGATTACAGACGAACAAAAGATTCGTAACTTTCGAAATTATTTGGAAGGAATTGCCGTGAAATGGTACAATTCTCGAGTATTAGATAAGGTCGGTGATAATTGGGAGGAATGGAAAAACTCTTTTCTTAGTGCGTTCGGACAGAATCGGATCCAACTTTCCATATTAGCGGATATGTGGGAATATCGTGGTGGTTCACTATTGGAATATTATTTTGAAAAACAACGGCGTATTCAACTTGCATATCCGGATATTGGGGAACAAAGCTTTATCACCATGGTAATACGTGGACTACCGGCGGATATGCAAGCTATTCTTCTTCAACACAATTTAAACGACAAAGAAAACTTACGTGTTGGATTGAGCAAATTGGTACCTACAAAAAACTCTGTACCGAGGAAAATTGAAAAAAGGAATAATATTCATGATAACCGAAGTTTTACCTCCGTGAATGAAATTGATAATGGTCCAAAAAACGAGTAAGGAAGGGTTTACCGATCCCTCAGACAAAATCGGATCATTGTCTAGTCACAGATCATAATGATCCCCGCGTGAAATCGAGGCCAGTCTCACCAAATCGACAAACACAAGTGGAAAAAAACCAAGAATGGCCGGTTGATTGTCCCGAAAAATATTCAAAACAGTATTATGAAGCGGTATCATGACGATCCGGACAGTGGGGGTCATGATGGGTTTTGGAGGACTTATTACAAGTTAAGGGCACGGTTCTGGTGGCCTAACATGAGACAAAGTATCCAACGTTACGTGCAGACCTGTCCGATATGTCAATCCGTCAAGTTTAAATACCGACCCCGTCAAGACCAACTCTGTTTGCCCCCACAATCGAAAATACCCTTCAATACAGTACACATTGATTTTGCGGAGCTTCAGAAACGCAGTGAAGGGGTAAGAATGACTAAATCATTTCTAGTGGTCATAGACGAAGCTACACGGATAACTTATGCTAAAGCTATGAAGGAGGATGTGCGTAGTGTCATCCGTTATTTGGATAATTTACCATTATTCAATAATGTAACTACTATCATCAGCGATTGCGGATCTACCTTTAAATCGGACAGTTTCAAGCAATGGGCCAGAGACAGGAATATCACATTAAAAACCACATCACCTTATCATGCTGCCGGGAACGGAGTGTGTGAGAGAAAGATACAGGATCTCAAGAAATTCCTTAATTGTTATCCAGATTTCAAAGGTGGGTGGAAAAATTGCTTGGATGCTGCAGTTCGCCACGAAAACCGAAGCTACAACTCTTTTTTAGGTTGCTCTCCATTATTCAAATGGCAACGAACAGTTGTTAAGCTGGAAGCTGACAGCGAATTCGGAATTATAGATTTACAGTCGTATGAAAAGGAGCGAACCGAAGAACAACGAAAGAAATATAGAGAATCTATCAAAAAATATTATGATAGGAAGCATGCAGGACCATTGGTAAATATTAAAGTTGGATCCTGGATTTTAGTTTAGAGTGGTATGAGGGGAAAACATCCGAACATTAAAGGACCGTATCGTATCGATAAAATAATATACTACGACAACATTCCTAAAAATGTGATGTATAGAACGGAAAATGGAACTAAAAAGATAGCTCACCTTACCAATATAAAATTGTATCATCACAGGGGTGATGACAAGGCTAAGAAGGGGAGTGTAAGCAGAGTTTAAAATCTGCTATTCATTAGCACCCCTCCCCTTTAACTCCACATCTGCGATGGTCAAGAATTCGGAGAACTGAGGGGTCACGAAGGGGAAGGAAAAGCTTGGACAGGGGAGAGAGGAGAGAAAGGTCACCACTTTTTAGACCGGACATGTGTGTAACAGACGTTGAAGTCATCTGTTCTTGTGATCGCCTTACTTTTTAGTTTAATTATTATATTATTAAATTTTGTAATATTACATTTTTTAGTTAAACCAGGGCTTTTTTTTACAAAGTATCGCCATCGTCTGAGCTATTTTGTTGATTTCATCAGACATATTAGTCACATATTCATTTTTTAATTTCTATCATAAAAAATTTTTTATGGATGACAAAATAAAAATATGTCATTAATCGAAAATTTTTCTAACGGGTCGCATTTGTTCAGTCGAGTACAGAGGGCTTTTTTTCCAGAATTTGTGTTCGAATACCGAATTGTTCCTGTTAGGAATATTTTGAGTGCCGAGATACTACTGTATTTCGTTTGTTATTTTTACGGTTAAAAACGTTTAATAACACTTACCTAAGAATATTTAAATAAACTTTACTAAATACGAAGACTTAATCTATAAAAACAAAACATAGTAACAGTTTTAAAGGTAAAGTCTGAAAGCAACGACAACGATACTCGGTTGATAGGAAAGCTAGGACAAGGAAAAAACAAATTGCACTATTAGTTTTTCATTAAAATAAATTTGACAGACCACAAAAGAAATTGAAAATTTCAATATTCTAAAATCCGTGGGTAAATTTGAGACAACACGCGTACTTACTTGAATAAAAAATTATCGAATAACGTAATTTAATGTCACCTATTGCACGGAAGATTTTCCAAATATTTGAACCGTGTAGAACGGGATTTTCCCAATTTTAGAACCGTGTTGTACGAGAGATACTATACTTTGTTTATTCATAATAAAACAATTTGTTTAAAACACGAAGTGAAAACATTATAAACACATGAAAATATTGAAATGAATCAAAATATAAAAGAGCGTAGGAATTGAATATTTTATAGTCTATAATTTTAAATTGCTTATTTATTCTTTAAAAAATATTTTAATAAATTCAATTGTTTACGTAATTCTATTGACTTTAAAATTGATAAAATTTAATTTTCTATTTAAAAATAAAAAACAACAGTTTGTAAAAAAGTTTTGAGTGAGATGTTTTTGTACTATTTTCTATAAAATTATACTCATAAAGCTATTTTAAATAATTTAAAGTGGTAAACAATAACAGGCATACAAAATCGAATTCTTTGAAACTCATTTTATTTTTATTAACGTTGCCAACATACACGGAATGTTAAATGAATTTTACAAAAGAAATGGAAATTAAGAATGCAAATATAAGTAATCTTTGAAGCTGACATCTATAATTTAAATTTAACTTAGGTTTCTATTACTGTTTGTTGAGTAAATTGAATTATTATATTGGAATTAATAAGAAAGCATTTAAAATATTTTAATAATATATAATTTAGTAAAAAATAATATACCAATTATATTTAAAATTTCTATTATTAAACACGTAATTGAAATTTAATTTTTAATTACAACATTTATGATTAAAATTAGTTTCATATTAACATTTTCATAATATGAAGTAAAAGTTTTCAAATACGTTAATATTTACTCTTTAAATTAAGAAAAATTTTAAGATATAAATATATTTTTATCGATTTTATAATTATTTTATACCTATAGGGCAGGAAGAGTCAGAATAACCATTATTATCTTATATCATTTTAAACGCTGTAATTAAAATGATATAGATAGAGAAACAATTTCAATGGAAACAATAGAAAAAAGCATTAGGAAATTATTAATAGATAAAATGTAAATTTATAAAATCTTTTATTATATTTCTTTTTAATTACAGTTTTTAATGATCATTTTAAAAGAAATTTAAATAGAAAGACAAATCTAATTCACCTCAATAATATTTAATTTGTAAGGTTTAAGGTTAATGTTACCTTAGGATTCAAAATGGCGGCCAGGAAAATTTTTCCCTATTTCGGAGACTGCGACGGGGAAAAATTTTTCCCTAGAGTCGCGACGTCGACGACGTGGGGAATTTTTCCCCGTTCGGTTTCTACCCTGCGTTCGACGTTGCCGAGTATCCTGTAACCTCGAAACGGAGACGGTAGTGTGTAAATTTGCGACGGTAGAGGGAGCCTTTTCGTGACGTCGTGCAAGAGTAAAATCGGCGGGAAATTCGTAGGTGTGTTACGAACGAATATGCAAATGCATGATCTGTGACGTGATTTCTGTTCATTTCTGGGCAATTTTATGCAAATCGACTAGTTTCCAGTTGGAATCGTTTACTGCTGTGTTGCGACGAATTGCGTATTGGATTAATTGCTGTGTTTTTTTTTTCGTAACGATATTTCATTCGCACACAAATTGCTATCGTTGAATATTTATTATTATTATTTCCTTCAGTATTAGTAAGTACTGTTATTTCTTTTATAACAATTTAATCCTAAAAGTTAGAGAACCAAGTAATCAGAAATTAAGGAAAAAGCGTGTTTTTTCCCTATCCTTACCTCCCCTCGTTTAGTTTATTGCCAATTGTTCGATAATTACTAGTTTTGCCGATTTGAGTTTGCAACGACGAATTTTGGTCGAGATGCACTTCCCGTGATTTCTACAAGTTGATGGAAGACGACTTTTCGGAGCTAGGTTTGCCTCCCCGTATCGATAACGCATCGAATTTTGCTGTAAAATTAGGCATACAGCCGACCGAGTCCGTTTGCATTCATTGCGATGAAGATAAGAATTGCTTCATATGACAGGTGACAGGTATGACAGATCAGAAAACACTGTGAATTGGATCGTTTATAAATACGTGAATTCCGGCAGTACAATAATAACGGACGAATGGAAAGGATATATGCATATTGACGTCATAGAAGGAGTAGTGGTCGAACATAGAACTGTCAACGATTCGAAAAATTTCGTCGACCCCCAAACAGGAGATCATACTCAGAATATCGAACAATCGAAAAGTGAGTAAAAAACTCCTCTTTTTGTTGTTTTTTATTGTTTATTTCGGTGAAAAAATCCGCGGAGTCTGCAGAGAAATTCAAGATGGCGGCCGGAACCGCGGCCATCTTGAATGGAGGGAAAAATTTTTTCCCTGTCGCAGTCTCCAAGGTAGGGAAAAAGTTCCCTGGCCGCCATTTTGGATCCTAAGGTAACATTAACCAAAAATGTTATAGCGAAAAAGTTAACAAGTTTCATTTTATATAAAAAATTTAATTTAAAATATAACTTCATATAGATTGATGCTATAAAATCCAGATTTCAAACTGACTTGAGTATTTATTTATATTTATATAGATTAAACCTAAGAATAAAATAATGAATTTATAACTTAATGAAATATTGTCTTCAAATTATAGGGTTTCTCAAACGGTTATTTTTTTAACCCTGGAAATTCTTCTCATTCCGGAAAATCCCGCAAATTTCTTAAAAGTTCACTTTTTTCTTATCTTAAGTTAAGGTGGTGGAAATTTTGCCAATAGAAAGTATAATTAACACATAAACTGTCAGAATACATTTGTATTTATTAATTTTAAACCTACTTATTAGTTTTTTAAACTTTTGCTCGTTATGGCATGTCACAAATGATCAATAATCAAGATGTAGCTTATTTGTGGCAGGACTCTGAAAATTCTTTACTTGTCAGAACCTGTAATATCTGGAATAATTGTGCTTATGCTGTCTTAGTTTTCAACCATGCCCAGTAGCTTCAATAACTGCATAATGCCAGGTTGTGCAAATTGGGCAAGGATACAAAAGAGTACGAAGTCTGCAAGTATGAACTTTTCCCTCATAAACCCGATTATTAAAGACAAACGAACTGCCGAATTATTGGGCTATAAGCTTGATATTTCTATTAAAGTAGCTGAGGTAGACAAATCAAGAATACTAGAAAGCAAAAGAAATACTACAATTACAAAAATAAACTAGAAATCTTCCGGGCTATAGGTGAAAAAACACATCTGTCTTCTCTTAAATGCATTAAACACGATTCCACTCACACCAATTGAATCGGAAAGGGCATTCTTGGTAGCAGGCTTTTCATTAGTTAGAATAAGAACCAGATTGAGTGATTGGAGTATTGATCATCTTTGCTTTTTAAAATATTATAAAAATTTACAATAATATTTTGTATTATTCATTTAAAAACGAAAATTACTTTTTAGGTAGGAAGTTTGATCCAAGTTCATTTTTTTAAATTTTCAACTCAATCCAAAGCATTTTTTTGTTGTTGTTGTCGTTGTATGCAGTTTGCAGCAAACTTTAATACATTTTTTGTATTTGTGAAAATTTCTACGTAATTCAAAGGTAATTTTTAATATATGTCTTACACAGCATTATTAATATGATTTTGGAGATTGCAGAACGTATTAAATTACTTTAAAAAATAAAAAATAATTAGGCCTACATAATTTGATTTCAAGATATTTTGTATATCTTAAAAATAATTAATTCTATCCCGGGATTTCCCGGGATCCCGGGAAACAGTTCACTTTTATCCCGGAATCCCGGGACCAGCAAAAGACCGGGAAATGAAAAACCCTACAAAATTATATAACACATAGAACTTTCACTTTTTGGATCTCTGAACTAATAGTAAATTTGTCATTTCATGAAACACCATGACGTTCGTTGAAGGAAATTTCTATACGTGCAAGCTTATATATTATAAAATAAAATTTTCATTAAGGTATAGATTAGGTTTAGAAATAAATATTTATTTCATCAATTCTTAAATATCATTAGTTAACACGTTTTATATCATGAATAAATTTCCATTTCTTAAATGTCAATCAATATTCAAATTTATTAAGCTAATGAGTATATATATATATATATTATAAATTAACTTCTTCTTTTTCCTTATCAATAAGGGATCTCAATAGTGTTTTCATTAATTATAGCGATTAATAAATATGAATAATAATTTATTAGTTATTAACACATTACAGATATATTTTTGCGTCATTATCGTCGCGTAATTGCTTTTTAATTATGGTATATTTACAATAACATACAATTTATTCTGGTTAATTAATCATAGAACTCTTTTAACGTGTCCCAGTAATAACTAAGAATAATATACAATGTACTTTAAAAAATGACCATCTCGTGGCACATAGAAATCCAGTCTTTCTAGTTTGCATCATTATTTAGAATCTTATTTTTCTAAGATTATTTTCAAAACTTTCTTACGAAAAAAGAATATGCACCACTGAAATCAACTGAATGATTTATTACGAAGAAAATAGTTTAAAAATTCCATAATGATCAATCATTCTGTAGTTATTTTATCCACTGATTTTAATTTGAAAACTACATTACTAACAAATAAAATTACAGAAAAAGTTTTATTTGTCTAGTCTATAATCAATATCGTAATTTACTATAGGAAGTATAAAAAATAAACAGTACGATACAAAATATCGACAGAAAAAAGATTAATAATCTGTTTAAATTTTGATATAAATAAACTTCTTTATTTTAAATAATATTAGAACCAAATTAAATTATTATTTTATTTTTATTTAATTCGTGTTTTGAGATTCTATCAGCACGTTCATTTCTACTGTATATCGGATTCTACATTTTACATTTCATTGCATTATATAAAAATGTTTACTATTTAAATAACCATTTTTAAAATATAATCTGAAATAAATATAGAAATTTAAATTCTAAATTATTATTATTATTATTATTATTATTATTATTATTTGTTTTTTTTGCAAAAATTGTGAATTGCATTAATAAAAATGAATGTCTGCTATGCGAGTTTTATGTTATAACATTAAAAACAACTTAAATTTAAAATAAAGAAAAATTCAATTTTTATTATAAATAATATATAAGAAATTCTAACAAATTTAATCCTTGATTTAATAAAATCTTAAATAAAAATCAAAGAAACGAAGTTATTTTTATATTATAAAAACTTTATGTAAGTAGACAATGCATCAATCGTATGAAAACTACAATGGTTGAAAAAATATTAGTAATAATTTTTGGAAATAAATATTTACTTTTTACTTTAAATATATTTGTGTATAATTTAAAATAGCATACAAAAATAAATTAATTTTTCTAGAAGAAAAATATTTCTCGTGAATGTTCTCATTCGATAAATGCCAAAATGTTAAATTTAATTAAAATTAATTAATCAAATCGATGCTATTTATTTTATTGTATACTGTAATATCAAAAACTGTTAATGTGATATTCAAATGCAATGAAATTTCTTTATTGTGTACGATATTTTTTCTCGGTTACATAATTTACTATATATAATATTAACGTTATAATAATGACTATATGTAATAGTATATATAAAATTAGAAATAATAGAAAAAAATTAGCGATTATATTTTTCAATGTTTGAACACATTATTTTTATAAAGGATGTTAAAAATGCATTTAGCATATGTATTGCAGATTGTACACACCATACTGACTAAAAACCATTCAGTAATATAGTAAATAGTAATAATAGCAATGTAACAATATACTAACTGGTAAAATAGTAACATGGGTTAAAAACTCTAACGGTTTTGAAATAATCCTATAAAGACTGAGAATTTTTGAGAAAGTTTGCGACCCTGCAAGAAGATACCAAGTATGCACGAAAACGAAAAGACATATGGAACACCCGTACATAAATATTTAGATGAACTCTTAGCAAAATTGTTCTCTTTTCACATCGCATGCCATACTTAGAAACCAATAAGTTAGTTATGAACTATCAACAAATTTGTTGATAGATCACGGCTGAGTTTTTTTGGCCTGTATATGCTAATATTTTCTTATACAGTGTGATATGAATTCCATATTTTTAATACCCTATATTGATAGATGATTGATCGAAAATTCAGTTATTCAGTAATATCAAGTTTATCTTATGTTAAGTGGATTATTCCTTATAAAAGGTTTTTTTTTTTAATTTACTAAAGATATTGTTCCATTTCAAATATAGAAATAATCTGTAAGTAGCATCAAATTTATTACTTAAAATATTTATTGTAATAAATTCTTGAATCGATCTGTTTTGCTGTTTCATTTTCTGCTTATTTGTCTGTATTGGCTTATCTTTTGGATTTTATACATTAACGACCAATTTGTGGAACGAGACAAAGTTTATAGTTTATTCGAAGTTGATACTGCAATTGCAAACATTTCAAATTGTTGATATCGAATTAACAGAATCTCTTGACTTTTAGTTCCAGTACTTCTACAATAATAAAAAATAATTAAGCTATCGCATTCGGTAAAAATCGATTCGAAATACTTTAGATAAGATGGATAGACATTTGAGTTCTGACTACCTAAGAAATCGGATTAGAA
Organism: Centruroides vittatus; assembly: GCF_030686945.1. Lineage (NCBI taxonomy): Eukaryota > Metazoa > Arthropoda > Arachnida > Scorpiones > Buthidae > Centruroides > Centruroides vittatus. The sequence goes on from NW_027122266.1 coordinate 4,435,952, forward strand.
CCATTCTGGACTCTTACGATTTTCTCGCGTTATTTTATCTGCTGTAACATACTGTAAAAATCTAAAAATTTTCTGCCTTAATAAGGGATTTTATATTTTTTTTTTCAGTTTGATTCTTTGGAAACAGACCTCCCTTTATAATATGCAACTCTGACGGCCGTATGACCGATGCGGTTAAGGCTCCAGCCTACCACTGTAAGAAGACAATCGAATCCGGGCGGTTGAAAAATCCCACAATTTTTCATGAGCTATCTTTCCGGGTATGTCCTGGCCCTCCATTACTACCGGCCACTCGATTTTGAGTCTGGCTGAACCCATAATGGGTATGGGCAGAAAGTCCTCTTAGTTCAAACAGGACGGAAAGAGTCAAAAATGTCTCGGAAGATACAGGCAAGTACTGTCAAATGTCTAAAAAAAATTAAGTTACGGAAAAATAATTTATTTAAAAAAATATATTAGTTTTATTTTATTTTGTGCAAAGCTTAGCTATTAAATTATATTTGATTTTATATTTTCAGAATATGGTAACCAAAATTTAAAAAATAAATTTAATTGTTGAGAATCATCCTTACTAATCCTTTCCGTGACAAATTTGCTATTGAGATATTAGGCTTATATACTGCAGCGAATTCAATATTTATAAAGGTTTGGAATCACATAGTATATAATCATATTTAACTGAGTCCATGTAGTAACAAATATAAATTTAAGAATTGAATTGCAATTTTGGTTGGGTTGTTCTTATTCTTTACATTTTTTTTTCCCCAATTGGTATGGCACTATGGAGTCATTTTTCCCGTGGTACTCTCATACTCACAACATTAAAGAATCGGTATTGAGTCGACTTTGACGATAGATTCAACATCGGTTCAACAGTTTTAGAGATCCGACGACAGACAAAGTTGGTCGAATATTGAATTATCCTAGAAAATCAATTGGTCAATATACTGGAATAGTTGTAATACGACTATTGGCTCAAAGTCGACGAAAGTCGTAGCCAAATTATAAAATGGTAATGTAATCCCTATCTTAGAATTTCGTTTTAAATTTGATCTAGGATCTGTATCGAATTCCATGTCGATTAAAGATTATTAGACACTGCAATTTGCGATTTTTATTATCGAATTCGTATTGGACCAACATATTAGATTATATACAGTATACAGCCTATAAACGTTTTAACTTCGTATAGGCTATAATATTTCGAAAATATTGCTGTGTAAGGAATGCCGATATTTTACTTTTACTTTTTGAATAATATTGTGTAATGTATTAGTAAAAAATGCAAGTTGTAGGCTATATCAGTAAATGTAAACATTAAAAAAAGTCTAAACATTATTATTCTTTCAAAAGCATGTGGCAGACCCTTCTTTATAACTTTCCTTAAAGAGATTATATAAACAATAATAATACTTGTATAAATTACACAATAAAGAACCGATATGAGTTGAAACGGTGTAAATTATTTTAGAAGATCATTGTACTGTACGTTTATAGTAGTATTAGTGTTTAAAATTCGTATTAAAATATAAGATAGAAAGAGTTTCGTGCGCATTATTTTGTATGCCGCTATGTGGTTACTGCTATGTGGTTTATATTAGCAATATAAACTACATATGTATCATTCCAAAATATATGTATCATAATATATGTATCATTCATATATTTTGCGGCCCGTGACGCATAAAATGTGAATAAATATATCAATTTCCCAGCTTCCCATACTTCCTTAAAAGTATGCAGCAAATTTCCCAGCTCCTATACTTCCTTAAAAGTATGCAGCAAAAATTCAAAACGTTATTTTTACAACTTATGTATGTGAATAGTTTTTCCTGCAATAAATTTGTCAAAATTAAAACAAGATACCGGCTAACAGACACATGGAAACTAATTTAAAACTAGCAGTGACGAATATTTAATCAAATATTTCCAATATATTACGTTTAAATCAGTTCCAGAAGCTAAATTAAGTATACTTATGCTAATTTATAAATATATATGAATAAATAATTATGATTTACCAACATTGTTTTTTCTCTTTCTCTTGTATGCGGCCCGTATCTGTTCAAAAGTCTTAAAATTCGGCCCTTACATAGAAATAGGTTGCTCATTCTTGGTCTAGGGTCCATTCGTATTCATTTGTTCGATAACTGTATTTTTCGAATGTATTTTTAATATCACAATTACATTGTGAATCGCTAGCCACGATATAAGGGCTAAAATTAAAAATAAATTATAAAACTTACTCGGTGAAATAAAATGTGCAATGGATATACATACCCGGTACAATATATTGTTCAATTGTATTAATATACTTTTAAAGAAAATTATAATTAAATGTAGCTTTGTAAAGAAACGTATATAAAATTAACATAAAATATTCTTTACTTTTTAAATTTTAAAACAATCCACTTAGTCAAATAGCTCGATACAAGTGGCTAATGATGGAATCAGAGACGGTCCATGTAGGTGTGCAGTGTGTGCATGCCAAATACCGAGGGTACCGGTACCGGTCAATGCCAAATGCCTTTCGTCGCATCACTAGTGTACCTCAAAGAACGTGACAGGGTTGTTGTAAATTTTAAACGTTTCTCACCATAGCTGTAAAAATCTGAATATGTTAAACTTAATACTAAGTAGATTTTCCGTCATTTGTTTTCTAACTAATTAGTTTTAGGACCAGTGTCCACGAAAATTTCCAAAATTTACAACTTTTTAGTCACTCTCATTGAACTGGAAAAATTTCTGTCTTTATTATCTAATATTACGAGGAAATCAGTCCCCACTGTACTTGGCTAGAGATTGGTTGGGTTAAGCTTTTGTTTAAGTAAAATTCTGGCTCTTTCGGCAGGGTTTTATTTATATCCCCAATTCCCTAATCTCTTAATTATTTAATTACTTTTTAAGTAGAAATAAGTTGAAACCAGTTACTTCGTACCTGAATATTTGTAGTCATGGGAAAAAAGTGGAAAGACAAATTTTTATGACAACAGATATATAAATCGTAAATTTAAGGAAAACAAATTCTGGAGCTTTTTTGTACCTTGTGCGTCTCATTCATTAAATTTGGTTGTAAATGATGCTGCCAAAGTAACAGTTAATTTTTTAACATTGTACTGTACACGTTTTTTTCTACATACCCATATAGATAGGACATACGAAATCGTAATATCACTGGTTTAACATTGAAATCCGTAAGTAATGTAAGATTGGAGAGCAGAATAAAAATATCAAATATTTTAATGGATTTTTTTTTTAAACTTTGTCAACTATACAGAACTATCATAAAAACATACCAGTAGATTCCTATCGGTTGGGTTAAGTTATAAATGTATTTAATACTTATGATTCACATAATCGGGCGCGGGCTGCTAACAGCCCAGAATCGGTCCGGGATAGAATCATTGGAAGCGTTATACGTGTGTAGCTTCCACCGTGTGAGGTTGGTGGTCTGTAAAGCGTATGTGCCAATGCTTATAATCTGGCTGCTTGGAAGCTGACCGGGTTTCGACAATAAAACGCTTCCATTCCGCCATTGATATTCGAATATACAATAGTAATCTTATCGTTTATTTCACATGTAGTATAGAAATTTGTAATAAGATACATAGTGCAATTATAATAAAATATTAATTTTAATTAATTCAAACTACGTTAAAATATGAAAATTTATATTTTAGAAAATACAAGGGAAGCGGCGCTTCCACCGCTTCCAATGACGGCACGCCACTGCACTGTACTAATGTCCATTAGGCTACTGATCTTGCACCATTGCTCATCATTGACAACAGAGAATATCTTCCGACTAAAATTCTTGGCTTCACATTGCATCGATCTCTGGACCCATTGTTGTTAGGAAACATTAGACCGATCTTCGTTTCAATTATTAATTCAGTGTTATGCCCGATTATGAATCGATGTTGACTCAATAGTAGATTACCAGCATTGGGTCAGCGTTTATGATATATCAGAGCAGATTCGATGGTAAACTTCTACATCGGATATAGCACTGATCTCAATAATTATTTAAGAATCCAGGACGGTAATACACAGAATTGTACAATTAGCAGCATATATATTCGGTAATTAAATTAAGCTTTAAGAGTTTATGCTATTACTGTATTATAATAAAAAAATTTGAGTTAAATTCAACGAAAACTATAAGCTATGAATGTGAAAAATCAAATGACAAGAACCTTCGACTAGAACACTCAGTAATAAAATAGGAAACGAAAATGAAATTCTGAATATAATATGCATTTATATAGCATTATTTTTATATATACGTATAAAAGTTTTAATACTGTATATTGTTTAAAAAATGTTTTTCCCTCAAGATTGAAGAATATTTATGAGAAAAACATAGAAAGGAAAAATAAGTTTTTAAAGTTAGTTTTTATTAAAAAAATTCGTTTAATTTTTAAAATTTGTTTTAAATCTTACCAACTCGTGATTTTACCCATTTAAAACATCTTTTTTAAAGCAAATTTTTATAATATATAATAATTAATTGCCCAATTTTTAATTTCAATTTGTATTCAATTATCAGCTAATATCTGTATGAAATACAAGGACGGGTCATTAAGACCCGAAATGCGTATTCTCATCCAATAATAATACCTATATCAACAAGAGTTCCTTGTGTGATGTAAATTACTGAAAAAAAAAAAAGCCAAAAATTTTAGGCTTTAAAAAATCCACAGAAACTAGTAACGGAAACGATCAATGAAAAATAATTAAATAAAATTCCGACTGATATTCTTATTTATTTATTTTACTCGATTTAATCATATAAAATAAATTAAAAACAAAAAGTAAAAGTGTACAACATACGATAAATATATTTTTATAAAATTAGTTGAGAAAGAGGTAGAATAATATGGCTTGTTTTAAAATGAGTAAAAATCATTTATTTTAGACACTCATATTCATTTTTCAACAGAATCGCCATTTAGAATGACATATTTTCTTCTAAAAGTTCAATAAATCTTAATTTATTCTTTTATAACAACCGGAATTTCTGCATTCGTTGAGAAGTGAAGATATTTTAACATTTATTTTGAGAATAAGCAGAAATATAACGGAACCAGATGTGGCCTGTAAGAAGGATTTTGAATAACCTGAAACTTCAAAAATTACTTTGAAACATTAAGTAGGCTATAAAATCGGTACAAAATTATTTATTACATTTGAACAGTAGATTATAATTATACATTTATTTAGAAGGAATTTCTAAATATAATATAAAAGATAATATGGAAATTTGCTGGTCTTGTGTTAATATTAAGAACTAAACTTTTCAGAATGATTTTATTTTTACTTTTATGTAAATCTGAATGACTTACCTTGCCCTGTATAATATTTATAAGACTTTAGCTAAATTTTAAAACAAAATAGATATTTAATACTACTTTAATTAAATCTATTCTCAATTTAATAGAATATTTATCTATAGATAAGGTATACGAGCTTTAACAAATGTCTGATGATTTAATAAAGTTATTTCAAGACAAACATACATTTTCTATCAGAATTACCAAAATAAACCTAGCTATGTCTCTTGTAAAACATTTATAAAATTATATTGATTCGAGTTGCTAGAGAGATTTTTTAAAATATTATATAATTTTATAAAATAACGTAAGAAAAATTCGAAAGGACGAATTTTATTTTTAATAATACTAATTAGATTACCATCTATTATTGATCGAATAGTGAATTAATTCATTTTAAAAATACTTATAGGTCTGTTTTTATTATCGGCACGATAAGATGTTAGCGCCTAGTGCACTGCACTAGGAAAATTCGGATTCGAATAAATCCCAGATATAATATACACTATTATGGAATGTGGATCAAAGCGTTATTTACTATTCTTTACTCATTGTTCATCTATCTCATTTTCGATCAGTTCTGTTTATAACGGACAATATTATAGTTGGTTACAAGTGCCTATATCTCACGTTAAGAAAATCAATCAATAAATGTAGTAAGAAAACATTGATAAATTAAAAGATTAAATTTATGATATTTGCATTATTTGAAGAGTCTGCGTTTGTTTTGTTATTTTGAATTCAAAATATTAATAATAATGATTTTATAGTTATTTTTATTACTGTAATAAATAAAAGTAGGTGTTAAAAAACTTCTATCCGCTGCAAATCTTAAAAGAAACACCATATTTTAAACTAAATGGTATAAAAATTGATTTAAATTTTGAATTCATTTGTTGCATAAAATGCATATAAACGTAATAAAACTTTTAAATTAACTTTTATTACGTCTTTAGTACAGTATTTACAAAGTATCACCTTTAGAAAAAGCACTTTCCATAGGAACGTTTGTACCACTTATTAATCTTGCAATCCAAATAGTCTTACCTTCTTGAGTGCAGTCGTCGCATCATTTCCTCCTTTTCTATTAATTTGAGTTAATTTGAATCTCTGATCCTACAGTAGAGCTTTATTTTCGATGAAGATGTGAAATTCTGCGAGAGCAAGATCCGGTGCTGTGGAAGTACAAGTAACTGGTGTTTTGTCAGTTATTTACCAATTAAAAGAATCGCCAAGGTGAAATGAATCGATATGGAGAATCCAGCGTTTAACTCTCTAGAGATGAGACTGTCTTATTATGTTGCGAAGGCGAACGAGAATGTTACTGTAAGACAGCATGATAACACGTTTGCTCTTGAGAACAGGCTCGTAATGCATCAAGCCATTCACATCAAACGAGCAATTATTCATTGTGACATCGTCACAATGCCAGGCTGCAATTTTTAATCATCTTTTAATTTTAAAAAAATCACGTTATTTCTGGTCCAGGCCGAAAATTCATATACAGTTAATTGAGATCTCCCACCCCAAAGCTTTCTATATTTCGTCTGGATTTTAGTGATGTCATGCATCTGTACTGTACATTATAATTTTCCTAATAACAATCGAGTCAGGCCTAATCATCTGTCTAATACCGATTTCGAAAAAATTTTGAATTAAAATCACGAAACTTCCGGTTCAAGCCGGAGACTCGTATATAGATAATTGGAGCCTTCGACCTTTAAGCTTTCTATATCTGGTCTCGATTTTCATCTAACTCCGTTCTCGAGATTAATTTAACGAAGGACAGACAGTGGGATGTGTAGGTCAAAAAAGTTGTAATCAAAGAGGCAACAAAGACTAGACTATAAGTCTGTTTTAATAAGTGATATGAACATTAGTAAAAATGTGTAGTTGCAGAAAGTCTTTCATTAGCAAAAATATGTAAGGTAGAATTTATTTTGTTCGATCAACGTAAACGTATATATTATTCAAGTAATTTTATTTTAATAACTATAGGCCTATTAAATAATGTTTATTTTTGTCTTTCTTTATTAGAAATTTATATATATATATATATATATATATAATTTTGTTTTTAATTAAACTTAATTAAGCTTCCAAGCTATATTGTACCCTGTATAGTTTGCTTTAAAGTTTTTCAATACTTCTTTAAATCAATGTCATCTAGAAATCATTATTGCATATTTTGAAACTTATTATCTATCATTCATTTATTTTCTGAATATAAGCTAAACTGATATTTTTCCCTCTCCAGCCTATGATTAAATTTTTTTACAGTTTAATCTGTATTCTTACTATTTGATTCGTTTCTGTTTTATTACTTTTATTTCTAAAAAAATATATTAGTAATGCCAACTGCAGTTAGTTTATTCATTGATTTTAATAATGTTTTACTTATTAAATGTGTTTTTTTTAAAGTTAACATCAATTAAACTTTTGATTAAAACATTAAAAGTTGATTTTCTAGTTTTTTCAAAAGAAGATTGTAAAAGTATAAATAGAAACAAAAAGATTCATTAAATCTATTTACAGTGCTAGCCAATAAATTAGAAATTTTGTTTAACATCTCATCTGAAAATTTCTATAATCAATGGATTAAAGTTATTATTTTGTTTTTAATTATATTTATTACCATTTTTTCTAAAAAAGTTATTAATATATGAAATGTTCAAGAGGTATACTGTGGAAAATTTTAACTTTCATTTTGAATTAACTTTTTTTGTTCTTGTTTAACATTTAAACGTTTTTATGTTCTTATTGTAAAGCTTCATTGTCTTGATTTTTCATTCACTAATTACAACTATATAATCAGTTTTATTGAATTCAATTTTTAATATTCTCTACATATGTTTGTTCTATTGAGCTGAAGTTAGATTTTTTCCAGAGCAATTTAAATCTTAATTTCTTTTATAATTGTTTAACTTTTGATTACAGAATCTGTTTTTCGATTAAAAGTAGGTAATACTAAAGAATGAATAATTATTGCAGATTTTATAGGCTACTTATACAATGTAATAAACATGCATCATAAAATATGATAATAATATTATATCAAAAATAAAACGGAAGTAAATATATTTATACCAGAAAGTAATTTATTATAGATTAATAATAAATAAATCATATTAGAAGATATGATCTTTTCAAATCAATTTAAAATGCATTACATAAACTTGAAAATATATCCTGTAGTAAATATTGCGTCTAGTGAGGATTATATTAAACTAACACAAAAATGTTATCCTTACAATTGAAAAGCGAAAGCTGGTAATCTTATTACACTTATTGACAAACAAGTTAAGTACCAAGGAGACGTTGGAATCGAATGAAACTTTATTAATGAGAATGTAATAACCATAATAATAAGTGATTAAACTATTATAGTGGTCCAAAATTATCAAAAAGTGACCAAAAATCAAAAATTTTTTGTGTTCCAAATTAATTTTAGAACTATTTAAAGTAGGATAATTCAGGTACGTATAAATAATAGCTTAAAATATTTCTTCAAATAATAATCGACATTCGTAAAGATTACTTCGAACATAGACGTTTTAAATGATCTAATTTTATGACTTGCAATAATCCTTTCTTCTGAGTAATTAAGAAACCAAATTCTTCAATATTCTTAATGAAAAAGCGCCCACCAGTGGACAAACGGTCTTCGTACCCTGAACACTGGAAGTTCGGTCGTGGGTTTGCAGATTGGACAGATTGGCCACGTGGAGTTTTCCGTGTTTCTCCACGTCTGTAACTCCTAAATAGGAGCCAGTTTCCTTTTCTTAAAAAGGCATCCCTTCTAGGCAGATCGCCCAAAGTGTTGCTTTGCCATAACTAAACAAACAAACTTAACGAAAAACATATCATTTAAAATTGTTATTTCATTAACCCTATACAAGTACCGTACATGAAGAATACAGTAGAGACTCGTTAATCGGAACCCCGGTAATCGGAATCGCCGGTAATCGGCACGATTTTCAGTCGGACTGTGTCGTGCCGAATCGAACGTTTTTGATACTAAATTTACTTCTAAAGTATAATTTTCGTGTTTTTATATTCTTCAATATATTTATTTTGTTTGTACAAAATGCAGAAATAATTTTTAACGATACGATAGCCTCGATTATTATTATAAAAATTTTCGTTAGGCTTAAAATCGACGAAAATTCAACACGAAGCGACACGCAACGGAGAAAAATTTGAACATCGGACAGGTTAATATTCGTACATAATCGGTAATCGGAACAAATCACTAATCTGAACAACCTGTCCCCAATTGATTCCGATTTTCGGTTCTCTACTGTAATTACAATATCATGTCAACACGTAATTATTTTTCCATTCTAAAAGTTTAAGGTACAGATATAATAAATTGCCCAATTTTCGTCTGCTCTAATTTTTATTCAGGATTATCACTAGGCCTATATGTATACTTTGCTTAAAGACCTTGCGCAAATTTGCACATTTTATGAATCGATTCATTGAGAGAGTTTTTTACCAACTGAATTCAAATAAAGAATTTCATATCTCTGATACATATTAGTTTTTCAAACTTTTCAATATTCTATGATTATTATTAATGTTCTTTGTGTTTTTCCCATAGAATCTGCCAATTTCTGTAGCTACTAACTTTAAGAGATTTTTGAAATTTGGTTATCAAAAATATTTATAATCAATAGAAATACATTTAAGAGTAGACTTTAAATAGACCAAATTATTAACAAAGATACATCTCTTAGTTTTATATGCTAATCAAGTATTTACAGGCTTTTAATCATAGAGTACGTACTGGTTCCTATCAGTCAACTCTCAAAAGAAGCGCAAGGTACAAGAAGTATAAGTTTGAGAAAACACGGCGAGAATTTTATTAAGAAATGTCATCTCGAATTGAGTCCTTACTCACAGATTCTTGGTAACATCAGATGCATACATCACAAGCTTGCACATACATCTAAGAAAAAGAAACATGTATATTTAGAAATAATGTTGCTCCTTCAACAACAATGTTCCGAATTTCCAGGTGAGAAAATGATAAGTAAGACAATGACAGTAATGATTACTTATCAGATTGATTAAAAGTGACAGTTTTTGAAAATTACTCCTTTCTCACTAAAAAAAACGTCACGTAGCTAGCCCACTGGTGAGGCGCGAATCCGCAATCAACTACTTTGTTCAGTAATTTCATCCACTCGCCCACTGGTAGACCCAGAAGAAATAGTAAAATAAAAATCAGAGTATTTGGGGACAAGGGTTTACTATTCGCATTATCGTGAGTATTAAAAAAAACTGTTTTATATACAAAAACCTTTCATGACAAAGTTAAATTGACGTTTTACTTAATTTCGGTAAAAAAAAGACCAAAAGTTTCATATATTATACACAAATATTTGAATAATATCTTGCACTCAGAACTTTTTCTTCTATGATTTCTCACGGGCAGATGCATGAAAAGAGTGAATACCTAGAATATTTCTATTCTTTTCATAAGATATTTCATAAATTGAGTATATTACGGTTTATATGTTATATTTATTTTCTTAAACGGCAAAAATCTGTGAATTGTATAATGGAAAAGTCATAAACAAGATTCACTTCTTTTGATAAATCAATCTTACGACAATCCAGAAAAATCCAATCAAATGTCACAATTCAATTTTTCATATTATTTTTCGTTTTAATTTTATAAATTTTTAATTACTCCTTCTGCATTGTTTATGATTACACTTTAATATTTATATTGAAAGAGTAGTTTATATATTTACTTTAATTGGTTCATCATTATTTAATTTTATTGCGTTTATACAATAATTTAATGTAAGGTTATATAAGTTTAGCAACTTTTATATTTTACAAGTAGGGCCTAATTACGATGAAATTAAAATACAGTATTATTCAGCAGCACATTAAATTACATGTGGATGATAAAGAAATTAATGCATAACTAAACATCTACTGTACATTCTTTCTACATTAATATCTAAGAATATAGTATATCTGCTTACAGATGAACAAATAACGTACAAGTTATGGAACTTTTATTTCAACATAAACTAATATTAATTTTTAAAATGTATTATGAATTAAATATTAATAAAATGATACAATTAAACTCAATTAAACTTCGTAAAGGTAGGCGGTTAAGTTGCTGTCTTGTATCAAACTTAATAATTAGAAATGAGTTAATTTATAATCAGCTCTTCATTACTAATTATTAAATTTGATACAAGATATCAGCTTAATCGCCAATCTTTAGTCCAAATTGCATAGTATCTTTATAATTAATTAGCAATATTATAGTCCGATTAGAATGCTGTATCGTTTGATTATTACTATATGCTGGGTTTGGTTTTTATGTAATTAAGAATGTAATATTAAACTTGAATACCCACTCTAATAAATGATATACAGGTATTGTAATATAAAATTTAGGCTTATATGATTTGTTTATATACAAATTAATTGGGAAATAAATGTAGGGGATAATAAATTTGATTTAGTAAATTAAATAAATTTTAAAAGAAATTTATACATTTTAAAATGGCCAGTACCTCAAGTTTACAAGACGGAGTTAAAATTGCGTGTCGTTATGGCGTCAATTGTTAAAAAATCAAGATCAGATTACAGCATTGATAAAATATGAACGATGCAACACTGATTCCAATAAACAATAATGAATTAGAACCAAAAGTTGATGACAACAGGGTCTGCGGGAGACAGCACTGGAAGAGTTTCCATGAAGTTAAAACATTAAGATAACCACAGAGATGCTCAGTCGAGGATCGTCAAATTCACTTCGAAATGCTTGCAGAGATATAAAACAACATTATTTTCTCTTATATAATGTTTGTTTCATGCAAATCATATATACATTATAGGAGATATAACAATTTAACCTAATGATTTTAGTATATTTAAAAAAAAAAACAAACGCTTTTATTGGTCATATTTTCAAGTTTGAAATGGTTAATGGTAGGGTGGCACACCCTACCATACACATCACTACAGTGCATTTACACACACATTACGATTAAATTTTATATTTCGTTATGTTTATTAGATTTCGGAGTAGGTTGATGGGTATGAGGCCACCCACAAAACATCATTAAAATGTATAGGTATAGTCTGAAAGTTTCAGCTTTTTATCTTAATTAGAAATGGAAGAAACTTAAGTTACAAGATTTAAGGACACGATTCAATGCAAGTTAAATAAAAGCTATTAATTATAAAAATATGGAATGACTTTGCAATTAGACTATAAAATAGGGCAAACTTATACATAATATAGAATGTATATTAAAATTATATTATTCAGATTTTTCGATTATTTTCTTAAACTAATTTCTGTTAAGATTAGTCGATTCTATAGAACATAATTTCATTCATTTATCACGAATTATTATGAAAAATATTTCATAATTATTCGACTATTTGTATTAATATTTCATTTTTATATTGAAATTATTAATTAAATATATTAGAAATACAATGTATTATTAATTTATTTTATTTGTACACTCACATTTTTACTTAGCTCTGCATTGTATCCAACAAAAGCAGAAGTGCTACATTACTTATTTATTTATAAATTAAATTTTAATGCCATTAAGTTTCTTCATTTACTAAATGTACAATTTATTATAAATGTCTACATTGTTCCTTTCAACTAATATTCTATAGAAAATATTTAGTTACTCTCTGATTTGCAAACATGAAAATTTATGAAGTTATTCAATATGTTTCTTCAGTCAAATGTTGATTTAGCATTCTCTTTGTTCGCTTTTGAAATTAATATTGAATCCAGTTTGGTGCTAAAATGAAGCATCTCAAACGGCAACAATTATATATGGTAATGAGATCTATAGTATATACAAGTTTGAAAAGTTGCATGATTTGGTTATATCAGTGTCATTTGCAATTCAAAATCCTACATTTAATAATTTACATGTAGTGAAGGATCCATTAATATTTACGAGAAATATTTGTTTAAACTATTCATTGGTGAGAACCACTTCATTTACGAGGGCTTTATATTGACACTTAAATGCACTTTTAATTTTAGTTTCTTTAAAAATCATATTCATTGATTTAATAATTCAATAATGAACAAATAAAATCCTGAATTGAAATATTATAAAGATATTATAATTGATTTTGCATTAAAATATTTTTAGTAACTACAATTAAAAGTTTACGTAAATTGAAATGTAAAATCTGTTTAAAAATAAATTATGTAAATTTATTAACGGAAATAAATATTAAAGGAAAATACATTTTTAATTAATTTTTCTCTATGTATGCTCTAAATTATAACCTTTATTAAATGTAATTACTTTTATAAAATTTCTTCAACTTAAAATATTTATACTGTTCTATACTATTACATGCTTACTGTAAAATGCACATTTTGTTTTGCTAATTCCAGTGTTAATGGATACAAATAACTTTACCAATGGTTATGAAATGTTGAAGCATTGCATCATCTTGTTGCAAATGATGATGCACTTCAATGTTATACGGTTTTACGTCATCCCGACGCTAAGTAAATTGCTCAGTTCAGTAAACAGCAATTTAATATGCGACTTTCATTTATATCAATGGATACTGCTGATGTATGTAGTCAGTTACTGTTGTATGCTGTTCGAGCTTATAACTATAGCATCGTAAATTTAACTGCAGTGTATGCCCAAGATGTATAGATTAAACCGGTTGACACCTAGACAGAATAAATGTATTGGAGTTTTAAACAATGAATGTTGGAATATGAGTCAAATTGCTCAAAGATTGAAATGTTCCCGTTCCACAATTACAACAGTTCTACTTTTGCAACGTGGATAATTTACCTTGTAATCTGCGGCCAAGCATATTCTAATTAATAGATGACAACGTTCTCTGTTGTTTGAGCGAAAAATCAGTTTAGACGTCTCAACAATTAATGATGGAAAGTATCTACAGAAATGGTCACAAGCACTAACATTAAAAATGTTTTGTTCTAGTTTAATAGGATACGACAAAGTAACACGTAAACGATCTGCCAAGAGAAATGCCTCCTTAGGCCGCGACTCCACTAGCCGTAAAAGGGCCGTAAAACCCCTCACCGTAAAAGCTTTTAATCACGTGACCATGATATTTTACGCCTGAGCAGGTCGTAAAACCAACGTAAAAGTGAGTTGAGCAGTGTTCAACTCGCTTTTACGTTGGTTTTACGACCTGCTCAGGCGTAAAATATCATGGTCACGTGATTAAAAGCTTTTACGGTGAGGGGTTTTACGGCCCTTTTACGGCTAGTGGAGTCGCGGCCTTAGAGGTCTTTCTATAGGAACTGACCTCGACTTTGGTGTTAGATATATGAAGAAAACCCGGAAAACTCCACATGGCCAGCCCGCTAGACAAGTATGATCAGTGTTCAGTAATTTTATCCACTCGGTCACTGGCGAGCACAGAAAATGAAGGAGGTAAGATTAGCATGAATCAAAAATTATCTCATTAAACAAAGAAGCACCACTGCTTCGTTGTTCATTATCATTTCCTTTCATTAACCCGAACTGACATGCTGCAAAGGTAAAAGATATTACTCAGAATTTCTTATGACATGCAAAATGCATGTTCCTTAAGTAATGATTTGGAATCCAATCATAACATTGGAAGACATTATTCGTGAATGATACAATGAATTCGAATAAAAACGAAACTTATTGTCACGTCATGTCATCAACACATCCAGACATGCATTTGTATTGTAATCATGCGCTTTCCAACAGGATTTTCACTTTTCTATATATCTAGACAGGTAAATGTATATCTGGTTTCAATATCTTTAAAATATTAAATGATAACTAGAGATTTCCTAATTCCGAATTCAAACAGTGTTCTCAGAACTGGGAATAGAAGTGATGGAGTGGGCTGGAAATTCACTAGGTCCAAACCAATTAAATATGTGTGGCGTCTCATGGCTCTTAAAAATTAAAAAGCACGGCTTTCAGTTGGATGGAAGAAGAAAGAAGTGATTGTTTGTTAATGACATCATAACATTAGTTGTGATATTATTCGAATCCCGATTGGCAGTATGCAGATGTCATTAAGGTCAAAGTTACAGACTATTAATGAATTAGTGTATACATTTGTGTCCTGTTTTCATGAATATTCTATTAACTCTTCTTCAAGTAAATTGTCAAAACAGGTTTCAACATTTTCAAGCATCCTATTGCGTATTGTCGTCATATAAGAGTAAATGACAGTAAATTGAACATTCAGCTCATTTCCCTTCTATATTTATCATTACTTATCGTTAATTCATTATCCCCGTCATAGGTCCCCGTCTAGTAAAATTCTGTTGATTCCTACAAACTCAGCAGGTATGTAAAATCAAGAAAAAAGAACTGAATATTAAAAAATATTTTTTTTAGAGTCAACATCAAAGAAAAGAATCTTTCAGTTTAAGTTGATTCAGCTTTTATCATAATGAATAAAATAATAATTATTTTATTTAATATTTATTTTACAGTTATAAACAAATTTATTTTGCAAAATAATTTTTTTCAACTAATTAAATAAATATTTGTAATTTAATTAAATAAGTTTTTCAAGCATGAAGATTCTTAATTTTTTTTAATGCTGCATTTTGAAAAATCGAAATTCAAAACAACATAAAATGAACTTAGTTGAATGAATTAATTATTCAGAAAATTTAATAATTTGTTTTCATTTTAATTACAAAGTTTATTTACAAGTCATATATTTATGCGGAAATAAAAGCTTAGCCAAAACTTTGATATTTTTCACATTTTTTCAAACGATTAACGTTATAATTTTCTATCATCGCCTACGAGATTTAACCACAATAGCATATTGCTATTATGTTTGAATCTCGTAGCCGATGATAATGTAAAAGATATCATTTTAAAACATATTAAATACGAAAAATAAGCGTATTTAAAAAGTATAATGATAAAATTCTCAATTTTAATTTACATATTTTAAGTAAAATACACCTTATAAAATATGTTTCTATATTTATTCTTATATAAAAAACTTATGATTTCCTTTAGCAAAAACAAGTCTATGCTTTTGTAAAATAAAACTTTAAATGTAAAAGTGGCTTTTAAATATTAGACTTTAAAAATTCGATGTTAAATTATAATCAAATCCTCAATAACAATCAGAGAATGAATTGTCAAAATTTATCAAAATTTCTGTAATACATCTAAATTATGAAATTGAAATATTTAATAAAATTAAAATTTGATTAAATATCACACTTAAAATTCAAAATTAATAAGGGTAAAATTAAAAAGTTAAAATAATGTAGTGTTAAGTAACTGTATAATTGTCATTTCAGATTACTAAATGCATTTTATGCAATTCAAGTTTTTAACCACTAATTTTGGTTGTTTTATTAGTTTAAATCTGTTAAATTTGAATTTAAAAAAACACACATTTAATTTAAACTAAAAAAGTAAATTTTAAAATTTAACATAAAATTATCTTTAAAATAAATTTTTAAAAAGTTTTTTGATTGATTACTCAATTTCTGTTAATTTAAACAACGGGTATTTAGGTATAGCGTTGGTATATTTTAAGAATTATTTTTTAAATTTTTCATGTTTAAATTGATTATCAAACGGAGTTACAATTGTGACAAATTAAAGACATTCGTGAAATTTAGCTTAAAGCAACAAAAATTTATTTAAATTTAAATTAAGCGAACATTTCTATCAAAGGTTTACTTACATTACGGAACTTATTCGAAGGAAATTTTATTTATTCAGCAATTTTATTCAGCTTAAATCTGAAGGAATTACCAATTTCAAAGTTTATATAATATATAAAATTATTTATTATAAATTACATTTTCTCTTCTATTTCGATTTCTGCCATTTTAACATTTCGTAAATAACACAATCAAATAATTTATTACTTTTTTATTTCTATAAGAGAAATAAAAATATTTTCCTACATTAGTTTTGTATTGAATTACATATTATTTAAATTTGTATAACTTTTGAAAATTCTTTTCAAATTTGAAAAATAAATTTATAAATTACTCCTCTAAAAATTTTTCTTCAAAATAAAATTTTATAGGAATTTATTTAATAAATAAGATTGCTTCTACTGATAACTTTAAATATCATTTTCTCAATAAATGACATAGGGCTATAGCCAATTTTTTTTATAAGCTTTTATAATCTATCAAATTAATTTATCATAAAAACTTGTCTTAGATCAATCATAGATACAGTTTCAACAATTCTCTAATCGGCCTTTGAACTAAGTCTATAAAATAAACTGAACATGCTATTATATTATTATAACTTGTTATTTAATATATAATAATATATTTATGTGTCTACTAAACCATTAAACAAGTTGATTTACGATTGCTACAGTGAACATACATAATAGATGAACACTTGTATATACAATACTGAGTTCCACAGAATTTTAAAAAATTTGATGTTTGAAAAGTGAACTGCCTTTACGTTATTAAAATAAGTACAAATAATATATTTTACTATTTCATTTTAAATTTTTATATGGCCTCCTGGCTTAGAAATTTGTTGAATTGGGATCAGATGCTTTTATTTCAAACATATTTACTATTTTAAGATTTTATTAGATATTTTCTACAAAAATACTGTTTACTAGAGACGAATATAAATTATTGCTATTTTGATGTTTTTCAAATACAGTATATAAACTTAATATCTTATATAACAGTAGTACGTAACAGGAGTAGGTAAATTAATTACAATAAGAACCGTATATCGCCTATCAGAAATACACTAGAGCTCTTATCATCTATGGGAATATTATATTATAATACATTACATTACACACATATATATATATTAATTTATAGTGAATCGCATTATGAAAATGAAATTTAAATTAAAAATTATTATATTAAAATTTAAAAAAATAAAATGAGTTATTAAAAATTGAAGTGTTTATACATTTTTTGCTACACCTTTTATTATAGTTATCGCTGTTTTATAGTAACTATCACTGTTACTTTACACTGGTACTTACTACATCACTGGTACTTACTACAATACATAATAATCAGGAAAGTTACAAAAATATTACATACGTGTAAGCAGCACGTACTAGTTTATAAAAAAAGAAAGTGTGTGAGTATACGGGATCTGCAGTAAGGGTCTAGAAGATCGGCGCGAGTTTTGTCCCCAGTTATATATCATGTATACATAGGACATATATCATAAAAATCATATTGATCTTGTATGAAAATGGGAGTTCTGCTAACTATTTATTGATATTTTAAGATTTTTTTTGTGCACAAAAGAATCGAATTCTCGATTCCTTCTTTGATAGGCCAATTTTCTTTTTGCAATATGCAACATCATTTAATATAACACACGTTATAAAATCAATGCTTAAAAATTTTCCATAACAAGCTTTATTGGAGTTAAGTATCATTTTAGCAACTTTCTAATACTTCATTTTTCTTTATTGCTTATCTAGGATTATAGAATTATCTATAAAACTGGTCAACTTTATAATCATAACTTTGCATTCTTCTTTCGCATGCATTTTTTACTTAAGGATCTTATTTAAGGACTCTAAAAAGATTATGTCTTTTAAATAATAAATAAGATCTGTATGTATTTTTAAGGAAGTTGTGGAAATTCAGATGTAACTAACTTGTTCTCATAATGTTAGTTTTTGTAAGATCATAATTCATCTCATAGAATATAGTACTTTCAGGATAAAAAATAAATTATAAATCTTTCTTGAAGGAAAAAAAGATTGTTTTAAATAGTCAAAGACAAGCAATAATTGATTTTTCAGTTTGCTATACCAGGTAATTATAATTAAAGTATCCCTATTTAACATTGTGTAGAGATATTTAGAAGTCCAAAATGCATCCAGATATGGTAATGGTCACTTAAAATGTTACATTTTAAGTCACATTTTAAGTGACGAGGAAGACATTTTCGCAAGGGAAAAAGGCACCAGAACTAACCTCCACTGCAATTTTGTGGCTATCATTTTCATCCATATAATGTTTGCTTGTAGGGACACTCAAAATTGTTGTCTATCAAGAACATGTTGCAAATTTGGCAGTTTTAAAAGACATCATCAAGCTGCATATGGGAAGCATCACATAGGTTCAGTTTCGGTTGTCCATTAAACAAGGGCGTCGCCAGCCAATGGGCCAGGGGGGGCAAGATGATATAAATTGATAGAGAATATGAATTGTATGTAGGTAAAATAAAAACGATTCATAAATTTTAAGAAGCTTAAGAAGATTATTTTAATTAAAACATAATCTTCTTGGGTTTTTCGCGCGGGAATTATAAATCGGGCAATAAATGACTTAGCATTTAAATAATTTTTTTCGCATGTCTAGGGAGGGGCAACTGCCCCTCTGCCCCTCCTCTGGCGACGCCCTTGCCATTAAACACACTATTCACGTCTTCAGGTTTTACACCTTTAGAACGGTGACCAGATTGAGAAATTTCCATCGGAGAAATGCATCGCCAAGGTCTCTCTGCTTAACATGGTTGTCAAGTACAAATTAAATGTTTAACGCTTACAGAGCTAAAATTGCCGTAGTAATAAATTTTGGAAGTAATTTTCCTTTTTTATGGAATTGACTTCCGCACGTCCATACCAAATCTGATTGCATTTGATCTCTCAAGACAGCATTGAATGGAGATACTTTAAATACCCGATATAAAAAACAGAAAGAAAAAAAATAAAAAATATCAGATTGTCATTTTTATGAATATAAACATTAGTGCATTAACCTAATAAAAAGTTGCATAATGATAATTTTATCAAACAATCATTTCTTTACCATACAGTAATACTATGATTTTATAGTCCCATGGAAACTCTTTATTAATATGTAGAATTAATCGAGTCATATGCGTTCATTAATTTTAATCTTTAATTAATCATATATTTATTATATTTCTTTTGAACTTTTATTTACGTACTTTTATAAAATACATATAAAAATTTTATTATCCAAATTAGCTGCAGATAACGTTTTTTGTTATTGTAATGTAAGAAGCTTTGCCAAATAAATAAATTAAGAACTCAATTTAATTTATGTCTTAAATGAGAATTTTTAATTGAGAAAATAAATTGAAAAATTACATTAAAATTGATTACATTCATTGGGAAATTAAAAAAAAATAATAATAATTTTACAAATTAAAAATAGAAATCTTATTCTTATGTAAATATATATTTTAATATGTAGCCTATTTACATAACTAAAGTTAAATTTTATAAGATTTCCCATGTGTATATTTATTTCATGAATAATTTATTGCTTTAAATTGCTCTTAAATTTGAAAAGTTAGAAGAAATTACATTTCAAAAATAATAATTTTGTAAAAACTAATAAATATAAAAAATTTAAATATTGAACAATTTTAATAATGTTGTGCCCATCAGTAGCCGAGTGGTTGAAACCACTGAATATTGGTCGTGGGTTCGCCAACGCATTGGCCGAGTGGAGTTTTCCGGGTTTTCTTTACGTTTGTATCACCTAAATAGGGGCTAGTTTAAGTACTCCCGGGAAGCATCCCCCTGGGCAGATTGTCCATGTATCGCGTTGTCGTAAGCAAATAAATCAAATCAATTCAACAATGTTAGGCGATAGAATTAAATGAAAATAGAAAAAAATAATTATTTTTAATATAATTCTGAATTTTAAGAAATGCATTTCAATATAAAAATAATTTTATTTATGTCAACTTGTATAATTTTTAAAAATGGAATTTAAATGATAAAATTAGAAATGAATTAAAATTAAAATATAAAATACTCTAAGATAAAATTTTTAATTTTTCAAGAATTTAATTAATGTGTTTAGAAAATACTGAACTATTTATAACTTTCTTTTATCTTGCCGAGAATCGATGAACACGTAATCCATGATAGTAAACTGTTTGTTTAAAACAACTAGTATAATTAATTAAAAGCACTTTCTATTTATATACAACTTGATCTTCTTCAGTTGATGCTGTTCTAAAACAAACATTTCACATCTAAAACATTCCACGCATGGATCTTTCCGCGCTCAAAATATCAAATATTACACGTTATTATATTGTAGAAATATTGCGAAGTTTCGAACCTATATTCTGTAGCTCCTGTTCTTACGTTTTATTCACTTGGCTATCGCCATTATAAGAAATGAAACTTCCAAAGGCTTATAAGCTAAACTGCCAATTTTCAGAGGTCTGTTTTTTTTGGAAACGCTTGAAGAGTGAGTCCTATTATTTAGACATAGAGCTGTTTGTATTTAGGACTACGTGCTCACCAAGTTTCGTTTGAATCGGGAGACTCAAACGTTTGGCTCTCTCCTTGTTAGTAAGACACAGCAGGACAGAATTAAAATTGTGTATGGCGCCATATGTTATGAGATTTTATTTTAAAATAATCATTATATTACTAATTATTGTAAGAAGGCAAAAGTCTTAATTTTAGGATTCAGACAAGTTTTTAAGCAACTTGTAAATGCCAATAACGAGTAAACTTTTTATTAAGTCTTACTCCACTCGTGATATGACACAAGATTCCTCTCTATCCCACTCCTTTGACCATTATCTTCCAAAATTTTACAGCAACAACACTCCATATATAGAACTAATTTTGCCAAGTTTTAAAATTTTTGGTTTATCCTGAGATAAAACGCAAAATAGAAGTCGACATACACAAATACAGAATTTTGTTAGGAGTGTTTTTAAGTTTTGGGCTCCCGGAGTGTCAAAACGTCGATAAATGCAAAAAGGGGGGTGGAAACTTGACTGATCACCATATTTTCCCTATATTATATCAGGAATGTAAAATTAAATCAACTTAACGTTAATAAGTACATTGTATGTAACATGTTTATTTTGTTTAAAATTAATTGTTATGTTAAACCTGAAATACGCTTTGTTGCACTGGCAGGATTGTCCAGTGATAATACAATACAAAGACTTCATTCATACTAATTAATAATAAATATATAAAAATATCCCCAGGCAACACCCTTTTATTAAAATACTAACAATTTTGTATATTTCGTTTACTCAGCACAGATTTTAATAATTTTACATTATCAATTTTACAAGAATATTAAAATTATATTATCATTTACAATTATACATGATTTTAAATAATTTTAAAAAATTTTCCTCTTGACTTTACTCGGAAGCAGCATCATCTTTTTTGTATAGTCTGCAGACGAAGAGGAGTCTAGACCCGAAATGAATATTGCAAAATGACTATCTATCTCAAGAATTTGATTTGTTCATCTAAATAAAATATGTTCCTGTATGATATGTCCTTAAATTATCAATATGATATATGATTTTAAAACAAAGCAAATCAAATTTTATACCCACATGACCACAGAGAATTAAAATTTTAATTTTACTTTTATTGCGATTAACAGTGATTGAACAATCCGAATGGAAAGTTAAGTGCTTTTGAGTTTTCGATACAGGAAATAAACAAATTAATTCACATAAAATAAAAGATCGAAAATAAAATTAACACAGAATGTAAATTAATTGACATCAATGACAAAAAGAACAAAACTGTGCAGTCATATACTTTCGACTTTGAAATGTAAAGAGGATTTAAATTCCATTAAAATGACAGCAGAAATTGAACGTTTCAAATTAATTCTCCACATATTTTCAAATACTTTGATTTCAGCATTTCTGCAAATTTTAATCTGTTACAATTTATTTACGAGATCTCTAATAAAAATCTTATTTAAAAATGAAAACTAGAGAAGGCCGAATACTCGAATACAAAGTATTCAAGATTCGAAGACTCGGATTTTGCGTTTATAAAAATTAAATTCGAATACTATGAATACCTCCAATATCGTACCATACGTGCAGTCATAGTGGCGGATTCAGAAATACCCAAAAGGACTCTCATAACTCATAAATTAGGCCTAAAAAATTTGAAATAATTAACAAATATCTATTATTATACCTAAAATATGCACAAAGATTGCATTGCAGATTGGTCCGATAAACCAAATTTGCCATTATAAACGCTTTTAAAAACATTTCGAAATTCGAACAAATAAATTAAAAACTTTGTGTGTATGAGTGTCAATGGTTTATTTTTGTATCCCCAATAGCATGCAGAGCCTCTTCAGCACACCTGGTTTAATTTATGACAAGAAAAGAAACAGACTGAATCCAAATGTTTTTGAATTCTTGTTTCTAAAATAAAAATGCGCAGTAGATGAGAATGAGAACAATTATTTCTTAATCTATGATATTGTAATTGAGGTAAGAATACCTAAAAAAACTTTTTACTCTTAAAGTATACGAAAAAATATATTTTTTCGTATATTTTAAGAGTAAAAAGTAAGAAGAATAGAAAGTCTGACTCCATCGTTTTTATAATTATTTTGGAACCTAAAAAAAACGTTAGTTTAAAACTCCAGATCAGAATTAAAAGTTTGACTTTCATTTTTTAAAATGTAATAAATTGTTTTACATTATTAATCTATTAATATATTGAAATAAATAAAGCAATTTAAATAATAAATATTAAATAAATAATGTGAATAAGTTAGGTTAGAATAACTTAATAATTATTCGGGGTATTCGATTATTCGAGATCCGATTAATATTAGAATTCGAGAATAGTGATTTTCGCCCATCTCTAATGGAAACAACATTAAAAATATATTTAATCTGTCAGAATCAATTGCTTCGTGGGAAAATACTCTTAATTTAAAAGTAATAAATATACATTTTATTTTTCTTTAACACAGAAAAAGCTTTATATGATTCTTGTTATGAACAGAGCATAAATTTGTTAATAGGATTAAATTTTGAACTTACTATTAAGAACTTTGCGTCATTAAAATGCAAAAAAGTACATTTTCAAAGTCTATTTATTCTAACTTTACATTTTCATTTGAAGTATTTGATTGAATAATAAAAATGCTTTTTTAAATTCTTCTCACAATTAGACGAACGAAGATATATAAAATTGATATTTATGATCTTAGTTAATTAGATATTTTCTTTTCATTTTTTATTCTTTTTGAAGTTTTATTAGATTATAACTTGATGACCTTTTCATCTTTTTTATAATTTTTATGTTATACTGATAAAAGGAAGACTTTAAAGTATATCTAATTGAAAACCTGTCAAGAAAATGCAGCGAGTTGTAAAATGCTCAATAGAACAAAGGACAAAATCGTGGAAGAAATTCTATTATTTTTCTTTATTTCAATTGGATATTCTACTTTGTTTAGCGTTACGTTAAACTAAATGTGACCTCAAATGATTTGGAAGCTATGATTATGAAAGAATTACAGAATGTTGATGACCCCTAAATGTATTATATAAATTGTCTTCAATATGTCTCCTTTTTTACTAACCAATTGGTCATCTAAGTGAAAGTAAATAATGATTAAATTAAACCAGATTTTTTAATTTTAATCATTCTTTATGAAATTTAATCTGCATAATTGAATAGATCCATTATCTATTATTGAAAGGTTCTTCTGTTCAAAGGAAGCCGAAAAAGAAATCCAATATTGATGGTTATTATTCTCTTTTCATTTTTTAAAGAGTAGACTCAGAAAGAATAATAATTTTGTCAAAACTTTTAAGATATTAAATTCAAATATCTTATCAAATTAAAAGAATTTTACATCATAATAAAAGCTGTTTAGATTGTTATTCTTAAATATTCATGTAACTTGCATTTAGTTTATGAAAAATTTTCTCGTATAAACTATATTTAATTTATATTTTTTGATAAGAGAATTAATAAAGTATGAAATCAGATAAACAATATATTAATTTATACTTTACACATTTGTTCTAATTACAATATTTAATATTAAAAAAAATTTGTAGCTTTACTTACCTATCCTAAATTTGAATTTCTTTACTACTTACAATAAAAACTATAAAGAATTACACATTTATAATTACTTTATTATATTTTATTTTAATAGTTATGAAGTTTATATACAGACTGTTATTTTAAAAATTAGCTTTTAATTTCTTTTGTAGTTCGATGTTATTCTCGTTAAATTAACAAAGTTTCAAGATCTATGTTATAAAAATATTCAGATAATTTTTTCAAGTTTGCTATTTTAATATTTTAAGTAATGTACTGCACATATTACCACCCTTTTTATATCACTACAAAGCGGCCTTAACCAGGGTGCAGCAGCATACCAATATGTTGTGAACTTTTCATAGAGGTGCCAACAGATTTTGTGAATATTAAAATATGCTAAATTTTTTCTTATACTTTTTAATTTCGTTTGTATATTTTAATATTTAAAAAATGCAATTTTCAACACCAGTTTTCGTGAAGAGCAACTGTGTTCTTAAGAGCAACTTCTTAAGAGCACCACTTTAAGAGAAACTGTGTTCTTAAAGTGTAAATGGTGTTATATCAAACAACGTTTTGTCACTAGCTTAAAAAAGTTGAGAACCTCTAGATAGAAATAGAATAAATACTTAAGATTAAACAGTAAAATTATCTCTACTTTTATGCTTTAAAACTTTGAATTATTTTCCTATTTTTTCTCTTTACTAATCCTATATGTATAACTGTTATGGATAAAAATATAATATATTTATCCATAACAGTTCTACATATAAAAATATAATATTTTTATCTTCTTGTTTATGATAAGGTTTTTATACTTAAATATACAATATATTTTTAAAAAATCTTTAATAAACAGCTAATTACTTATTAACTTGTAGGTTTTTTTCTAGTATTTAATTTGAGATTAATGTTTAAATATTTAAACTGTACAATGATATTCATTTTATAAAAATAACATTACAAAACTGACATTTTTTATATTATAGTATTTTATTGATATGATAAGGTAATCTAAAGTAACTCATGCAAACAAAAAAGAAATGAAACCTTTTCTCAATGTTTGAGAAAAGCTTTCATTTCTTTCGTTTGTTTCTTGCTTATATATTTTTCCTCAACTAATTCAATAGGAAAATCTACGGAAATAAAAAAAGTGTTTATTTGCTAAGTAAATTATTGCCAATAACAAGAAATACATAAAAGTTTTTCAAAAAATTAAACATATAATTCAACTTCGAGCATGGGTTTTTGTAAAACAAATATTTTCTTATCATTAAATTTATATGTTTTATAATTTGGAAGTTAAAGATGCAAAGTCAGTATATTTCGGATAAATCAAACTATGTTTATATTAAATTATAATGTTTTTATTAATAAAACCGATTTTATGTTTATAAGAACATCTTTATGTGGCTGTAGAAGACTACCTACAATCATCAATTACGTTTATTATTGTATTGTACAAATTTAATTATGTTTAATTTAGTATTATCCGTTATTGTTAAAATTAAGCCATAAAAACATCGAATATTTTGAATACTCGGTGTACGGAGTTATTTGACAGCAAACTGTAATCTTTGTCCTAATACAATATTTTAAATATTTACAGTGTCAACTGCCATGATCAACTATCTAAATAAGCTGACAAGGGATTTTAGCACCAGAAATACATTTCCATATCAATAAAATTTGTATTTGCATTATTTGTATTTTTTTGAAAGTTCGGATCTTGCAATTACATGCCGGTCTGAGGAGCTATCTCGTATAACAATAGATAACACGTAATAGTGGTGCGAGGAACATTGACGGCACAGCACTAACTTGAAGAAATTCTGATTTTTCGTGTGTTTCCTTTGATAACATCAATGCAATTATTTTTCAAGAAGATAAATTCAGCGACACAGTGCAAGGTTTTTTCCTAGGAATGTATCTGTTACATTGCCACTGTTTGTTGCCTTTCCTCAGTCTTTGTATTTGTCACCTTTTGAGTATTTGTGAGACCAGATGAGAGGACAGCATCGCCTTTTAACGACTATGAAGGATGTGGAACGGCAGTTGCCACATTTGTAGGCAAATCTGTTGCAGGATGGCATAAGATGATTGTAGTCTGCATGTCTGACTGTATCGCCACATGTATCCAGGCAAGAAGAATCTTACAAGGTGTAAAGAATTGGCCTTTTAGTTGAGAGCGACCTTGTCAATTGGACCCACCTGCGGTCAGGAAATATACCACTTGTAAGATGTTGACTTGTAAACAGAGGAAAACAAAGGAAGCGCCGACTTTGTCAATTCGACCCACCTGTGGTCAGACGATAGGCCGCTTGCCATATAAAAAACTACTAAACGTAAATAAGTGGCAGACGTTAATGTAATTTCCACTCTCGTCGGATAACAGCGGACCTAAGTGTAAGCTGTTCACGAAAGAACGGTTTGTGATTGGTCGAAAGTTTTCTGTCCAAAAAACCCTTAAATAGAGGGAGGAGAGAAGGGCAAGACACTGCTACATGGTAGTCTCAGGCACTTGGGAAGCCCGCTGAGCTTAGAGAGAGCATTGTTCTCTGGTAACGACATCAGGGACGGGCAAGTGCGGAGACTGGACGGACCGTGCAATTGAGCCAACTCCAGAAGCTAACTGAGGCCTCTCCAAGGTTTAATAGTTCCCGAAAGCCTGGTACGTGAGACACCACGCTTTGTATATTCTGCATATACTATGTTTTCGAACTTGTACACTCTACATATTTGATTTGTAAATAAACTGTAAATATTGTCTAACTTGAGTGTGGAGGTGTGCTTCCATCGAACCTGGATCAACTATATCAAGTTGTGATACGTACGGCGGACCAATTCAAAGAAACGGAGTTTGGGAAAGAACTTCACAAGAACTTCACTCAAGGTACTAAAAGTTCGTTTAATTTGTAGCGTTGTTCCGCAGGAAATGTTCTTTGCTATGACATTGTGATCACTTATTACCATCGTCACTACTTTCGCATTAATTTAATGATAGTTAATGAGTAATAATATTTAAAAAATTTTTCATAAAATTTTTTTAAATATTATTTTTGTATTAAAAAATTACAAATCAATGATATGTGCACTATTTTATTATACGTATCTCGAATAAAAAATCTTTGCTTTTATTTTCGAAGAGCTCGGATCCTGAATTTTAACATCATCCAAATTCTTGAAAACTTTTCCATTAAGATAGCTTTGCTAGAAACGAAACAAATCAAAATATGAGATACAGAATCCGACGAACATCGTGAGTTGAAAGAACATAAGAATGAAACTGTAATAATATACAGTCAAACCTGTCAATAACGGAACCCCAAGGGACCGAACAACTTTTCCGTAGTTGACAGGTTTCCGCTATATACAGATTACATACTATAGGTATCCCTTGATTAGTGCGATTAATAAAGTTCTCGATGTTACCGCGTTAATCAAATACCTCGGTACCGTGGTAACTCGGTACTCGACCGAACAATCACCACTCGCTACAGCAGATTATCGGTTAATAACAAATATTTTTATTCTAACTTCAACTTTTCCATTCATTCATCCGCAAAAAAGTTCTCTAAGATAAAAATGAGTAACCAATTTAAAAATAAAACAAAACTTTACAGCTTCCCACCTTCGTCCGACAAAATTATACTCAATTCAGTTCGTTTTTTCATAAGAGGAAAAAAAACAAATTGCGTGCAGAACAATTATCAGCATGTTTTATAACCATTTCAAACAGATGAAGTGTTTCAACAATACGTGTCTGTGACACACTAATATTTGTTGCAAATTTACTAGTTGTTATTTGTCAATATTTAACAATTTCTTCCCGCAATTTCTCTCCAACAGCTTTTGGGAGCCCATACGTTTTGTATGGGCTCATACAAAACTTGAAAGTATGGGGAGCCCATACTTTCATTTCAAAACTTCCCGAATTGAAACTTTCAAAACCACATCTGACACATTCGGAGTTTATAAGAATCTTCCCCATACACGGTAAGAGTATTTTTTACTAATTGTATAGCGTGATATCCTTTACGAAACTTAAAAGCATGTATAGTATATACCCGATGTGCATTTTATCTGCAGACATTTCGACTTGATTTTATTCAAACGAAATATGATATAAAAAAGTTTAAAATAAGCTTCAAAGCAAAGAATACAATCTCACATCAGGAATAATGTGTTAAATTTCATAAACATGTAATTACATTACAAGTTTATGTTAAGTAAAAACAGCTTTTAATAAACATACGCAAAAACGTAGCGTTTAAATCCCAATAAAATTACTGTAATATTAGTCGTATAAATAAAGTATTTTACTATTCTGTATTGCATATGTGTATTTTTGACTTTTTTATGATTTATACATGTCAGACTTGTAAACGTCTTGTTAAATTTGTGTTAAAATCGTTAATCGGATAAAGATACGTATTTTTTCGTTATACGGCCTGATTTTCCTTTCCGTTCCCGCGTTAGACAAGTTCCGCTATATACAGGTCAATTTATATTAATTTTTGCAAAACATTCAAAGGACGAAGAAATTTTCCGATAATGACAGGTTTTCACTATATACAGGTTCCGTTATAAACAAGTTTAACTATAGCCTGTATATATTATTTCAACTCACGATATTCGTCAGATTCTGTTTCTAATATAATCAACATTCCATGACCTATGATGCCTGACGAAATAATTACTTTTCTGATTTAAGAACAGGTTAATTCCGAAAAAAGTAATACTTCAACTGTTTATAGTTCGATCTTTTTATGCAAAATCAGTTATACTGTAAATAACATCTTAAAATAACACATATAGAAATGCACTCATCATCAATATCCAAATGCTTCGATAAATCAGTTCAATTTATTTGGTATAAGATATAATGTAAAGACTGTTTTAAATTATCTTTTCATTCAATTATAATTAATAGTTTTATAATTAACTTTATTTCCAGTCTATGATTTTAATACGTAAATTATAGATTAACAACAAATACGCGAATTCAAAATTAATGAATATTTAATAGTAGATTACATTAGGAATTCAAGAAAAGAAGGCTTGTTAATCTTCTTTTCTGGAATTAGTAATGCCATTTATATTAAATAATCGATATCGAATGGATGTGAACATCTATGTTTTTCGAGCGGAAGTCTTGTTAAAATAATAAACTTTTTTGCTGTTTATTCTTTAAAAATAAGATACGTAAGAAACGTATTTCTACTTTGATATTTATAATTATTCAAAGCTTACGATCTTTGCAATAAAAAATGGATTGGAATATTTTTAATTTTGATTCTTAAAACGTCTTTGGCTCTTTCAACAGATTATTAGTGTTATTTCAATACTCACAAATTGTAATTTGAAAATAAAACTAAAGCCATATTAATTTTTTTATATTTTCAAAAAATAAATGCGTTGAATATTGCTAATACGATGATTTACTTTATGGTCAAGAAAAACAACTCTTGCAAACATATCCAATTTACAGGCCAAGTTTGAAAACGTGCGACTTTTTTTATTTCCAGCACTAAAACTGAATTGAAGACTATCTAATAACACTTTTAAAAGTTTCTATATAATTTAAGCACGTAAGAATTCTTTCAATGTTTAATCATATCTGTGGATTTGAAAATCGCATTGCAAGACCAGATTAGATATTTTAATTTTTACTGTTTGCAATGTTAATTTGTTGTTTACAATTTGCTGTTTCAATGTTTACAGCAGTGGTTCTCAATCTTTTTGAAGTCGGGGAACAATAAACTTTCACATTTTTTTCCGCAGAACACTTACATCAACTTTAAAGCAGGAGTGGCAAACCTTTTTGAAATCAAGCGCACTCAGTCTAGTAGATGACGACATTGGCGCTTGCTAATTACATTCCCATACAAAAATTATTTTACATTGTATTCCCACCTGTTTTGTTATAACGAACTGCCATAACGGAAAAGTCGTTAGGATCGGCCGTTGGAAACGACCGTTAGGAACTTCCGTGGGAAGAACCGTTAAGTTTCGAATCGTCAACCATCGGACGATTGGCCGGCGGGAAGTGACCGTTGGCGGCCGTTGCGGGAACATTCAAATTTGATTGGAGCAGGGTTCGAACGCCGTCGACTATTTAAGCTCGTATCGACGTTCGGATGGGATGGTGTGATCGTATCGGAGGTGATCGGATCGGATCGGATCAAGGGAGATCGTCGTTATCGAGGTGCTAACTAACTCTCTCGTTGGAAGTTACGTGTTTGTGTACGAACTTGTTCCTGACTCGGAGGTTTTGTTAATTACAAGTCTGTTTGTTCGTAAGGAGTTCTTTCGACGAATTTGTACGGGAATAGTCGGTTGTTGTTGGAATTAGTGTTGTGCATATTTAATTGTAACTCTAATTTGGATTATTTTGTACATTTACTGTAAATATAAAATTTGTGTTTTTCGTCAAACCGACTGAGTGGTTATTTTGAACATTACTGGCGCAGTCTCGACAGGATATTTTGGATACTTTGGATTACGTTGGATTATCCTGGATTACACTTCAAAGAATCGGAAGAACTGAGCTACGACAGAGAAGCAGACGTACGTACAGAGCATCACCAGCAATTAGACCCAGGTAAATTTTTTGTTTCTCGCTAGCACACAGAGATGCCCAGACGCGCGAAATCGCGGCAGCTAGAGGCTAGAGAGTGGGAGGATGACAAGCAGGGAATGGCGCGTAGGACAAGCAGGTCGAGTCGCGAACTCGAAGCACGTAGGTTACGGGCCGAGATCGCAAAAATCAAAGCAGAGATGGCGAACAAAGCCCAGGCAGCAGAGGCGAGAAGAGCGGAAATTGAGTCAGAGACGAGGAAAGCAGAGATAGAGTTAGAACAACTTAAGTTACGGCTGGGGATCACCGGAAAATTAGACGATACGAAGCGGCAGGAACAGCAAACACGATCCGAAGGACTTAAAGTCGAGAGGAACCGCGACTTCGGGGATAGAATTAGCTTGTCGGGAAAAAAGCCGCAGGGGGAATTAGATAGGCCAAGGGAAACTGACCGGCAGAAAAGAGGGTGTTCTGATAGGCGGGTAGACGATGAGGCCGAACGCATGCGACCCAAGGCAGCGGACCGCGTGGTGGTGGAGGTGAGAGCATCCAAACTCTCTTGCCCACCGGGGAGCGGGGAAGCAAAGGATCGGGTCAAGGCAATGCGGGGAGAAGGGAGGCCCACGTACGTAGCCGGATCGAGGACGGGAACCGCTGGGGTCAGGGTGGCCAAAGTCCCCATGCTAAGAGTAGAAAGTAGGCGCAGCTCACAGGTAGACCGGGACATTAGGGAGCCTAGTGGAGTCGCGGCAAGACGAGAGGAGGCAGTTCATAATATCCAACCCGAAGTTGGGAGGTCGCTGAAGGAAGCTGAGACAGTAAGCGGCAGAAATGGTCCCCCAGTTAAGGACGTTTCGGGAACGGAAGCGTCGGGGTTAAGGGAGTCATGGGTCCCTAAAGCGGTGACGGGAACGAAGGAGGAAAGCCAACTCGTTGGAGCCTTCGGTCACCAGGTAGAGGCAGGCGTAGCGTCAGTGCCACTTGGATTGTGGGAGGAAGGACGCGAAGAAACGCCGGGATCGGCACGGGTGACGTGTGCGATCACCAATAGGTTAGGGAAAGCGACAGACGCACTCTTAACGGAAAGGGACTTCCGAGCGCTGGTAGAAGCGAGAGAGAAAGCGGATTCCGAGGCAAGAAAAAGGGAATTAGCTGAGGAGCAGAGTATATTAAGTGCGGTAGCGGGGATGTTCGTGGAAGCGAGCGAGGCGGTTAAACGAGAGCCGCCCGACGACAAAAACCGGGGGATGGTCATAGGACCGCTTGACCAGACACAAGAGCGGCAGCGCACGGCCCAGTGTGAGCGGAGGGCGCAGTCTGAGCAAAATAAAGCAGGGGACGCGACTCCTATTGCGAGGAGATATTCCGGTAGCGAATCGGATAGCCGAAGCGAACGACCCGCCGCGAACAGGAAACTGGAGGGCGAGGACGCTGATGAAGGGAGGCCGGGAGTCAGAGCAGTAAAGAATGGGGTAGCTGGGACGCCTCAGGGTCAAAATTGTGGCGTCGGGGAAATAATCGACTTGGGAGATATCGGCCGGGAACCCGCGACGCAGTTGGCGCAACACGCCGATGACCAAAGACGAGCGATCGGGGAAACTAGCGAACCGCTGCTAGGGTTACCGAATACGACACGGGATGAGCCTCTGGATGCTACGAAGGAGTGTCATTCCGTGGACGACTTGGCCGGATTGATTGGGCAACAGGCGAACGTGATCTTGGCGACCGTCACTCGGGTTCAAAGAAAACACAGCGGTGAAGAGACCCGGAGGTCTCGGGCCACGGCGGGCGCGGCCAGTGGCCAATCGGAACCACCCACACACGTGCTAAGTCCGGAGGGAGGCATATCGCCGGTCCGGAAAACGACGGACAACGGTCACAACCGAGCTCGCGGTAAGAAACCCAAATTCCGTGAGAAGGGCCGAGCGACATCTGGTGACCAACAAAACCGGATGACGCGCCGAAGGCGACGGGGACGACCTCCTCGTAGGGGGACCCGCGCGGATAGGTCTCGGGGATCCAAGGGGTCCTACACCATCGCGAGGCATCTCTGTGCGCGGGTTATAGCGAGTTTGCCCGGTTGTACCGGAGGTAAGGGTCAGTCCGCACCAACGGACATTTGTAAAATTGCTGAGTGTTGTTGGATCAAACAGGCTTGGGCTAAGCTCAGTTTGATCCTTGGCCGCGGAGGTGTAAGGTATGGAATCGCCAAGACGCGCGATTCCCACCTGTTTGTTATAACGAACTGTCATAACGGAAAAGTCGTTAGGATCGGCCGTTGGAAACGACCGTTAGGAACTTCCGTGGGAAGAACCGTTAAGTTTCGAATCGTCAACCATCGGACGATTGGCCGGCGGGAAGTGACCGTTGGCGGCCGTTGCGGGAACATTCAAATTTGATTGGAGCAGGGTTCGAACGCCGTCGACTATTTAAGTTCGTATCGCGATCGGCTGGGATGGTGTGATCGTATCGGAGGTGATCGGATCGGATCGGATCAAGGGAGATCGTCGTTATCGAGGTGCTAACTAACTCTCTCGTGGGAAGTTACGTGTTTGTGTACGAACTTGTTCCTGACTCGGAGGTTTTGTTAATTACAAGTCTGTTTGTTCGTAAGGAGTTCTTTCGACGAATTTGTACGGGAATAGTCGGTTGTTGTTGGAATTAGTGTTGTGCATATTTAATTGTAACTCTAATTTGGATTATTTTGTACATTTACTGTAAATATAAAATTTGTGTTTTTCGTCAAACCGACTGAGTGGTTATTTTGAACATTACTACGACATTGGCGCTTGCTAATTACATTCCCATACAAAAATTATTTTACATTGTATTGATTTTTCTTTTGCAACAATTTTTCATTGTATATTTGTTTTATCGCAGAAAACTTGAAGTGGCTTCACGAAGCACCCGTGTTCCGCTGACAACAGATTGAGAACCACTGGTTTGCAGTACTACTGTTGACGTGTTTTATTATTTAAATACGTTTGAACATTTGAAAATGAATTAAATTATTAAACATTAGTGATTTTGTTTTGGTGTTTTTCTTTGTTTTCTGCAAATCGTTCTAATGTCTTTGAAAGTAATATTGTTTTATAAGATATGAATAAGAGTGGAATAAAATAGAATTAAGGAAGATAATAAACCATTGTATAATAAGACTGGTTAGTCTGTAAATACTTACGCTGTAGTTCATTATCTTCAAAATGTTCTAAAATATCTTATTTAAAATGTCTCTTATAAAACTGTACACAAATTTAATTTAAGTTAAAATTTGTATAATAAAATTACAGTACTCAAAAAATTAACTAATGATATTACATTGTAAATAAATTGTAAATCTATAACTGTTATTATTCCCTTAATAAAATCTGTATTACCTGTAAATACCCTATTAATGTATTACCCTATTAATAAAATCTGTATTACCTGTATAAAAGGTATTTAGTACTATCCATAAACCATACTACAAATACATCCCACAGAAAGTATTGGAAAAACAACATGCACAAAATGTATTACGACAGAACCATAATCACACATAAAAGAATTTACCACAACAGATCAGATATCACACTCATTGACAAACACAATGAAATCACATACTGATTCCAAACACTCACAATGTACAAAACACATGCACTGAAAAAATCAGCAGGTACACAGAACTTGCCCAGGAAATAAGGCATCTGTGGAGGATGGATACTAGGGATTGCAATTGCTGGATCCCTCATCCAGCAATCCAGCTGGATCCAGCGCATTTTTCGGCCTGCTGGATCCAGCACCAAGTGCTGGATCCAGCGCTGCGGATCCGCAAATACTCAATTACTTTCTAAATAATGCCGCAAAAGTCTACGTCGACGCGTTGCCGTTTTGCTAACTATTAGACTGCTACTAATTACTTACTCACTACTTTACTAACACTAATAATTAAATTACTTATAAATAAACTATACTTTAATCAATCCAGCAAAATTTAATAAAATAATAACGTATTCAATCGCTTTTAACGATCTTCCTCAGTTACAAAAAAATACAACATTAACTATAGAACATAAAATGTGTTTGGAATAAATATAAAAAGAATAGTGCTTAATTACATCCCATTTTTTTTAAACAAGATACATAGATGTACTGCCAGGTCTAATAATTTTCGTATTGTATACCGACGTAATCCCACTGTTTTCAAACTTTTAAGAAACGATAAAAAGAAAGAGGATCGGAATTCAACAACGGGTATGTATTCGGTGTCTTTACACAACCAACGTTTCAATTCCAAGCTTGTTTATGTGGGTGCAACGATGCGCAGTTTAAAACAAAGGCTCAAGAGCACAAATATACAATCAGTAAGAACCTTGACAACACTGCGCTGGCATCATACGAAAGACAGAAGGATGTTAACGTCCAATGGGATCAAGCGGCAATTATAAAAACGACGACGAATAGGCAAACGGTCAAACATCTTGAGAGATTGGAAATCTGCAAGGCGCACATGACAACTGGTTGTATAAACCATAGAGATGCGGACTCATTGTCTACCATGTGGAGATCCTTTTACATTAATTAATGTTATTAACGGACAATGCTGGTTTCGTTGGATCTTATATACAGGGTGTTTTTTTTTTATAAACTGACGGTACTCAGAGACATCTGTAGAGCAATCTAACAGCCAGACTGTCGCCAAATTTGGGAGGGTGATCTAAGGACGACATGGGAAAGAGATTCCGCGAAGAAAAAAGTAGTACCCAAATTTGCCGGTAGGGGTGGATTTGGCGCTGTTGTAGCAAAACAGCTAAGAATCTGCATAAAATCCAGCTGCAATTAACAAACACACGAAT
This sequence comes from Centruroides vittatus, assembly GCF_030686945.1. NCBI lineage: Eukaryota > Metazoa > Arthropoda > Arachnida > Scorpiones > Buthidae > Centruroides > Centruroides vittatus. The sequence continues at coordinate 4,472,551 of NW_027122266.1, forward strand.
GAATAATCAGACAGCAGTTTCAGTGTAATAACAAAAGTTTAATTAATCAGCAAATAACCTTCTCCCTTCTTCAATGTGATCACCGTTCTGCTGGACAACTCATTGTATCCTGAACACCGTGTTCTCTATGGCCGAACGTAACATGTCCGCAGGAATGTTCATCACAGTTTGAGGAATGTTGTCCTTCAAAGTCATCAAGTTTGGGACACTACCAAGATAGACCTTGGACTTTAAGTAACCCCACAGGAAATAGTAACATGGGGTTAGATCCGGGGAGCGAGGCGGCCATGTAAGTGGAAAAAAGCGACTGATGACCCTTTCTTCAGTGAAGTTCTGGTAGCTTTTTCGCTACAACAGCGCCAAATCCTCCTCTACCGGCGAATTTAGGTACTACTTTTTTTCTTCGCGGAAGATTCCGCGAAGAAAAAAAGTAGTACCTAAATTCTACCTCTTTTCCATGTCATCCTTAGTCACTCTCCCAAATTTGGCGACAGTCCGGCTGTTAGATTGCTCTACAGATGTTTCTGAGTACCGTCAGTTTAGAAAAAACACCCTGTATATATTTTTTCCGCTATTTATTTTGTTTATTTATCTATATTTTGTCCGTTTGGGCGTTTTCCGTTAATTTTTATATTTATTCCGAACACATTTTATGTTCTACTGGTATATTTAATGTTCTATTTTTTTGTAACCGAGGAAGATCGTTAAAAACGATTGAAAACGTTATTATTTTATTAAATTTTGCTGGATTGATAGAGGTGTAGTTTGGCCGGATGGCCGAGCGGTAAAGGTGGCAGCCTACCGCTCTGGGGGACCCGGGATCGAATCCGAACGGGTCGAATAATCCCCAGGAATTTTTCGGGGGGTGGTCCGTTCGGATATGTCGGGCCCCGTCCCTCACCACCCGGTCGCCCCATTGTGGGCCTGGCCGAACCCATAATGGGCCTACTAAAAGAGGCTCTCTTAGTGCCCACAGGGCGGAAAGAGTTAAAAAAAAAAAAAAAAAAAATATGTAGAGCCTATATATGAAAACTGGTAAGACTGGTAGCCACTTAGCCACTGATTATCCGTCCTTACATTATTATAATACATTAATATAAATTAATCAGTAGAATTACCTTTGCTATTATTTAACTTAAAGATTACATTATAATTATAATCTAACTAAACATTTGAAGTTAATTATCTCTATCTCAAGTGTTAAACCGAATCAAACTTAAGTTTACTACCTAAATGTGTAAGAAGTTTTACTGATTTATAGTGACCAGTCTAAATAATAAAAGTTTCTTAAGTATTTTTTAAAAAAATGTTTTATTTATTTCATTTAAAAAAACATAAATTGCAGGATAGATAGATAGACAGATAACACTTTATTGCACCAAAAATACATCCACTCTGGATCCGCGCTGGATCCAGCTAGAATGATTTCAATCCAGCAAAAATCCAGCTGGATTCAAAACACTGCTGGATTGCAATCCCTAATGGATACAGGGGCGGATCTAGAATTTTCGGGCCCTAGGGCTTATTGAAGTCTAATGGGGCCCCAGTTTTGGCACCTCACACTAAGTAATTTTACTATTTCTGTAGCTTTTTCTCTCACTGTTTTTTTTCCTCCTTGCAAAGAGGTGCATTTCCATTGCCTTTTAAGTCAGGTTGGCTATTATTATTATTCTCCTTATAGCATTCGAAATCGAGCCAGTGTATTTAAAATTGCAACTTGGTAACCTGACCAATTACGTTACATTGATTACAATAAAACAAATAATACTATAAATTATCATTACATTATTAATATTCACTAATTTTTTACTATACGATAAGTGCTCATTGTTAATGAAAAAGTATTAAAAATTTATGACAATAATTCAATTTTTGTGGGCCCTTGATACTTGGAGGCCCAGCGCTTAATCCCTATTAGTTCCTATATAGCTACTTGCCAGTGTGTCTCGTTGCCGTAAACGAATAAAATCAAACCAACCTAGTTATCTGAATTTTTTTATGGAAATAATTTCATAAATTTCAGACAAAAATGAACCAATTGTTTGAACAAATAACCATTTTTTTCACTTATAAACTCAATGTTATTGCTTGTAAACAGAGGATAATATGTCAATACAGTATAATAGGAAAATAATTATTATAATCCAATATAATAGGGAAATTAACTTGAATATATCCTCCATTTAATAGGGAAAAAATTCGACTTTTTCGCAGATATGCGCAATTTGGCAAGACCAATTAGTGACGAAGCCGGAATTTTGAAATTCGATTTTTGGGACGAGATGTTCGAGGTGAAAGTTCTCCATGTAAAGTCTTCGGACGATTGCTGCTTGTATGTTGGTCGAGTACAACGTGTCTATCGAGTTTCCGATTATTGTCAACTTATATTGATATATGCCACAATTTTTTATTTTGATTTTTACGACGGGCTTTAATTAATATGCATGGCCTATGGCCGCACATGTGCGATTTAACCGATTGCTGCAGGTGGTAGGCAGCTATCTGCAGGTGTTGATATTTTAAACTTTCTTGACATTTTTCTCGGATATGATGTTGGACATGCACATCATTGACGAACTTTAGAGTTTTCAACTGCTTTAGAGTGAACGTTAGAAACGTGTCACCATATTTGTGTTTTCGTGTGAAACCGAAACAGAAAAAGCTCATTGGTGTTGAGCTCATTAACATATTTATGCGTATAAATATGTCAATGAGCTCAACACGCGCCAGTTTTGTGAGTTTGGATAGCGCATTGTAAAGGAATATGAAGCATTTTAGTTTTCAATACAAAAAACAATTATTGTCAGAAATTGGATGCTTGTATATCTTAAACTTTATCACAATTGTAATCCTGCTAATGAGGGGCATGATAGCCCGAAAGACAGATGTGAATCGATGTATGTGTACAGGTAGCTTAATAAAGAAAGTCTGTTTTCTTTAAGAACTTTTTTCTCAATTCTTGCATAAAAGCTTAAAACCAGTATAATTGTCCTATTAATAACTAATGTCCACGTTGACAAAATATATAATAAGGAAATAAAGGACAGTAAGGCAATAAGAATTATATCGAGCATTTATTACAACGCTAATTATCTGGTAAGCGCAGATAGATTCGGGTTCGGCATTGTAGGTGTTGTGTACACTTTGTTCCATGTAACAGAGAATTTGTGTTTCAGATAAGACTTTTGCTATGGGTTAATTTTTCACATTCCAAGGGGACATATTTTTTCGAAATGCTTATCTACCCACTGTGAAAAATTCAGCACTACTGCGGTTTCAAAAGTTCGATATTGAATGGCTCTCTCCTAGCTGCAGAAATCATTGCAACGCATACTCGTAAGGCATTTACAATGTTAGTGCGTTTAATCCTCTTTATATGCGCAAAATCTATATCATATCGGAAAAAAACTGGTTTCTTCGCTCTGTATAATAATGATAGTTTTTTTTTAAACTGACCACCTTGTTCACTAAAATACTTTAATTCAGTTTCACCTATTCATTTGCAGTATCATAATGGCGTGCCATCTATAAAGCTAAAGATTGACATATTGATGTTGAATAGGTTGAAATACCTATGCCTTTTCCAAATGAAAGAACTATAAATATGTTGAAGAAAATGTAGAAGATGCGCGATATATTAACATTTCAATATCAACATGTAACCTTACGCATATAGGCCTACTACTGGACTGTACTTTTAAATTAAAATGGTGGAGATGTCGACGTAGGCCTTTTTCATACTAACTGATTAAATTGCATTGATGGGGAAATACAATGCAACACATTAGGAATATCCAAAGGATATGCCTCTCTAGAAGTATTCTATGAGATATTGATCCATCACCAGGAGTTAGAAACGTCAAGAAACCCGTAAAATTCCACGTGGGCAACGATTAGCCATTTTATACTGTACACATTATATTATAAAATTGTGATTTATACTGATACTTTATGCAAAATACATTTACACAAATTGACGAAACGTTGCTTTAAGAAATTTCATAAATTGACGCACTTTCAAATAATTTTAACATAGTTGCAATTCGTATTCATATAAAGTAATGCACCGTCCAGGAAATAGTTACCAATAAATTTAAATTAGTTGGATAAATCCCAGTCAAATGGATTATATTTCAGTAATATCTTTTCTCGCAGATTTACAACTTATACAATTATGGATATTGCTACATATTGTGTTATTGGTGAAAGTTCAACAAGTGAAAATTGTATTCAGTTGGAGAATAAGAAAACCATTATTAAAACCATTATATTAATTTATATTAAAATTGTATACGTCTAGAAAACATTTTTTAAAATCAAATACAGTTTAGTAACTTCAATACGTATTTAAATTTTGGCAAGTCAGATGGATTGCCAGGTAGATAGGACGTTACACTATTGCTCTGGGTGACTCGGAATCGATTTCCGGTTTGTTGGGAACTCCCAGAAATTTTTGCGGGTGGTCTATGTCGGATATGTCGGACCTTCTCCCTCACCCGGTCATCCCTAGACGAATTCACGATAATCTTGAGAAAAAATCTCTTAGGACCCACAGGACGGAACGATTAAAATAATAGAAGAAAATTTTGGTAGTTTGTCATAGAATATACTCATAGAATGAAATTATTATTAATGAACAGTGAGATTGTGAGCTTAAAAATTTAGGCGCCTGTCATAGCCGAAGAAAATGCATCGCTGTCTGTATTTACGATCGATCTTAAAATAAAGTGAGAACAACTGTGTTTCTTTGTCTAGTGTTAGTTTTATCGGTGACTGATGGCGATAGTGAAAGAAGAAATTATCCTTGCTATTATGTCTTTAAAAACCTACGAATGTAGATTTTTTCGATTTTTAAAAACATCTATGTCTATTTTTTAGACATAGTAAAATAAAGAAAAATAGTTCTCTTTCCTTAAATTTGTGCAGTTTCCAATAGATTAGACAGACTGCATTGATAGATTAAGGCAACACAAGAAGGACAATCTGCTGAAGCGCGATGAGAGGACGAGAGGATGTTCTATGGGAAACTGGCCGTATTTATTTGTTATACATGTGAAAAAAACCCGGAAAATTACGTGGCCATCCCGTTGATGAAGAACAAACCCACGACCAACTATCAGCTGTTAGCGTTTTATCCACTCAGTCCACTGTTGGGCATTTCACATTCGTTGTCCGATATTCGCCTCACTTTTCACTCTCTTTGCGCTGCGGGCACTAAGATGGCCTTTCTCCTGTGTTCATCACGTGTTCCATCAGGCTCTAACTAGAAACTATCGGTGATGAGAGACTTGGCCTAACATGTCCATGACAGACCGCTCTTCAAAAATTCCTGAGGTTTCTCGTTCAGAATTAGTCCTAGATCCCCAAGAATAAATAGGCTTACACGTTAGCCATCTCAATCATCCGGCCATCGCTTTTTCGCTTTTCTATTTGATCAAATTTTCGTATTCTTACACGCACGTAAGAAGCAGCAGAGCGATGAGAGAGAAAGCCTGAAAAATCGGAGCTGAAATCTATTGAAACTTTGTAAGAATCAATTTGGATAAAGTTTATTCAGGTGTACAATGAATTAGAGACAAGGGACGACATGTTCGGGACAGATCATCTCCCGTAAACCCTGTGGAGTTACTCTAAGATTCGATTTCAGCTTTTAATTGCCAAAGTAATTTGATATTTATTAATCAGACTTTTACTTTATTCAAGTTTATGTACACAGCACATCAATAAATGAAAATATAAAATGAATACATTTTACTTGAATCTCAGTTACATAAGCTTTATATAAAAGAAATTCATTTTAATTTAAATGTTTTAATTATTTCCTTTGATTTAATTATCTTGACAATTCGAATAAATAATTATAAAATTTCAATTTTTAATATAATTTAGATGAATTTTCTATTTACAACTCTTGCTTATTAACTGTATATAATATTTATATGAATATGATCTTCTCTGTTTTTTAATTAACATTATTTTATGAAAAATAATTTAATAAGGAGAAATAATTGTATTAAATTACTTACAATGTATTTCATAGCGAGAACAGCAAATTAAAAGACGACAACGTAAAGTGATCCAGTCACAGAGCAATCGCAACAATGGAGAAAGTTACAAATTTCCTTTTTCTTGCATCAATATTTATAAGAGGAGCTGTAAGTTACAACTATAATGGCGACTGAAACAGAAGACCTTACTTTTCTCCAAATTTCGCACCAACAGAAACCCCAAACATTCCGTTGTATATGAGAAGTTGAGCATATTCACGTCAGACCTCGAAACTCAGGCCAGAATTAAGCGACGGAAACTTGCTGAGAGTAAGTAAAAGTAAAAAAATAAAAAATAAATTATAATTTATATATCAATTGTTTACGAAAGTTACAAGAAATTAATCGTGAATTTCTGTTTTAATTTGAACAGCTTTAGCTAAGACGGCCGTAAATTTAGTGAAAGTAATTATGACACTGTTTCTTCCACAAGAACGAGATGAAATAGATAAGATGTATGAAAACATTTAAAAAAACTCTTCCAGCAAGATCAATGAATAATTTTACATCAAAAATCTGTTAGAGTATAAATTTACGATAGAATATTTTAAAAATAATTATTATTGATCTTGTTCATAAAGATGTAGACTCTGAGACTGAAATTTGCTATTATTTTTAGAGATGATTTATAAGAAATTATTATTATTTACGTTACTAATAACTGATTACACTGCATAAAATAAAAAATTTTATTAAAATTCTGTAATTTTTAATGTAAAAACCTGTTCAAAATAATGAAAACGTGGTATTTCATACACTAAGTTTTAAAAAATCAAATTTTTAACAAATTCTTTTTTAATGCGGGTTCAGTATGGAACTGAACATTGCAAATGCAGCAAATATTGAAATATTTTAAAGAAGTAATTCTACGTATACAAACAAATTAATTTTCTAATCGACTAACGAATTAACATAATATAATATTCTACATTCTTTAAGATTGTGTCATTTCTAAAATGATTTTTGTAAGAACTTATGTATTTCAACAAGTTTCAATTTTTAGGAGTAGAAATTGTTCGGGTTTATTCTAAAAATAAAATTATCTATCGGAAAATCTTTCTTTCGCAAATTACTTATCACAAAAAGAGAATACTCTAGAAAACAAAAAGGAATTCAACTTTTTCTTATAAACTCAGCTTCAGAAATTGTAATTTAAATTTGCATAAACTTTATATTTAGAAAAATCCATTGTCATTGTTATATTTTGTGTAAAATGCATGTGTTTAGGTCCAAAATTAATTAAAATTTTAATTTTTGTGTCTGACTTTTTAATTTTTATATATAATAGTTTTTACTTTCTTCTCGATACTGGATTGTGAGAAAACTCATTTGCCAAAAGAGAACAAAAACAGAACTAAATAAAACAGAAACTTATGAGTTTTATTTAGCTCTCCAGATATGCATGAGACTCTGAGATGATCGTTTTGCTCTCGAGCAGAACAACCTAATGAATCTTTTTGAAAAATAATACACTTAGTATAAAAACAATATCTCCGCTACGATTTCAGGAATCAGCGATTTTAAATGAGCTGTCATCCAAGATCAGTTATCTGAGCCTGCTTTTTACTAGCCAACCACTCTCATTACAGACATAGAAGTTAGCAGAACCCTTCATGAGTCTGATTAGTAAAAACACACCTCTGAATGTTCAGTTAAAAACTGCTGAAATGGAATTTTAGTCATCAAAATATTTATTTATAAAAACATTAAGTAAATAATTGAAAACTTAAATTGGATTTAGGTTGGTGGAATAAGGCAACGCTCACATAGGCGATCTACCAAGGAGGAGAATCTAGAGGAATTTTTATGGGAAACTAGTTGTATTTAGGTGTTAGGCACATGAAAAAAACTGGAAAACTTTATGAGAATAGTCCGTTAGTGAAGCGCCAACCCCCAACCAATTACTAGTGTTCAGTGGTTTAACCACTCGTCCGGTAGTGGGAAATACTATTATGAATATGGTACATTACGCTTTTTTATAATATAACGTGTTTTCAAGAAAAATATTTACGTAATATAGAATTATTAAATTAATTTGCGGATGTATGTTCGATTGCCAGAATTAAAAATAATAAAGTCAGATAATTCGCTGTGTTACAGCAATCAAAATTATAAAAAATGTTATAATTTTTTGGTCCTTGAAGCAACATGCTTATACTGTACAATAAATGATGTTTGTTTCAGAAGTACAAGGGATTATTAATACGGATGTGTCAGAGAGACAAATCCTTTTTCTTCACGTTTTCCACCAATTTTATCATCAAATACGATACGATCGATCGATCGATACAGAACCAAGGATCTTTATTTAGGAAAGATCATCGGTTTCACTCTGTATAAAAAAACTTTTTACTTGGTCTACTCGCCGAAATATTAGAGGGGTTAGTCCTATTTTAGGTGACGAGAAGTTCAGAATTTTTTTATGTATAGTCTGTTCTGTATAGAAAAGTGGTTTTAGTGCCAACAGGACGAAAATATTTAAAACTGAAAGATTTTCTACAACTTATCTTTATACGAGTAAGTTGTAGAAACATTAAAACTGTAAGAGGTTGACGAACAGAATGCAACAGATTGTAGGTTGTATACTTAGAGGTCTTTCGTTTGAAATGCTTGTAAATCTGTAATTTAAAAAGTAAATTATCTTTTATTGGTAATTTTCCTAAACAGTGTTTGTCAAGTAGCCATTAAGGATTATATAAATATACATATCGTTTGACATCCCGAATCTTTTTAAGAACTTGTATTATTTATATAAGATTTTGATATCTTTTATAGCTTGATTTATAAAATTTTATGTATTGTACTGAAACATAATCTTTTGTTTCTAATTAATTTAAATTGCAATAGAATATAATTTACTACTTATTACTAAATTACACTCATAAAATAAAAATTATATATTAAATAAATATTTCATTTCTTTATTTCTATTAAATTCAATGAAAACATTTTGAACAAACAAATTTTTTACACTTTTTATAAAAATACTTTATTTACTTATGTAAATTAAGAATATTCTTATTTAATATTTGAGATAACATTATATAAATAATATAAATTAATAAATAGTTTTTGTTATTAGTTCGTTTACCTGAATGAAACAAAATTCTTATTTACTTTAAGGAAAAGTAGAAATTATTAGGAGATAGCTATTCAAATCTGTAGCTATATAGCAATATCTAATGATTGAAAAAGCTCAATAAAAGTCGAGAAAGGAACTTTCATTACAAACAAAATAAAACTGACTTAAGCTATTGTTTTAGCAATACTTCTTTTTTGTTTTAAAATTTATTTCAAATTACTTTTCTGACGTATTTATATGAGCTTTCGAATTATAGAAAAAGGAACAAAGATTTTCAAGAAAGTCTTTATTATTATAATTTTAAAGCACACGAATCTGTGGGTTAGTGATTAGACTTTTATACATACATATTTCATATACATATATATATATATACTAGCAGCAGATGAGCCCGGCGTTACTGGGCAAAAAGTAACGATAGCGAAAATTAAGATTATTGGATTATAGCCGATCTTACCCGTTTCCACCGGATGCAGGAATTAGGAATTAGGTCCCCCTTTCTTTCGAGACTAATTAAAGGATTTTTAGACGTGTCAAAAAATATGTTCGATTCCTCGCAAAAACATAAAAAATAGCATCTAAAATGATACAGTAGAAGCAGCGTTCTTCAGGGTAATGTTTAACCCTCTCCCTTTCCCCCACGGGGGAATTTTTAAAAATCCTTTTTTAGTGTGCATTTTCATGACGTACCCTAACTGTGTACCAAATTTCAACTTTTAACTCCGTACCGTTTGGACACTGCGCTTATCATTATTATTATGTTGGGTTTAGTGAATTATACTCGGTTGACACCGGTGGTTGTGTACTATGCCGAACCAGAGTCAAGGCAAAGCAACCAAAACAAAACTAAAATTAAATAAGTGTGTCTGTATTCAGGAATTTCCTAACAATGTGGCATGTATTCAATATAGTGGCCTTCTGTAGTGTGATGTATGTATTTCTATTCAATTCTAATGTTTCCAGACTTTTGTGTAGTGTGTGTAGTATCACACCTGTAGAAGAGAGAACAACAGGTACAAAAAGCACCTTATCCATCCCCACAGATGCCTTATTTCCTGGGCGAGTTCTGTGTACTTGCTGATTTTTTCAGTGCATGCGTTTTGTATATTGTGAGTGTTTGGAATGGATATATCTATAATGTATATGATTTTATTGTGTTTGCAATGAGTGTGATGTCCGGTCTGTTGTGGTAAATTGTTCTATTTGTGATTATGGCTCTATCGTAGTACATTTTGTGTGTGTTGTTTTCCAATACTGTATGTGGAATATATTTGTAGTATGGATTGTGGTTGTCTAATAATTTGCGTTTGTTTGCAAGCTCTTGGTGTATTATATTTGCTACTTGATTATGTCTGTGTAAATAATCTGTCTGTGCCAAGAGCTTGCAACCAGAGGTAATGTGTTGTATAGTTTCTGGCATGATGTGACATTTTCTGCATGTGTCATTTGTGAGTGTTGTACCTCTGAGTATGTGTTTTCTGTAGTTTTTAGTATTTATGACCTGATCTTGTATGGCAATCATGAATCCTTCTGTCTCCCCAAAAAGGCATCCTGAGCTAACCAGCTGTTTGAAGCAGTTTTGTCACAAAAATCTTGGGCCAGATCATAAGGATGCCTGCCATGGAGTACCTTTTGAGCCCACGATTGCTTAATGGTTATCCTTTCTATATGCTGTGTTCTGTCCGTATGATGTGAGTGTAAGTTTAATGGTGTGTTATTTGAGTCTGCTAGAGTTACTGCTTTATATAACTGTGATGTTTCTAATTTTTTGTAGAAAAACTCTTGCAGTAACTGTATTTGTTTGTAGTGACGGTTAACTATGTTAATCAGGCCACGTCCGCCATCTTTACGTGGAAGGGTTAATCTTTCTGTGGCAGATTTAGGATGATGTTGTTATGCTTAGTAAGTGTTGTTCTTGTTTGCTCAAGATCTGCGTGAATCCAATGTATAACTTCAAAAGAATATGTGAGTACTGGGATGACATATGTATTTATTACTTTAACTGTGTATTTTGCATTTAACTGTGTTCTGAGAATAGCATTTAATTAATCTACTTTGGTATTCCTTAATTAATCTCTGTATGTTTCGTTAGTTTGGCCTGTTGAAATCCTAAATTCTTGTAGAACTCGCCCTCTTCTATGGATTTAATAACATCTTTATTTCCAAGTACAAAAGCTTCTTTCTTCAGGACTCCTTTTTCTATCTGTTTTGCATTTGTCTAGGCCAAACTCCATTTGTATGTACTTGGTGTATGAATATATGATTTCTTGGAGTTGATGAAGTTAATTTTATGTGGATGCGTAAAGTTTTATGTGGTATGTCGTCCATGTTCATGAGATGTGACAGTGTAAGCTGTGTTGATTTTTCTTGTATGATATTGTAACCATATTGCGTGTTGTTTAACATGTTAGATAATGGGTTCAAAGGTAAACAGAGCCAGAGATTACTCAAGGAATCTCCTTGAAAAATTCTTTGCCTAATGAATATTTGGTTTTAGTTTGTTTGGAAGTGTTATGAATACTGAGATGTAGTGTTGTTCTCCGGTGCTGCGTTGTGTTTTGGAAAAATGCAATGAGCGATGGGGTATTTTGTAGATGCATAGAATATGTAGCAGTCGACTGTGTGGAACACTGTCGAATGCTTTTCTGTAGTCTATATATGCCATGTGTATGTTTTTGTGTTGTTTGTGTGCTTGCCGTAGAATGACTAAATCTATGAGTAACTGTTCTTTGCATCCCCTGTGGTTTCGAAGACAACCTTTTTCTTGTTCTGTAAGAATGTTGTGTTCTTCAACATGTATATTTTGTTTGCGATACAGGCCGTCAATAATTTGTAGAACGTTGGAAGACATGTAATGGTCTGTATTATGTGGGGTCTGTAGTATTGTCTTTTTTTTAGGTTTCATGTAGATGATGATGCCCTAAGTAAGAAATTTTGGCATGTTATGTGGATTGATGATGATGTGTGTTAAGTGTATAGCTAGTTCCTGGTGCAGTGATCTAAAGTTTTTGTAATTGTGAATGTTGTCTACACAGATATCTTCCAGTTGTGTGTTCTGTTAACAGTGTATTGTACATCGTGTATGTTTATTTCAGTACAGGGCATAGTTGGGATGTTGTGCAAATTTTTGTGACAGCACTGGACCAAGCGAAGACCAATATGTTGTGAGTTCTTCTTCTATTGGCGTGCCACTGTAATGTGTATGTGTTTGTTTTGTTACCAACGTACAACCATTGTGTTAGAATGTGGAAGATCTCGAGTGTGAGGGATGAGGAGCGACAGGTGCAACTTCTGTGGGCAAATTTGTCGCAAGATAGCGTACGGTGTCTGTATGCTTAATTAACATGCCCTATCATATGGTCTTATGTATCCAGGAAAGAGGTCATTTAATGTACGAAAGGTTGCTTTAAATTGTATTGTTGTTTTCACAAGTAATTGTGTTTATAATATTATAATCATTTTTTACGTTTGCACTAATAGAATTTCATTCTTAAGATTATCACGAGAGAAATAAAAGAAAATATTTGGAGCTATATATATACTTGATATCTAGAAGATAGTATTATTAGAATGTTCGTACTTACCATTTTAAGTTGGATGTATAATGTTTCAATAAAGCATTTGCTTTTTAACTCAAATATTCTGAATGATTAATAATTGTTACATAGCTGAATTTCTGTTTACTAGATTGCTTGTTTCCAGTAAATAACATAAATTTTCAATATTTCAGGGCTTATTTTCTTGTAAAAGAAAAATAAATATTTGGTTTGACAGAGTACTGCAACGCAACACGGACGATCTGTTTAGGTAATCTGGGCTTCCCGAGAGGACTTTCTACGGCCCTATTTAGGTGTTAGACACATGAAGAAAACTCAGAAAAACGCTTCATGGCTAGCCATAGACAAGACATGACGAATTGCTATTATTCAGTGGTTTAATCTACACGGCCATTGCTGGACAAAAAGAAAATATTTACCGGGTGATTATAAAATACGTATCTCTATTTGGAGCTGTCGGTAGCTTGAAGAAATAATCCAAATAAAACTAAAATTGACACACTTACTATGTAAGGAGGAAAAAAATAGAACAAGAAAAAAAATTGTCAATAGAGGACGCTATGGAGCCTGTTTTTTTTTCTTACTCTTTCCTCCCTGTCGGCACTAAGAGGGACTCTTTTTAGGAAGCCCATTATGGATTCGCCCACAATGGGATGGCTGGGTGATGACAGACGGAGCCCGTCATCTCCGAACAGACCAAGCCCGAAACATTCCTGGGGAATTTTCGACTTGTTCGGATTCGATCTCGAGTACCCTAGAGCGGTATGCTGCCACGTTGACCGCTCGGCCATCCGATTGAAGACACAGGCCTCAAACATCCGTTTGGGGCCTGTGTCTTCTATCGTTGTTGTAATGAAATGTTTACCATGGAGATGTATAAAATATAAGTGTTTTTAAAGATGGCATATTACAACTTGTGAGAGCATCATTACATTCCGCAGTTGAGCATGACATACCGGTATGAACCTAGAATACCGGTATGTACCATAGTCAGTGCAATGGACACGGCGGTATTGGAAACCTGAACTGAATCGTTAACGCCATGAGACAGCGTTAACACATTCACTGTGATATTTTCCAATAAATACCGGCATGCCATCAGTTTTTACACGTTAATTCTTTCTTCTTGTATTACACACTACATTTCAGACTTTATCGACTATCGGCATTATTTTTCTTGTTTAAATCCTTGCACTTCTGGTAAGTGGTAAAATGATAAGTGTACCAATTTTGGTTTAATTTGGGTTGTTCCCTCATGCTGCCGGCAGCTTCAAAAAGAGATACTTATTTTATAACTACCCGGTAAATAAATAATTTATCTAATCACTTAAAGTGATTTTCTTAAATTAAGCAGAATCTAAACAAAAACTTCTGAGATGTAAAAAAAATCACGCCAAATATATAATGTAGACGACGGACAATATTTTTCTTAGCAGTTTTTCTTTCGTAAACATAAACTTGAAGGCGAAAATGTGTCAATAGAAAATAATACAGATAAAAATCTTGTGGGTACCGCTTCCACGCACCGAAGAAAAACTGCTAAGAAAAATTTTGAACATTGTCTAAATTGTCATAAAATTTTTACCTAGAGTAATTTTTTTACATATCAGATGTTTTTGTTTAAAAATTGTATTTTTACGTCAAGACATAAGACGATGACGTACTGTATAATTCGGTCGCCGAGCTAATTAAAACTTGAACTGTTGTTATTCTGGATAAAATTTTGAATAAATTATCATTCTTTTCCATGCAATTTTATCATTATAATCATGAAATTAAGCGATAAAAGTAAAATAGTTTTGTTTGGAACCCGTGTGGACTTTAACTTATCGACCTGGAAAATCTTTCAGCATCTTACTGATATAGAAAAACACTTAAGTTTAAAATTTTAGATTTCTAGACCCAGTAGTTTTTTCTGTATGAGCAAAGGAAGAAAATTCAGCTTTTTGGGCAATTTTTGCACTTTTCAAGTTCTTATATTTCGGCAACCGCTTTATAGAAAATCTTGAAATTTTACGCACTACCTAAGAAAACAATTTTCTTTCGAACAAGATATTCGGAATTACTTCAGGTGTTTGAGAGCGGAGAAATCGACCCCCGAAAATCGGCAACTGTGATTCCTTTAAATAGTTTATCATTGACTTGTTCACTTGGCGGAGAGTTACTGCCGTGAAACCTGATAAAATTGTATTCAAACGTTTTATTTTATTTTATTTATTTATTTTTTGGAATGTCATTTTTAAAAATTCCAGAAATACATCAATAATTTTATACTGTATTTATTTCACATTACTACACATTTACCGTAATCTTCATGAATTTATTAGCTAAAAACAGAATAATTTAAACAGATAACACATTAATTATTTTAACTAAAACTGAAACATTTTATCTTCTACAAAATACCTTTTTAAGTATTTTCGAATTTGACATTTAGATAAAATTTTTATTTAGAATAGTATCTAATTATATGATAGAGTTAAAAACAATCTGTGATAATAAATAGTTGAAATCTTCGTATTGTTCTCAAAAAATAACATTGAGTAAAGTTTTAAAAATGCTAATTTTAAGATACTAATTTAATTCATAATTACCAGATTAATAGTTAATTGAATCAGATTAAAAATAATTTTTCAATAAGACTTTAGTAGGAGAAACTAAGAACGAAATATAATATGTTTAAATGCACAAATATATGTAAAGAATAAAAATACAACCTTAATGAAAAGAAAGAAAAATATTTAAATTGCT
Organism: Centruroides vittatus; assembly: GCF_030686945.1. Lineage (NCBI taxonomy): Eukaryota > Metazoa > Arthropoda > Arachnida > Scorpiones > Buthidae > Centruroides > Centruroides vittatus. The sequence continues at coordinate 4,487,988 of NW_027122266.1, forward strand.
AATTGTGCGGCAATCGACCTTTTCAAAACGACTTAAGACAAGAATGAAGTAAATCATATTTAATTGCAATTTGCTTATAAAGTAAATATAATTAAATAATAATAAACATAAGTCTGTCAATTAAAATTTTAAAGGTTTTTGCTGTTACTATACTTGTTTATTTATATAACTCTTACTAAATGAAAATATATCTGCAACAACAAATACACCTACATAAAATAAGCGTTTACAATGGTTTGATTTAAAAACAATAATAAAATTTTATCTACATTATTATCGCAAATGTTGTATAATTACGATTTATTTTAAAACTTTCTGTAAATAGATATATGAGTGACAATTATAAATATAATTTTTGCTCAGTTACTTAAATTTACAAATTATTTCAAAATCATTTAAATATATATATAGTTTGAAAAATTATAGCTATTAGTTAAAAATAATTTATATAAAAATATAAATTATTCTGTAAAACGAGTAAAACTTATTAAAATCATGTCAATTGTAAGTATTTATGAATACATCATGAAAACCAGCAACGAGTTGAGCAACGTTCCGGACATTTAAAACTGGGCCTGTGCCACCGTTATATTTTTTTATTAAAAATTTTTATATTTTTAATTATTATAAAATGGTACAAAGCTTAATTTTAAAGGTAGTGATGGATTTTATAAAAAATTGTAAATGCTTATAACGAGTAAAATCATCATTAAGTCTAACCCAACTCGAGATATGACACACGATCCCTTTTATCGACTTACCTGTAACCATCAAAATTTAATAGCATCAATCATCTAATAGTGAAACCTCCCTGCAAAATTTCAGAAAATTTCGAGAGAAAAACAGGAGTTAGTAAGTTTCAAACAAGGTAAACAAAATCGTACCTCCCCCCATACACGTGATATAAGTTACTATATTATAAGTGCACTGAGGTTGTGGATTATAGTTTTAGATAATAATATTGATGTTGCGGCTGCATAAGAAAATATATATTCAATACAATACAATACAAATGTTAAATCCTATGAACATTTCTTTGGTAGCACTTTTTCGTAAGCTCTTTAAAATATACAATAAAATCTATGTAAACCGGAATAGCACGTTACCGAGTATTTTTCGGATTGTCAGGTTTCCGTTTTGAACAGGTTCTACTTTAACATAGAAAATCACTCCGTTCCGAAGAATTTTTTTGTTTAGGCTGATTTCATTTTTATCCAAGTATCGTTTTGGACAGGTTATACCATACACTATAAAATTTAAGTAAATATTTTATCTTTAACTTAACCAGAAGAAACAAAATTCAGAATCGGACAATTAATTACTGCACAAATTTGGGATTTATTTCCTGTGAACAATTCAAAATTCCCATTAAACATTTTATGTCCAGTTGCACGTTATAATATGCATTGATTGGATGTTTGTCGTCTGACACGAGATGTACAGTACGTATTGAGAAATTGTAATGAGTTAATGAGAAACTTAGACAGTTTCTCCGATGTTGAATGTACAGGATGATTCATACAGACCCGCATCCAATTTTTCATTGTACCTTGAATGAATGGAAACTGATGAGATTTTCAGGAAGCTTTCTATATTTCCACTTATGTTGAACATATCGAGTGCTGAAACTGGCAGCTGGATGGCAGCAGAAGCACTACTCAGTCTCCTTTTCTTTAGAGAAACACAACACTACTGCATATGTGCGGATTTTCAAAGAATTCGTTGAACAACATGATGATTTGGAAATGACGCAGTGTTACTTCGAGCAAGATGGATCAAGAACACATCGTTACACATCACAGAAATCAATGGCGACAATCCACAGCGTTTTTGAGAACCACTGAAATCTTCAAGAATCTGTGGCTGCCAGATTGTTTGATCTTACTAGCCCGGATTTTTTTATGGAGCTATCTTAAAGAGTGTAACGTAATAAACCACACATGATCGAAGTTTTAGGGAATAACGTTAGGAATAAAATGAAAAACATTGATGCATTTCATTCCTAACGTGCATTTTGGCAGCATTGACACACGTCATCTACAATATGCAAAACACGTCGACATGTGCTTGACAGAAGGCAGTAGCCACACGCAATATTTGTTGTGATGTGATGTGTTTAACGTAAGTTGGAGTACGCTTCCTGAAAATCGAATCGATTTCCATTTATTTGTTTATGATTTATAATAAAAAGTTTTGGTTCTGGTTTATATGAATCATCTTGTACAGAACATTACAAGGGTCTCAAATAATAATTTCAATAAAAATTACATTAATTTCAAACAGTAGCATTTTTTCGATTATTTAATTTATTATTATAAGTAGGCTATTAATTAACATTATAAAAAAAATTATTACACTTCGTGAGTGAAAAGAAGTTAGGCCTACAAGAAGAGGAAAATGGTGATTAGACATTTATTTCCCAAGAAGTTCATCGCCAGACAATTCTTCCCTAACAGTTCATCTTCAGGAAATCCACCCCCAGACAGTTCTAGTCGGAGAATTTATTCAAAATATACTTCAAGTGATTCTTTAAGTGAGTACTTCTCTCCAAAATTTTTTCCCAGGCATTCTTCTACCATAAATTTTTCTTCAAAATGTTATTTTCCAAAATAATCTTTTGCTATTATTTATTATTAACGGATTAATCATTTTTATTAATAATTATTTTTATTAACGGATTGTCACTAAATGCCGAATGCCGTGGAAACGACGTTTACTACCTCGTATATTAAACAGAGCGTAAAATTACATAGTCGGTCACATCCGCTATTATACAACATTTTTACCATACAACATTTTCGACTTATAAAAATTAATAATAATATTAATAGTAATGAATTAGTTCAATAGAATGTGAAAAACAGAAACAAAAGGTTTTATTTTTGCAAACTCTTAAGGCGGTTTTGCATCTATATTTGTAAAACTAATAAAATGATTTGTTCTAATGTAAATTATATTAAAAAAACAGATTCTCTGAAGATAAATTGTGTACACAATTCGTCTCTATAAACTTTATTTGTCTTAATTTCACACTGTTTTTAGAAAGAATTATGCAGACGGTAGAATAAGGGAAAGAATTGACCAAAACAACATCAGGAAATTACTTTTTAAAAATGTAAGGAAATATTATCTGGGAAAGAACTGTTCGTACTAACTGACTGGAGAAGAATTCTCCGAGGAGGAAATGCCTGGAGAAGAAATGTTAGGGAAAAATTGTCGGGGGAAAATGTCTGGAGAAGAAATATTAATGTGGGAAAGAATTGTCTGGACATGAATCGTCCAGGGAAAGAACTGTCCACTGAAAAATTACTTGGGTTCTCTAGTAACAATCGTCAAAGACGAATTCTTTGGGAAATAATTAACAGAAATCCAACAAAATGCAATATGTTTTCTTATTCCATTGTTTTTTGTGTTTTGTAGATAAGGCAAGTAAACTAACACTTTCGATTAATATTTATATTCGATAATGTTATGAAATAGACTAACAGTTTAAATAAATTATAGCGAACTTTTGAATAACACATAAAGATTAAGAATAATTAGGAAAGATCAGAAATGTTAAAAATTATATAATTGCTCGTACAAGAAAGTTGTTACAATCAATTACATTAGAAATTTAAAAGTCATCAATTAAATTATATTACAGAATTTAATTAGTTATAAATGTGACAAAGCTTCAATAATAATAATTTGTAACATTTAAAGGAATGCTGGCAAAAAACCGGAAATATCCGAAATCGGATAAACGTTTGTCAACGAAACGGATTTCAGTAAAACAATAAAACATTCCACTGAATTTCCGCTTTTAATAAGTGGAATTAATGTTTTATTTTTGCATTTAAATACGTTACCGTTTTGAAATTAATTCGCGTTAATTTTTACGTCAATATTAATTTTAAATTTAAACATGAGTGTTTCATGGCGTTAAAAAATCAAGGATATTTAAATTGGTTTAATGTAAGAATTGTAATGTTATACTAAAATTTTCTGATTATGCCTCAATAATGTGAAATCGTCTTAAATCGAGGATACTTTAATGTCAACTAAACGTCAAAGAAAGCAAGTAAACACAATAATATCATAATAAAGATGCCGATTTAGTTGCCTGTTCAACCGATTTTCGATTTATGCGTTTTAGCATAAATCGAAGATCGAATTGATTGTATTGATAAATCTTTGTATTTTGTATTGATAAATCGTGATTTACAATACAAAGAACCGATTAATCGGCTTTACTGAAAACCGGTTCTGTTGCCAACACCAATTTAAAGTTTATTGTAACAACGAATCGAATTTAATATCGAGAGGAAGCAATTACGTATTTCAATTAAAGTACAATAAATAATTTTTATATATACGTACTTTCGAATATACATATTTTATATTTTTAAAATTAAAAAATTCTTAACTTTTGTTGCTTTGTACATTAATTAAAATAATTACTTTAAAATTGAATTTAAAAATAACAGGAAACAAAAAATATTCTAAATTAAATTTCGTTCGATTAAAAAACATGCAAATAAGTAAAATTAGACCTGGAGATAAAATAGAATTTGCTATTTTTTCGCTTAGTATAAAAGTTTATTTCAAATGTAAACAAGTCAATTTAAATATCCATGAAATGTAAACAAGTCTATGTCAATACTTTGCATTCTGCATTTCATTAATTATTAATTTTTAAATTTGCTTTATGAAAGTGAATAAATACCTTTATAAATTATATAACTATAAGATTTATAAGATATGAAACTATTTATTAGTTGTTTCTTTTAGAAATTGTGCTTAGAAACTATAAAATTGTCTTAAGTATAGAATAATCAAAATAACATTTATTGATAGATTGATAATAATTAATAATGTATTAAATGTATATACGTAAATAAAAATTACATTTTAATTAAACGTAAAATATTAAAATATCTGTAATAAAGATGAGTGATAAAATAAATATAATAATAAAATAACCGTAGAATAAATCTTAAACATATCTCTTTATAAAGTAAAATTAAAAAATTCATTTTTTAACAGGTATTAATAAAGATATGTTGTATATCCCTGTTTTTACTACAAAATTGGTTTCTGGAAAACCGTCTTTAAGCGATCATGATAAAACGAATTTTCATAACATAAATTGAAGTTATACTCCTGGAAACAATATTGAATTTCATTATATTAGATGATATTACGTTAATTCCATAATATCGTTTTTTATTTATTAAGTATACATCAGGTAATGCTCCAAAGAACAACAGATTATCCCCTCAAATAAAACCTCTGCATACAACCATACTCAGTATCAGAATTCTATTATTTTACCAATGGCCAAAAATTAAAAATAATAATGAATATCTAAATACAATAAAACGTGTTTAAGACCACTATTCCCAAAACTTAGGGAAACTGATCATCTCAAGGGATGATATGTTGATGAAATTATATGGGATATGGAGCATTGTACAGTACATGTGACAGATTAAACTACGTCCCCCTCGGGTCAGGTTTGACATTACCTGTGAGTTCTAGTTCACAAGAATCTTTCGAAACCTTTCAATGAATGCGTGAGTGGCCGCGTATGAGGGAATTTCCTTTAACCTTCCCCTTCCAACCTTTAACGTCAGTTCGACGGCAAGAGAGGGAAGAGGAAGTTCAGAGACAGAAAATCCGGGAGAAATACAATTCACAACGCAATTAACAATTAAATAAATGTTAATTTTTTTAGCTGAATATTAAATACATGAAAAACAGAAATAGGGCGGGAGTCTAAAACCGCTACACGCGCCTATCATAGAGTGTTTACAGTAGATTGCGCGTGTCGATAACTACTTTGAGGTCCGGCGATCGCTGGCTGGCTTGGGTTTCTGAGGGAGAAAAAAAGACTTTTAATTGTAATAAGAATCCAGGTAGCAATATCCAGAATCGATCACAAATATTCCAAAACAACAGTTCTCTAGCACAGAGTGGCCAGGGTCCAGTAAACAGTGGGAATCCGATAAGATCAGCGGTGGCAGAGTACTGCGGCGGATGGTCACACTGTAAAGGCGAACGGACGAACTTTCTCCGTCTCCTCCACCCTGTCCTTCTTTCACCTTTCCATTTATTTAAGTCTCACCTCTCTTCCTTCTTATGCTCAAATTTGGTGAACTTGTGAAAGAAGTTGGCTGCTAGTCCAATCTTTGATTTTTTGCGAAAGTTTTTTGATGAGTAGGTTTTGCGAGATGTCAGTTACGAAGGAATGTTATCAAAGAGAAAATCTTTCAAATTTTCTGTTATATTTGTCATCTTGAATCTGATGATAAAATTCATCAATAAATGGATTATAAATTCAAGTAATCATTGGTCAGGTAAAGATGTGGTTGGATTAAGGAGAGTTTTAAAAACAATGACTTTTATTGAGTAAAAATTCTGTTCTCAGAAGATCTTGACATCTAAAAGAGATGTCATTTGAATGTTTTACTATATTCATATAATAAATTATAATATAAAATTCACAGTAATAGTAAAATCATAGATTGTAAAGCGTAAATCCATGTATCATGCTGTGATAGAGTATCACATTTCAAAATAATTTCAAAAATAATATTATTATTTTTGAAAAATACTGTCAATGATACAATACTTCAAACAAAAATTCAAAGCATAAATAATGATATTTATATTTTTTTATTTATTTACAAAATTTGATTTATTTTGATGTATGTGTCAATATAAACAGTGTAATTTAGGATAGTTCAGAATGTGAAATTAGATGAAATTGCAGTAAAGTATTATAATCATTTTTAAGTTAATTGTTTGCAAACTAAAACTTTATAATTTAAGTAGTTCATGCTTTAAAATAATTAAATCAATTTATTGTTAAAATAATTATTAGAGCTTATGTTTGCAAATGTAAATCAAAATTAAATTTTATCCATAATCGAGTATAAATATTAAAATTTATTTAAATTTGTTTGTTGACTTAGCTATTATCCTTATTCGGCGAAAAATATAAACTAAACAAAGATAATTATGATTGAATTAACATAGTAATATTTAAGACGTTAAAATATAATTTGCAGGTTTAACAAAACAGTAAACGAGGGAACACAATGAATTTATTTAATTATAAGTGAATGTAACACTAGTAGTTTGGAAGAAGAAGGTCAACGCTGATCAATCTTGCTGAAAATAGCTTTGACAAAATCTACACATTTAAATACGTTTGTATTGCTTAGACATTTATAGAAGTTGCTGACTGGAAATAATCTGGTTTTAAATTATTTCATCCTAACTTCTTACTCTCACATTTTAGAATGCGATGAAAAGTGGATTACGTTTTTTTTTTCTTTTTACAAAAATACAAATTTCACAAAAAAGTGTAAGATTTATTTAATTTAATCTGATTTATAACAAAATTAAAATTGCCCCAGAGAAAATTGCATTGAAAAATACTATCTGAAACAAACTGATCTGAACCAAAGAAATTGAGAAAAGACCAGAAATGAAAAACACTTTCGGTCAAGATCGAATTTTAGATACTGCTGAATCCATCAAGAAAATAAACATCACCAATAGAGTGTTAAAGCCGATGGCCACCGGTGGCAAAATTACCGCAACAAAGATCGTCAGCATCCTTCAACTTTTGACGTTTCCGACTATTGTCACTATAGCGATTCCCATTGTCCAGAGTCAATCAACGGTTTTACAAAATCGTCACGTTTTTTTTCATAATTCATATCACTTGGTGCGTCTGTGATACAGTGTCGATATAGATAGAATTCGAACAAATAAAATAGATCGACATAATAGATTTAAAAGGTTTCGTTTTTGTTATATGCTGAACTTTATAAAGAAAAACGCGACAATGGTGGATTTAGCCCAACAATACCCAAACGCTTACTATATTGTGTTATAAAAAAAAAAAATTTTCCTAATTTGTTCGATTTACTCGAAGTTTCCTCCATACTCTGAGTTTTTGTTACTGCAAGAGATAACGTGGTAAACGAAAGTCAAACATCTATCATCTGATTGAGTGCCGCCGTTCGTCGACTCTATAGAAATATATCACTATGATATTTGACTGACTCGAATAAAGCTGGAAGGTTTGCAAAGTACAGTAGTTGGAACTGCAATCGACAAATTTTGGCTTTGAAACTAACAGTCGCGTTAGTTTTCCACCCGGGGGCATCGGCCTTTAAATATTTCATATCGCACAACATCAAAGTTAGATTAAAATTTAATGAGTTAATGATTAATTAGAGTAAAACCTTTAAACGAATGTGTTATCTTTATTGTGAATGGATTTTTTTTCCTCTATTAATTTAATTGCAATAAAGTGTTTCAAGAGAATCGGAAGAATAAAGAATGTTCATTAGAAAATTTTAAATTAAATTAATTATATTAATTTTAATCGAAGCCTTCCTGTTTCAAATCGGATAGCGTAACCAGGTACTGAACGATTCAACTTAAATAAAGATTTAATAAATTGTAATTGGATGACTTCAGTTTATCCAGAAAGTTAAGTGACGAACAAATAAGTAGAAATATTTACTTAAACAAATGACTTAAACAATCGAAAAATTACTTTCAAATTATTTAATTTTAGTCTGAAAAATAAGAATAATTTTTTATTTATAATTTTTGATTTTACACATGTTTTTATATGTTCTTTTGTGAGATAAATATTATTATTATTTTTATTTGTTTGTTTTTTTTAAGCAGGGAAGCATTTAGAAATCTGCAGTCATTGAAAATGGAGCGATTCGCTTCATTTTCAATGACGCCTTCGAATGTAGATGACAAGTCCATGATACTGGAAAGTAATCACTTGGGAAATCGTCTAGATCCGTGCTTCTCAACCGGTAGTTCTCGATCTATCATGGTGTGGAGAGTTTAGAGGTCTGCGACACGAAAAACGTTGATAACCACTGCATAGATTACGTAAAAGATATTACGATAATCACCAGATCAGAACATAAAATGATTATGTCAATAGTTGATTCGCTTTGGTAAAAAACAAAAGTAAAATTGCCAGGATAATTATTTGGAAAAGAATCATTTATTGACAAAAAAATTACATTATTTACAAGTCTTTAAGTTAATTATTTGTTTATTCTGGGATATTTTATCATGCTTAAAATTCAAATTAATACCAAAGAAGAATTTTGAAGATTATTTAAACGGACTTTAAATTTGCCTATTCATACAATCCTCATTATAATGTCCCACTAACTCCAAAGTGTTATTTATTTTATTGCCATAATCATTTTATGGAAGATATATAACAAAATTATAACAATTTCTTTGGAATTAATAACCATTTTAAAATTAATCAAGGCAAAAATATTAAATGTATGGGAGTGGATAAATATAAAAAGTGAAATATGATTTAGTTTAAGGCTGAATTAGAAGATATTAGAATAATATATTAACAAAATATGATAACGCGTGGTTTACTTTAATATACAATTTCTGAAAAACTTTTTAAAATAATTTTAAATTAGATAATAAAATAACTAAAAAAAGAGAGAATTAAATAGTGATTAAACATTAACTTAATTTGATTTTTGATTTGAATTTTTACATAAAATGAATGTTTATTTAAAAAATAAAGAAAATAAGTTTCAAATATTTAAATATTTTAATTCTATTGTTATTTTAATTTTTAATTATTCTAACTCTAATTTGGTTGTTGACGTCTAAAATATTAAATCTCAATAAACAAATAATTAATTTTTGCTGTGCTTTATTCAGTCTGTGCTTTATTAATTATTAGAAAATTATAATTCATTATGCGCTGCTATTTAAAAAAAAAATTGTAGATCTATAAATTCCCACTGTCGTAATATATCTGTCCTTCCTTAATCTCGAGAACGGTGTTAGATAGATGAAAGTCTTCACCAATTGTGGAAAGCGTAGGGGCAGGAGGACCCGATTAACTATATGGTCTCCCGGTCTAGACAGTAAAAATTTCCCCTGAATTACATAGATAACCGGCATAATTATCAGCAAAAATGTGATGTACAGGGGTAAGACACTACTAATTTGAAATGGAAAACATATATTTTAAATCGAATAAATTAATAATATGATTAAAAGTTGCAGCCCGGCATTGTGACAATGTCATAATGAATAATTGCTCATTTGTTGTATCAACTGTATCTAATCTCAAATTTTATATCATAAATTTTATTATATTTAGAAGCAAAAGACTTAATAAAAAATTATTAAGAATTACATATGTAACTGTTGATTCGAATAAGAAATGTGCTTATTTAGATCAATTCTTCATTTTATTGTTTGTTGCTTTTCTTAAAAATAATAGATAACTTACTGTTTTCTTGAAATAAAAGATTTAAATATTTCAGTAAAAATCAGTTAAAAATATTGTTTTGTCTAACAAGTTTATGAGCGTTTATTGATAAATAAAGATCTTTATTTTATAAAATTAGTTCAGAGGTAAGTAGAAATATGTAACTAATTTTAAAAAGCAGTAAAGTAGTAAATATCATTTTTATAAATGATATTTACTACTTTGATGTGTTCAAAAAGTCCCAAGAATGAGTAAAAATATCAAAATGTTTTGATATATAAAGAGATTTATTTAATATTTTTAAAATAATCTTCCTGAGATTCAATACACTTTCTCAAACAATTTCTTCAGTTCAGGTAAAGTTTTTTTTTTTTTTTTTTTTTTTAATATAAATCAGATTTCTTCAGAAGTAGGAAAATTTAATCCGATTCGTCCTGTACAAATTTTGTTGATTTAAACTATTTTGTTTTCTCAGTTTTGCAGTCACCACTGTTCTTATGAAATTTTAAAATTTTCTTCACGTTTCGAACACTTAAAAGGACCCTCTCGGAAGATAGCTCTCTTTGTAGATCGTCCTAATATTACATTATCTTATTCCATATAACAACATTTTTGTAAATTTTCAATCAATTACCTTCATTCCATGCAAAAAAATGACTCTTTGAGTTTTCCTTGATCCATTCCCGTACAGCAACTTGAATTTGGCATTGCATAAACCTCAGATGAGTGATAGATTCATTATTATTATCAAAGAATTAAAGACAGTGATGCAGTATTATCACTCTCATTATTTGCTTTTTTGGAAGTTTAAAGGTATTCCTTTAAAGCTTTTTTTGGACGTTTAAATCTGTTCAGAAGATCGTGCGACAATTTTTTCGGATGGAAATAAGTTTGTACTCGTATATGAAAAATATTTATAAATGAGATAGAATCAATTCAGTAAAATATTATAAAATGTTACAAGCACTCGTGTCACATATTCCCGGAATAAAGCCAGAAATATTCGTCTTTTCTATTTTCCAAATCCATAAAAATTCCATACTTTCCAGTTTTCGTGATTGCTATGAGCTTAGAACCAGTCTGATGATCATAGTTCTGAGTTATAATAAAGGAGAATGGGAATAACAAGTAATGTTAAGTTCTTGAGCGTCTTCGTTGCACTATTTGGAAAATAAAAGAACTTTCTTGGAAATTGCTGCCCTTTGTTAATGTTGTATGCTTTATCCAAAATAATTGTTTAATTTATGCAATGGGTGCGCCAAGTTTCATTCGTGTGCAACGAGTAAGAATCTTCCAAAGCATATAACTTCATCAAATCGAAGGGTGCACCAGGAAACGAGTTTTATCGGAAACGGAGTTCTGACTTTCCGAACAGATTAGTTGGCTCAGAGTTCAGCTGTTATCGAATACCCGCTAAAAAATAATTCCTGGTTATGGGGTTACATATTTTTTGATGGAGTATGTTATTTATATGGGCACGTGCATAATGATAAGTAAATTTAATTGTGATTAAATAGAAATTAAAGTTATAGACTCTATTCGTCAGTTTGTACATTTCTGGTTATAGTCGGGTACATATATTTTTGGTTGATTATCCAGAGGTGGTGTTTGATCATCTTTTTCAGCAGGTGGTCAATTTTCTCGACATTCTCTTATCATTATGGTCCGATTCGCACTATCAAGTTGTTTACAAGTTCTGTCAACAATAGTTTTTATTTATCAACAACCCAATTTATCAATATTTTCATGTATCAGATCGAGAGCGTTACACATAGTATAAACACTTACATTGAAACACAATTGATATATACTTATTTGATAATACCTGAGCGGTTTGGTAGTGTGGATTTGGCCTAAAGTTACTCTCGAAACATGTTTCTAACGCTATTATTTGATTAATATAGTTTGGATTATACATTATATCAAATTTGACCCTGTGATATCATTTTCATGCTGATTGGCATGAGATGGAGATCTACTTTTGTACAAAGAATATTGTATTATTTCCACCTTATGAACTTAATAAATTTGCCCTAAGAAGAGATCAATGTTTAAATTTAATAATCTTAGGACACTGGAAATTTTTAATAATAACATGGAAATTTTCAGGAAACTTATAACGACAAATTGCTATGAAACCTGCTAGTTGTTCTCAAGATTAAATATGTCAAAAGGTCAACAGCTTCATTAAATGCTGAAGTTCAAGCTGCTGTAAGATAACGAATCAAAATAAAACAAAAAAGTATTTCATACAAAATTTAAAAATTGAATTGAATGTTTAGAGAAATATAAACTCTAAATGATTCATATGTTGAAAAATAAATATGTACGATTAAGATTAATTATTTTTATTAAGCTTAGTTTGTAATCTAGTTAGATTATTCTACTTCTTTTCAAATTAATCTTACAAAAATTGCGACTTTGTTTATCAATCAGTTCACCGAATATTTCAAAATACAATATATAACTTATATAACCTAAATATACATCATACATTATTATAAATTACTATAAATTTATAGTAATTTATAATAATGTATGATGTATGTTTATCAAGTTTTTTATAAAATATTTATATGTTACAGTAAAAACCAGTTTTTGTTATAACGCGTTTTAACTAGTTGAAACTAGTTTATACTGGATGCCTTTGTTAAAACCCGTTTTCTCTAGTTAAAACTTGTTTTAATTCAAATTCATTTTTTACTAGCAGTAAATTCTAGTTATAACAAAGGCATCTAGTACAAACTAGTTTCAACTAGTTAAAACGCGTTCTAACTAAAAACTGGTCTTTACTGTAACATATATACTCTTCTGATATAAACTCTAATATAATATTCATTATATATCGGTCTAACTAGAAAAGTTATATTTAACTAAATGTTTATACATTATTAAATAGTTTTTAAATGTAACTTATTAATTTAGTCTTAAAATCTATTTATTTGAAGTTAAACATTTTTAAAATAATAAATTCTGAAAGAGAAACTATCATCAATTATTCAATTGAAATTTATTGAATTTGAATTAAATACTTGATAATACGGTCAGTGGCGTAGCGTGGGTGTCAGTGGCGTAGCGTGTGTGGGCGGCGAATTTTCCTCTGCCGCTCGGGGCAGAGGAAAATTCGCCGCCTCCTTATTTAGGTATCTCAATTTAAAAGACTAAAATATACAGTAATTCTAAAGAACTTTTCGGCAAGAACAATCATCATTATTGTGTATTGCACAGGTGTATTGTATTATTATTATTTATTGTGAAATTTTGCCGCCCCCTAAAAGTGGGCGGGTGGCACTTTTACGGGGCGGCAAAATTTCACAATAAATAATAATAATACAATACACCTGTACAATACACAATAAGTGGGGGCAGCTGGAGTGGGGGCCGCTCCAGCTGCCCCCACTACGCTACGTCACTGAATACCGTAGCTGATTATCTACCAGTACATAAAGATTAGTTTCAAAGTTTATATGCATTGTGGTCAGTGATAGTATTAAATTAGAAACTAGAAACAATTAATTTTTATAACTGGGTGAGAAAAAGTCTGGACTGAGTTTAAAGCGTTATAACTTCTGAACTGAAAAAAAAAAAAATCATTTTAAAGTGTTTTCGCTGAAAACTACATAATTACAAGTGTTCAATTACACCACGTGAAGTTTTGGAACGTTCGTGAGTCAGTTCGGAAAAATGGCTTTAAAACACGACACGTTAAGGGAGTACGTTGTATAAACGTACGAAAATAAAGCAAACCACTCAAAATGATGGTAGAGCACGTTTTAGCCGAAGGAGATAGCATAAATAATATTTTGAATAAATATGAAGTATCTGAAACGTAGAAAATAAGGCCAGGAAATGGAAGAAAGCCTGTTGTGATAAACCAAATGAGACAAACCAAAGAGCATTACGACAAATGTTTGATAACAAAGATATAGTCAGCCAGGTGAAGGCAGCTAAAAGGTTCAATTGTCAAGGAACATACGTAGGTAAGAAACTTAAGATGATCATAAAGAAAAGGAAGAAGAGGGCCTCAGTGTACGCTCCTAAAAAATTGCCGAAATTCGAACGCAATGAGGATGGCTTGTGAGAAATTTTGGAAATAAAACGTTTGTTTTGGATGACGAGAAGTACTTTTTTCTCTCCGGTACGCAAATGCCAAAAAATGAAATTTACTGGCATTTGAAGTGCTTGATTTTCTTGCCAGTAAATTGAAATTTACTGGCAAGAAAATCAAGCACTTCCCGAAGTGAAGTACAAATTTAAGAAAAAATTTGAAGCAAAAGTCAGGCTCTACATTGTCATTTCACCAGCAGATGTTTTCGAAGCTATTTTTAAGAAGGGATCCCATGCAATTGAGGCTGACACGTACCAACATGAATGTCTAAAGAAAATTCTAATCCTTTTTTCTTAACAGAATCATTAAAATGACGATTTTATATTTTGGCCATCAAAGCTTCGTCACACTACGCAAATTCGACGTGAAGTTCTTCAAAGACATAAACATTCCTTTTGTACCCACAGAACATAATCCGCGAAATCTGCCACAAAAGAACAAGGATAAGGCCTAAGTTGTAATCCAACCTCAGAAAATAAATAAATTCATTGTTACATGATATTCCGAATACAGTATAGGAAGGAATTAATCCAGTTTCATTTATTATTGTTGACTATTATGTATTTTAGAATTATACACTATCTGTTTTATCTTTTAATATATATAGGCTTTAAATTTCTTTCAAAGGACTCCCACACAATCCATTTGAATTTTGTCTTTCGAGAAATTGCTTGAAATTTTAGTATGTTATAATTCTTGAAAAACTGATAAAAAGTCTCAATAGACACGAAACTTGATGGCTTGTTTTCTTGCCAGAATCCTTCGAATATTTGGGAGGTGTAAATACAGGGAGGTTAACAAAAATCTCTCCTAGTTAATTAAATTATTTTAAAAAGAAATAGATTGTAAGATGAAAAATACGAACCACTAATAATACATTTTAATCCATTTTGAAATATCAAGTGGGATCCCGGAACAGGCTGTACTTTATTGCACAGTACACAAGGGTAACAGTGCATTACTGCATAACAAAATGTAATGTGAGAATGATTTAATATGTTGCTAGTGTGAGATTCAACTTTGATATCGGGATTTTAAATAATAAAATTTTAATATCAATGGGAGCTTAAAAACGGAAATGCTCCGATAACGGAGATTTCAAGAATTTTTAATACGTTCGTTATAAGAGCGATTTCCTCATCGGAAATTAAGAGAGAATGACTCTACGGAGCCACCATATCATTCACATTTATAGTTTTCTTTAAATGTTGTAGTAAAATAATTAATGTAAGAAACAATGGCCTCCCACTTGTTGTTTACGCAAAGGGAAACGTTTAGTCACTTTTCTGACAAAATGAAAGTAGAAATCCTTTCCATACCCCTTATCTACAAACTTTGGCGTCCATCTGGATGTTCACCCTCTTTGAATATCCCCATACATCCCGTTGACATGCAGAAAATCCACCCTTTTGATTGAATAGGTTCATCCGAATAAGGTGAACCATATCATGCGATCGAGGAGTTCTTCACGAGATCCGAAAGAGTAAAGTGCTCCAGTGGTCCTCCACATAATTCGAAAAGAGTTCAACACAAATTCCACTCTAAGAAAGGCGGAAAAGTTGGAGCGTCCTCAGCCAGCTTCGAAAGAAGTCAGTTTTCAGCTAGGGGCCTAAAGAGAAGAGTTCTTCGTGAAATTCCCGATCCTCTGACGTACTCCCGAAATCTGGACCGCATCCTCCTCATCACTGATCTTCATTGAAACTGCGACACTTTATCCAGCACAAGTATCTCCAGCAAAGAAAAACCTGCACAAGTATTGCAAGAGGAAGTAGTATAAAATTTTGATCCGATTGTAATCTCTTTCTTTTTGCGATTAGGGAAGGGTAGATATTTAGATATTATTTTGTATCTTATTTTTTGTTGTTTCCATTAACGTTTTGTTTGTTATTTTAACATGGTCTCCTCAATGTCTCAAATCCGAGCTAACGTTTTATCCACTTATTCACGTCCCTTCCACTCGAGATTTCTCTCAGGTGTATACAAGCATGCCTAACTGAACTAGGCTGGTGTCAGGAAAAACAAACTTGCAGGGGTTTCCTACGAACTTTTTGCACCTTAAACTTAAGACTTAAGAAGCCATACTACGACTCGATGGGTCAGTTTACCAACTGGATAGCCGAATAAGTAGTAGAGGGGCTAAACCAAACTCTATCCCGGCTGACCTCACACTAAGTTAGCAATGCTATAGTGATTAAGTTAGCGTAGTTTTATTTAAAAACGTTTTTATTTTTCCTATTAAATCGGATTATTTTCATATTCATGTCATTGATAATCTAACCATTAACCTACATTCAATCACTCTCGCATTGCATTTGTGTTATGCAACAATAAATTACTGTGTGTTGTGCAGTGATGCATTTACATGTCATATTTGATTGCCTGTTCTGGAATCCTTGATATTTAGAATGCATTAAAAGGTGATGAAACATATTTTATCTTCTATTATAATTATTCTATAACTTATTGAAATAACTTTATTGACCGGAGAGAGATTTTCGTTACCACCTGTATTTTCACTTTCCATATATTCGAACGGCTCTAGCAAGAAAACCAGCCATTTTCATGTTTCTTGCTATCAGTCTTCTCATCAGTTAGTCAAGAACTATAGAAAGAACAAGAAAAAATAAGCATAAGTTTTAATTATGCTTATTTTTTCACAGTAAAATACTCAGCGAATTGTTTTATCAACACATTCTTTAAATATTTATATGATTATCTCGAATTTGTTAGCAATGAAGTCTTCAATTATTTGAATGAAATTCCTCCCAAATTAAATTAAATTAAATTAAAATTATTCTCAGAATTAAAGTTATGTTTACACATAACTTCACTTCTGACAAATTTTGTGTAAACATAATTTTAATTTTAAATACGGACGTAGGGGTGATTCAAATGTGACGTCCTCACTAGGGAAGGGAATATGTAAACATTTTGTGACAGATTATGACGGGGTAGGAGAGTGTTAGTAAAATTATGATACCGAATTTATTCTCAAAAACTTTCTTACTTGAAATAATTTTTTTAGCAAGCTTATTGCGCAAAAGTAATTTGATTAGTGATTACACAGCGAGTTCATACTTATTCCATTTTGATTAATGTTTTAGCGGAAGCATTTTTGTTTATAGTTGCACTTTATTGGAAACATTATACTAAATACACTCTGTTGGAAGCGCTGTGGTAATACTTGAACATGAAAGAATAATGGCAATTTTAACCTCTACCGATAAAGATGCCGCTGAAAGATATACCGGTATAAAATATATTAACTTTAGGATACTTAGTACAAAGTCATAAGACTCTTCTATAGTAAATCAGAGAATTTTTTTCTCATTCGTATCACTTTGTCGCCAATTTTTAAAAGCCCATCCTCCTAATATCACACTTGATTTGTTACTCCTGATATTAAAAACAGACTAAGGATGGGGTAATTAAACCCCAGCAGGATGGGGTATTTAAAAATTGGTCACAAAATGTGACAAGAGAGGATAGTCAAAAAGGACTTAAAATTAGTCACATCATATTTGAATGGACCCATAGCTAAAGATAAATCCAGATTAAATATTGAATAGTAAATGTTTGAATATATTCAAAATCTTAAAATGTTAAATAAGTTTAAATTAAATTTGATAGTGAAACATAATGGATAATTAAAATATAGATCTTTATCACGTTGAAGCAAAATTATATCTAACAAAAATGTTCCATTTCATTTCAAATATATAAGTAAAATATAAGAATTTTTAAAATTTTAATTTTACTTTTATATAATACAACTTAGATCAGCAATTTGTTAACTTAATCCAGACTCGTGTTTTAATTTAAAATACAGAGATATTTATTTTTTGCGTGAAAGTTTTTAATTTTTATTTTTATAAATTACTTTAAATTGTTTTATAATTATATTTGATTTGAAAATATAAGATAGGGCCCCATTATGGCTCCCTGCCTTATTTTATATTAATTTAATAGTGTAGTCATTATGGAATACGTCTACGAAACAATAATAACAAAAATTGATTTCATTGATGAAAAATATTGTATATAGCTTACTTGTATTTGATTATTACAATATAATTAATAAAAATTTGATTATTGTTATATAGGCATTGGAAAAGTGTTTTTCTTAAAAGGAATTTGATATTCTGTATTTATCTATAGAATCAAAGCGACTAAAAGCCATTTTTTCTGAAAGATCGAGTTGTTTCTTAAATTGATTAACCCGAATTGATCATCGTTAATCCTCTTAGAAAGTTGATTATTTATAAAACAAAAAATTTATCAGTTTCATTTTTTACCATTTTTATTTGAAGTTTTTATGATGAAATTGCAAATATGGTTATTAATCTCTTTAATATTTCTATTTAAAAATTTATAATTATTTGATATATGCAGTAAAATAACTTAACAATAACACGTAATTTCATACAATTCGTTTAAGTTAAGTTCGATTTCCTACTGTAATTTTGGCTGAAACAAATGGGTTTTATCCTACTTTACATTGATTTTTTGTAATTAAATAACATATTTATGTATAGTGACATATGTTACTGTGAAAGACCGATATCTGGCGAATGTTGAGGTTCTCCGGTCGACATTATCTAATTTCGGTCTTTCACGGTGACATACACAATACAAAACTATTGAGAGCTGTCGAATTTTTAGATAGATAGGTAAGTAGACAAATTTCTTAAATATTATTTAACATGCATATAATTTTAAATAATAGGAACAATCGATGATCTCATATCATTATCTGAAACAATAACATAAATAAGATTTGAAATGAAAGATTAAATTAATTATTCGTTGAGGATATTTAACATGAAGCTAATTAAAATTCTATTAATTACTTAGTCATTATTACTCCGTTTATTACTTATTCTGATAGTCGTTAATAAATTTTTTATATAATTCGAAGAAATAAATATTTATCATTGACATTTGAAATAAATCATAAAAATATATTGATTAAAACTATGAATTAATGCAGAAAAACAACTTCTAATTATAAGAAAATATATAATGGCTTTAGATCAGAAATTCGGTAGATGCATAATAGGCCAATCTGTCTTTCTTTTCTTTCCATCAAGAATTAATCCTTAAAATTAATTTACCAAACGTTATTGAAAACTAAATTACAATGATTAAATTAGATTAATTTTTGTAAATTAATTTAATTTAATGCTTTTATGTAAATTTTGTTTTGGTAATATAAAATTTAAAATAAAAAGGAAAAGTAATACAAACTAGTATATAAAATTAACAGTCTATGTCAGAAAATAAGTTTAAAGTCATTCTATTTACTATGTTCTACAAGTCTAAATGTATTTTTTTCCAACTGTCGTATTTAATGTGGTCCTGAAAATCAAAATGAAGTTATTTCTGCTTCATTTAATAGTTTCAGCATTAATGAAAAACACTCTGCTTCTGATAAGAAAAACTTGAGTGCATCTTCCAGAAGAAATACAAATTTTTAAATTCTCAAAAGAATGTTTAAAAAATGTCCTTTGTGTTAAATACAATGTGGACACAACATAGTGAAAAGGATAAAAATAAACTTAAGAATGAGTTCAGAAGTGGGGAAAAAGAATCGACAAGGATCTATATATTTTTTACACTTTTTCACATTTTAACAACGATAAACATCACTGATTAAGCTGTTGAAGAAAAAAGGTAAACTACTGTTTCTGTTATTGCTAGCAGATTAGATATTTGCACTACTTTTTAAGATAAAGAATAAACCAGCAAACAGTTGCTCAACTTTCCTGGCAACATTTAAATTTTTGGAGGCGCCATCTGTTATCATGTTTTATTTTTAAAATTTTTATATTTTTAACTATTATAAAATGGCAAAAAGTTTAATTTTGAGAGTAGGGATGAGTTTTATAAAAAAAAAAATATATTATAAATGATAATAACAAGTAAAATCGTCATTAACTCTTATCCTACTGGAGATTCACACAACTCCATTATCTCCCCCACCCCTTGACCTTTACCACCAAAATTTAATAATATCAATCCCCTAATATATAAACTTCCCTGCAAAAATTAAGAAATTTTCTACAAAAAGCACAGGAGTTAAGCTTCAAAGAGGGTGAACAAAATCGTGCCACATACACACACACTAACATCCATATTTACAAAAATTACCTCCGAGTTTGTTTGAATTTATCGACGTTTCAAGGTGTCCTGAGTCCAAAAATATAAACATTTTGAGGGTCATTTTTTGCCGAATCGCCATATATAATCGTCTTCCCTCTGTTATAACAGCCGGAAAAGTAAAACAAAATGTACGTAAGTGGCTCATCAAACAATCTAAAATATTTCTTTTGGATGGCATTAAAAATTTTATTAATAAACATAAAAGTTTTTAGCTAGCAATTTATTGTGTAACTGTAGCTAAATATATATTAATTTATTCTGCAGTATCTAAATTTAGAAAAGGTAATATTAAAAACATGAAACAATTTTATATTCTAAATAAATAAATATAAATTTATATATTTTTATATGAATAAACATAAGTAAAGAGTCTATACTTAAAAGTAATTCAAAGTTATACATACTTTACTTTGGTTTCCATTCTTTAATAATACCAAGTCAATGAGCTACGTTTGGATAATTTAGTATGAAATATTAATCTATATCATTCTCTCGATTTTTCGTATATGTTAAAGAAAATATGTTTACTCTTTATTGAAATAAATTATTTAATAGGCCTATACTTTTAAACATTATCAACTTTCTACATACGTTAGATATACATTGAATTAATAAGTCAGAATTCATACAAAAAGAATTCTTTGTCATAAAAAAATTATAATTAAACGTTATATATAACAAAAAAAGTCGAAGAAAAAATAAATAAATGTATATATGTATATAACATAATCATGTCTCAAAGGAATAGAATATTATAATGCAGAAACATTACAAATGATCGAAGAACTTTATAATTAGACATTGAAAGACAAAAGTAATTCATAAGAGCAAAGATCAAAGAGGATAGATATATACTCTAAACCGAGATGATAAAAAGAAATTTTTAATTTTTAAATTTTATTTGCATAGAGTATGTAGAATTTACTATACTTTTTAAATATATATTATTTATAATTAAAGACAAAAAAATAAAATTATATAATCCAAAATTTATAATAGAAAATTTTGATTTTCAAAAATTTATCATAAATTACTTTTTCATTAAAGTTTTCCATCATCATTAAAAATATTTCTTTGAAGTGGATCATCACAACAGCAGGAGCATATAAATGATGTCGTAATTAATAATTTTTAACGTAATTGCAGTTACAGAATTTGAAATATTCGAAAGTTTATGTTATATTTTTCATCATTTAAGCATACGCCATCCAAATATCTACATAATAAGTTCCTAATAAATCCTTTAAACTGCTGTTAAATTATTAATTATTATTAATTTTATTAGTATATTTTTAAATACTTTATTGTTTTTGGCAGTAAAATGATTAGTATTGAATAAATATTAATTAAGATATTTTAAAACGCTATGAAATTTTTCTTCTAATAGGCCTACCATTTTGTCGCTTGCTTTGTCTTTCTAAGGATAACGAGATAGTAATAAAATATCAAATTCTTTATGCATAAATTCATTATTTTAATTAATAATGAAAATAATTATGATAATATTTATAGTGCTTTGTATAATTTATTTCCTAATTATTTCATTAATAATTCAATAAAAAGTTTATAAATGAGCTTGTTAAATTCTAATTACTACAGTAATAAAATATATAATTTATATAACTACGCACAAAAATATTTTGTTACTAACCAACTAAATATGTTATCTTTGTAACTGTTTCTATGTTAAGTACAAACAGAATTATGAATATAATTATATCAATGTTTCTTTTTTACGAAAACTACAAAAATCTGTTATTGACTACTTTCTTTTGGCTGTTTATATGTAATTTGTATTCTCAAGTATCTTGTAATAATAAAACCAACCTCTTGTAACAGGCAGATGCCTATTATAAATAAAGATTATTATTAGTATTATTACTATACTAATTTCCTAAATGATATTAGAATACAATTTTATGTGTGTTTTAGTAAGTATCAAATAATAATTACTCATCGAAATTTGCGAAAAAATGTAATAAATTATTTATATTCAAATTTAAAAAATACAATAATATTATTATAAATTTTTCACTTTGTACTTCATATAAAAACAATAAGGTGTTCGTATAAGTCATTATTTATATAGAATTTATTATTTATTTATTTACATTTTAATTTATTAATTTATATGTATGAATTTTGTAACAAATCTGTGATAAAAAATGTAAAATATTATTTAATAACACTAAATTATACACTGCATAAATTTGTAGTAAATTTGATTTAGCTAACTAATATGAAAATCTTTAAAAATTAAATATTTGTTTTACTAATTAAACTGCTTAATACTGAATAAATATTATTTTAAATAATAAAATATGTCTGATATATTATAATATTGACTCTAAATTAATTTAAAAAGATACTACGTATTAAAATTATTTTAAATTACTTATAACTATTGTAAATATTAATACGGTAATAATTATATGCAATTTCCATAGTTTTTTCTCAGAATCCGTATAAATTCCGAAGTAAACTTAAATTATATTCTAAAATTTCTGATTATATCAATGATAAAATTGTTAACTAAATTAATAGTAAACATTAAATACATTACAAAATTGTACGTTTTGATTCATTTAGCATTTAAAGACAACAATATTTATTAAGTCAGTTTAATATACAACCATAATACTTGTTATCACATTATCTTGTAAGTCCGTTTCCGAGGAGGTTTGTACAAGAGAAATTTCTTGAAAAAGAAAGAGGACAGCCTTATTTAAATTTGAGTCCTATTTTAAATTGGTTTTAAGGAACAATGAAGAAGGTTATTTCATAAGGATTCAACTTGTCAATTTAAATTAAAAGATTAATGATTTACATTTCAGTTTTAATAAATAAACTATATATGATTTATTAATGATATTTAAATCAATGTAACTTTCAGAAGTAATTTTAAAATAATAATTTTAAAAATTATTAATTATTTCATCCGTTTGGAAATAGTATAGGCTTTGATAAAATAATTTGCATTATTACGATCAGTAAAAAAGCGATGATTGTTAAAACAATGGTAATTGTACGGACATAATTACATCAACGTTTAAGATTGAATTATATCGGTAACAAAATATTATTGATTTTCTATATAGATTATTATCCTTTAATAAAATTATTTAATTGATCGAATAAATATCAGAACAGAAAGGAATATTTACATTAATTGGTTTAACGTGTTAATTAATGAATTTATATTAAAATCCCAAATGTTAATTTGAAAGCTTTTATTTAATCTCTATATATAAAACACTTAACTTAAAATCGTCACGATATTTTTTCTCGTCATGAAAGAAAGAAAAAAAGGAAAAAAAAAAATAGAAATGATTGCATCAGGAATCTATGAATCGGCAAGAAATTTTTATTATGAATATTTTGTATTGAGAATAAGATAGCGAATCCTATGGGACGAGCGAGAGAAGCTAATTTTTGTAACAGTAAACATCTTATCGAAATATTTCATATCATATGTTTTCCCGTTTTCTGGAAATATCAATAAATATTAAGTTCATAAAGTTCTATTTTGAAAAATTGCGATACATATGAAATGTATAAAGAAGAAATGATGTTTGTTTGTTTTTACATCAAATATAATGAAACTTTTCATGGACTCATCTTCGAGGTTGAATAATGTTAGACCACCTGCCTGCAACGTTTCTTCTTATCTGATTAACGAGATTCGATATTCGAATAAGATTATTTACTAAACAGTATCAAGGCTCTAAGTTTAAATTTTCATCCCTTTTATCACGATTGATTGGAGATTAGCAATCGGAATTAAGCTGTAAATAGCACATTAGAACTAAAATTAGAAAATATTTTCACGTGTTTAATTATTGATAGCTTTTTATCCTAGAAATAGTCAACGACTACATTTTGTTCAATAAAATTAAATCTTTATCTTGCATAAGATTAATGAAATTGGGAATTTCGTGCTATACAAAATTTTTGCATAAAATTTATACTTTAGAATGCATCAGATCACTGAGTTTGTTTTTAAATTCCTACTATTAGTTCACACTCTCCCTATATATATTTATATATCTTGTTCAAATTTTCAATCGTTAATAAAATACTTTTTATTCATCCACTCAAGTTCAAATACATTTTTTTTAAACTTGTAGTGGATGACACATGATATTAACACAGTTTTTTTAAATATTAAATCATTAATTAAATTTAATTAATTAATTTTAGTTTTATATGGGAGGAAAAAAATTTTCTTATATAAGATATTTAGCATATGTATATACATATTTATATTAATTGTAATTATTTAATAAAAAATAACTAGAATAAAATTTTTCTTTGTTGACCTAAGTAGGAATTGACTTTAAAAATTTTTTTTTATATTACTTGTTTCTTTTGCAAAATATGGTTAGTTCAACCAACTACTAATTGGAATCCATTGATAAAACACAGTAAAATATAAAAATATGCCCCAACTCGAGGGAAAACGAAATGATAGGCACTTATAGATACAACGAATTGTATTAGTTTTGAAACCTACTGGTTGCTCGAAAGCCGATAAGAATTATATATCCTAAATAATATATATATTTGAATATTTGATATTCTAAAATATAGTGTATTTTATACTTTAAAAAATTATTTATTTAGTATATTTCTCTATTCTACGATAAATTTTTTATATAAAGAAACATGAATAATCTGTATTAAGTTATATTGTGCAACTTGTATTCTACAAAATACGTTCTGTATTAATTATTTTCATTATTGAAAAACGTATATCCTACTTAAAATAACCTTTTTAAAACATTTATTTTTTACAAGAAGAAAGATAAAAGTTATTTTGTAAAATCAATTGAAAACGCTATATTATTCATGGAATCCGGAATAATTTTTCACATATTTTCTAGAGTTTTAAGGATATTTTAATACTGTTTTTAATTCTTAATATTAATTTTATTATAGAATCCATGTTATTTACGTTTTATTCTGTGATTGTAAACATTTATTGTTGATTTTTATAATGATTATCACATTATACAAACTTAGTATATTTGTTTATGTTAAACAAATAACTAAATCATTTGCTTTATCTTACGTTAAAATAAATAAATTTTGAGTTTTTACGAAAACTTTTATAAACCTTTAGATTCTTTAGAATATTAAATCTTAAGTCATATAACTTTAAGAAAGAATTGATAATTTTTATCTTCAGAAACTGCTTAAAATCGATCATCGTGTTTTTATTTTAGAGAAAAATTATAAAATTCAGTTCGTGGATGATAAATGCATTAAATTATTTGGTATTTCTTTAAGCTAAAACCCTACAAAAATTCTCTCTTTCTCTCTCTTTTCTTTTTGTAACAAATGCAAGAGCAAAACAAACATCAAAATAACAATAGCCAGTAATAGTTATTTTTCTGAAGGATTATCGTATTTCTGTAGAAGTAAAATCCAGATTGTAAGGAAGCGAATCTACAAATATTAAAAAAAAAAAAAATTCTTCAGAACGTTGAATATTTGAGAGTCTTTGAAATCATTCCCTTTCAAAGATTTTATTTTTATAGGCTGTAGAATTCCTTTTTATTAAATTAATTGTTAACCGATAAATTATTATTTTCTCGTTTTAATTAAAACGGCAATAATGAGATGTAGGGTTTTCCTCGAAACGTGAAATTAAAGGAATGTAGAACTAGCAAAACTATGAAATACTTCTAAGAGCAGATAATTAAATATAATTGGAAAAGCACAAAACTATTTTGCATATTATATTGTTCACGTCCTAAATTGTAAAATAATATTTGCTTTAACATATAATAATTTCGAATTAACTGTGTAATTTAATTTGAAAATTATTTTTTGTTAACAAGTTTTTGTAATCAATAAAATCAAAAAGTTATATTTAAAAAACACCAAAGAAATAATACAAGAATGGTTAATGTAAATTATTATTAGACGAAAAGAATTATTATTTAAACATATAATTTTATTAGCTGTATTCTTTAGTAATCATTCTGTTATTCTATTGTTCAGTAATATGTGATCGAAAAATTAAGTAAAATATAGCACTGTATTATTTGTTTGTCCTTGAATATGAATATTCTTTATGTTACTTTGTATCGCAAAAAACAAGTTTGTGCATATAAATAACGCCGAATAATACATGTTAGGTGTTTTGTATCAGAAAACTTAAAAATGTGATGATGGCCCACAAATGATAGGGGATTCCATAACCATTACGATTGTTTCTCGTTTCATATCGCGTACAACGCATAAAAACTTGAATTTGTAAACTCCAATCTTTATTTAAGTTAACGTCTTATGATTAGGTTTAAGATTACATTTACGTAATTCATAGTGAATGATTGTATTGAATAACCTATGTACAAGATTTTATGTTTATGCTTAATTTTCATTGTGCGTGGGTTTTTATTCCCGTACCATTAATCTTAAAGCAATATTTATACCATTGTTTTAATTGTTAACGGAATAAAATGGAAATTTAAATAAAGAAAGCAATGAGCACAATATATAAAAATTAATTCATATATGAATATTTGAATTAAGTTTTATATACATTTATATATATTTATTTATGTATCTATTGTATTTATATACTAAATAAGAAAAATTCTTTTGAATTAATTTCATTTCAATTTGAAAATTCTATTTTATGACGACGCTAAAATATAACTTTAAACCCTTTGTTCAAAGTTATATTATTTTACAGTTTGTCAACAATATGAAAATGTCATAAAACATGCCAATAGGCCTTCAACGGTTGGGTTAGGTTATAAATTTATTCGCGATCAGTATTGATAGTTAACTGTACAGTCAAATATAGTATCTGTAGTATACAGGTGGCTAACAGACCAAATCTGGTCTTGGCTATGATAAATATTTTTCAATTATATAACTACTAAATAACAGAATTTATGAGAACTTATTGTTTGAATCAACTTTTTTAAATAATAATTTTCTCCGTGTAGATTAATAGTTTTTATTATTATATTGTACTAATATTATTACAGGCAATAAATAATATTATATGAACTATTATTAAATATATAATGATAGTAAATTACTAATGTAATTGTATATATATACAATTATATTAGTAATATATATGGCTAGTTCTAATTATTTTACAATATCGAACATTTTCATTCAATTAAAATACTGTAAATGCTACAGAAACTATGAGAAGACAAATTACTCATATATGAAAAGTGACGATTCTATTAATTTTTACAAACAGAACATGATACGATCCTGAAAATTTTATAATTTAACTAAGGAGTTTCAAACTACCGCTCATGTCTCTCCTCAAGAGGGTTGCCTATTTATTCAAAAATTTCGTGACCATTCGTCGATTTCTGCTGCCATCTTTTCTATTCTCTCTTGACGAAAAACGTTAGTGGCGATTTTATGATAAGTATTTTATGTAACTTGCATAGAATAGATTAAACTGATTACAATTTACAGAATTAATATAAAATTTATAATATTTTAACATTTGAGATATATTTAGATGAGTTTTACCCTGTATTTAGTTCAGAATTTTCGTTAAAATGCAAATGTTTCGTAAAAAGTTAATTATTTTATTTTAATGATTATATGATATTATAACAATATTTCGGGTGCAACAATTTTCAAACTAAAATCAAGTAAGCAAATTCTATAATGTATCGCGAATTTTTCTATTAATATTTTATATTTAATTCTATTTATTTGTGTAATTGTCGCTAAATATATATTGATTTGTTGTGCAATATCTAAATTTATAAAACGTAATATTAAAAACATGAAACAATTTTATATTCTAAATAAATAAATATAAACTTATAGATTTTTTATTATTCGTGTTGTTCGTGCAGAATTTACATAAAATTAAAAATTACTGCTTCTATAATATTTTTTATGGGAGATTACACGTTATTTTCTACTTTAATGGCTTAGATTTATGTGCACATATATTAATTCTTAAAAAAATTAATTAACTGTGTTTAATTTATAATGAATATATAATAAATTACGATACTTTTAAAATTTAAATATTTCGTATTTATATTCAAAGTTTTAAATATTAGAATAAATTGAAAAAATTCTTTTTTTTTAAATGAGTTATTTTTATATTATATAAATAAGTTTTGAGTAACCAGAAAGTATTTTATGAATAATATTAGTTATATAATATTGTTTTTATTTTTAAAATAAAATTTAAATTTATTCTTCAATTTAAACAAAATTACTCTATTCATTTCCGAATCTCTTTAAGCTTTGAAAAGAGATTCAGAAATGACTTGAGGAGGTTACGGAAACTTGAACGAACTGGGAAAGAAGGGAAGGAAAAGCAAAAATTTCAAGAAAAATGAGGACGTAATTTATTGGCAGTCTAAAGGGACTACATACAGTCAGCACATATTCTAACATGCAAATATACACAAAATGTGTAATAAGAATTTTGAATTGTGCAGTGGGAATCTTATAATTATTCAGTAATTAATTGTCCGATTTTGGGTTCATAAATATTTCTTTCTTCTGGTTACGTTACAGTTAAAATATTTAGCTAAATTACGGTAAACGGTGTACGGTAAAAGCCGTCCAAAATGGAAACCGAATAAAAAGGAAATCGGCCTAAACGAAAAAAATTCTTCCGAACGGAGCTGTTTTCTATAATAAAAAAGAACTTGTCAAATCGGGGAAAATATTCGGTACCGTGCAATTCCGGTTTACACGAGTTTTACTGTATAATTTATACGGCTCACGACAAAAAGAGCTATGGAAGAAATGTTGGTAAGATTTATCATTTATATTGAATATATACAACAGATATATTTTTATGCAGCCGCAAAACATCATCAATATTATTATTTAATCTACAATCCACAATCACAGCACACTTATAGTAGAGTAAATTATATCAAATGCAGGCGCACAGTGCGCTATGCGCATGTCTAATGATTAATATTGAACGGTGATTGAAATTAATAAATAATCATACGGATATAAGATTTGTATTATTGCCCTTATTTTCAATTTATATCTTTTAGAACAGCTTATTAACGCTAGGATTATCGGCTTGTCCAAAACAAAACTGATATTTGTGCAGTAGGAAAGCGACCTTAGAACAAAGCATGTATACTGTATATGAGGTCGTTCCCGACAGGAGTAAGAAACCTCAACAAAAATTTTTGTTTAATTAAAAAAGAAATGTTTACTATTAAAAGTTCTTGGTTGGTGAAACATCGCAAGAAAAGTCGTTTTATGAGAGAATGTAAAACGAGAATTCGACCATCTCTCTTATGCAAAAACGATAGAATATTTAATGAAACCAAATATCATGCGAGCGCAGGTGGCGGGCGATATTTATAAAAGGATAAAAACGCTGAGTTACAAATGTAAAATTGCCACAATTCAATAAATATCTCCGACCGGTGTCCGATCCCTGAATTTGATCCTGAATCGCTCTGGCCATTATCTAGAGGGCCAATCGAAAATGGAAGAGGATGATCATGACCAACTAGAACGATCGATCGGAGATGCAAAACTTTTAAAAACTCCGAAATTCAAGGTCACGGAGGCGTTTCCTACCAAGACAACCTTCTTTTGTTAAAATAATACCTACGACTCGGAAGACAGCGAAGAACATTTGTACTTCAATGTGATAGTTCCTTCAATTATTTTTACGTATATACTATTCGTTTCGGACCCCGACCCGTCAACAAGGAGTTACGAGCATCCGGATCCTCACATTACAGAGACCACCATCGTATTACGAAGACGTTATTATCCACATATCTTCCTTAAATAGAGGAGTGTCGCCCGCGTTATGCTAGACGATATCAGGTCCGTGATAAGACGTCACTGGGTCATCACAATATGTGAACAAACAAAGTTTATAAACACGATACTGTTATGCATCGCAGCAGTTGCAATATTGAGTCTTTTGACTTGTGTACGGTGTTTATAGCGTAAATCTGATTGTTTCTTTCGATCTCAATTAGTTGGATTTCTTGTTATACAGTATATATATATTTATTTAAAATAGTTTGGTGTTCAGTACCGAATTGTAAAAATTCGACAGCCAAAGGTATAAGATTGTTCTGTTTTCCCTCTAACAGACTGTGAGAGTGATGATTTAACAGTTAATATAAGCAATGGTTTATTAATGATTATATACAGAAGAACCAGATTTATTAGAATTGAATAATAATAAATTTTCATCGTGAATAATTGAAGAAATTCCGCCTTAAAGATTTTTGTCCCAAGGTGACATTTTATTGTTTAGTAATATACTCAACTTTCTTAGTGTACTGTACAATACATTAAGAAAAAACATGCTCTGCTTACATTTTACATGTTTTAAAAAAAATGTTTTTAGGACATTAAACATTTCATTTTCAGATTTAAAAAAAAAATTATCACACGAATCACAAATTAATATCATAAGAAATATTCATTAATTAATTATTATTCAAAAACATCTTATTTACATTTAATAAATAATAATAACGATTTAATTATTATTGTGAAATTTTCTGCTGCATGAGATCTGTAATATAATAATAAATGTTTTAATAAATGATTGCTTGCATAGAAAACTACAGAAAATTATTTTCCTCTTCTGGTTGACGTTTTCCTTTAGCAGCAACATCAGCCATATACAATCTTATATAGATTCCTTGAATATATTCAATAAGGAAAATTCAACTGAAATTTAGTACATATTTTATAATTATTATTACTTTTATAAATTTATATTTTAATACAAATAATGCTTTTTTTTTTTTTTTTTTGCATATAAATATGATATAATGTCTTTCAGTGTAAACATGCATTTTCTGAAGTAACAGTTTTAGTGAAATTGCAAAATACAGTATAAGGTTGTTGATAGAGATTTCTTTTAAATATTTTATGTTGTTAGATGAGAACAAAAATCCGGTATATAAACTGCTTTAATATTTAACACATATTTTGAAATGTTTGCGGTGGTTTAAAAGTGGTTTTAATTAAAGTGTGTTTTAGTTCACAAACAACATATTATAACATTTATTCTGTTTAATAAGTTACATATGTTGTTATACAACCTGTCAGAAAACTAAAACTTTACTACAAACAGTCTATAGGCTACTACTGATCTGAGAATCGTGTTTTAATGTTGTAATTTAAACACGGTTAAAATTTAAAATAAAATATAAAAATTGAAATTAAAACTTTCAGTCATTTAAATTAATATTTCATAATAATTGAGAGTAATGTAACCTAATACAAATTGTATATTCTAAAAAATAATTGCTGCGTAATAATAATTCTATTATAAAATAATAATAAATATAGTTGAAGTTGATATTTCTATTTGTTTGTATTGTCTGCTGTTTAATGATATTCTATAGATATACTTATTTCATTCTGTATAAAAATCATTCAATTTAGTTTATATGCACAAGAAAGTTCCTAAATGACGGAAGTTATTATCTCTTGCAAACATTTTGAAGGTTTACTTTATATAATATATAAAGTTTGTGAGAATGGTTTTCTTTTTTTGATCTAATCTTAATTTATAAAAAATGTTTGCTCTGAGCTCCTGTTTGAAGTTTCTGTAATGCAAAAATGTATGCGAATATAGAAAACTAAGTATATTCTTATTTTAAGAAATATCTCCAAACTTCTCTAATTTTGCATTTCAAAACTAAATAAATTTATCCTCATATTTCGTTATAGGATCATTGACATAGCTTTTTATTTTGAAACTTATTTAGTTAAAGCCTTTAATTATATGTCAGAGTAACCTGTAAATAAGATGTTCTATTTGAAATTATAAAAGGAATTCTGTGGCTCGAACTCGAAGGAACGTATAGTTTACTGCACATAGATAGCATGAAATATATACCGTAACCTTGGAACTACAGACCCAATATGGCAGCTCCATAGGGAACAGTGGTGCTCTGACCTTGTGTTTACAGACATTGTGAACAGAAGGATTGTGCAGCTCCACATGGATACAAGACTTGAATCTCAGCATATTTAATTATTATAATTCATATTTTGTAATTAATATCTCATAACTTTATATTTATATTTAAAATATTAAATATATATTGTTGAAGAATATATTCTGTGATAAATATACTTTAATACAAGAGAACATATTACAATTCGTACAATAAATTTTCCTAAAATTTTAATTATTACGGTTGACATTATTACTTTCATAAATGTACTCAATTTTATATTCCTATTTTCAGCAATAAATTATATGTTGCATTTCGTTGTTATAAATAGAATATTGAACTGAGAAAAACTGTATTGTTAAAAATAGAATAATTCAATGCGAGTTTAACTTTAAAGAATAAATATTTAATTTTATTGTAGTTAATGTTCGAGAAATTAGAGAAAATTGTTGAATTAACGTATTATTTATTTATAAATTTTTATTAAAATTTTATTTTTATTTTAGAAGAAACTTGAAAATACAATAATTTATAAGAAAATATATAATTTAGTAATATAAAGGAAATTAAAGTACTGTACAGACGGCCGGATGGCGGAGGCGATTAAGGCTTCAGCTTCCGCCATTTTATTTGTTATTGTCCACTGGCTGAAGAATTAGAAAATGGAAAAAGAAATTTCATATTTCATGCAAGGCAGGAATAGAAACGAAGTCAAATTTCAACTAACGAGTAAAAACTGATTTCACGCTCTTTGAAAAAATAATTTTATCAAATGCATTTGGTATTCGTACAGACTAATGCCTCGGCCATACGGACTGCTACGGTATGGACGGTGCGCTCACATACGGATGCTACAGATGCTACTCCAGATGGCCACCAAGAAAGCTACACTGCACTCGTTTTTCATCAGTATTTAAGATGGCAAAGTTCTTAGTGTACTGTAAAATAATGGTTTTTTATGACAATATTTTATTTTTACTGTTTTTCAAAGAGAAAAGAAAATTGGTTTAAAGTTGAATGAAGAGATCCGAATATGTGAATTTCATCATCTGATGCACGATTTTCGAGAATCTGAAAATAGATTTAGAGAGTAGTATTGTTTGAAAGTGTCCCAGTTTGACGGTATTTCTTAGCAGCTATGTTCCATAAATTCAAAATTCAATTTCTTTTTTTACCAATCTACTTCCTAAACGAGATGTCATCATTTCCCATGATATAACTTTAATTAAAACAACTCATAATCAGATGACCACAATCCGAACTACTCATTAGAAAAAATTTCTGCGTATAAAGGTTTTACGTGCCTGATTCGGGGTGAATTCGGCCATTCCAGCCAGTTCTCCAGAACTTTTGTTTGAGTCTAGTCTTCTCTGACTTCCGACCTCCGTTTCTCATACGACTCATCGAAGAAACAAAGATCAATGATTATATTCAGAGGTATTATATCAAACTTTACGTAAACTCTCTCTTTCTCTCTCGCGAAGATGAGAGAATTTAGGAGTTTTATAGGAGAATTCTAAACTCTTGTATTTTTATTTTAATTATGTTTATTAAATTTTTGTTGTTTGTTTATTAAAATGTGTCGATGTCAATTCAATCGCTTTATAGTCGCGAGCCCTCCTTCTCGGATTTTTATAATAAATATTAAATCGCGAGGCAAGACGCGATCGAATTTTCTTGTCTGGTGTCGGAAATCCTGACGGGAGACGATCGTCTAGTCTCAAATTTCTTAAATTAGTATTTTAAGGCCATCCAATGACAAAGTGAGCGGTTCTTACCGAATCGTTGCCGATTAAGTGTCAATAATAAATCCCTATTGACTCGTCTTCTCACAATACATTCTTCTTTTTGAAAGTACAACATAGCTATTGAGAATTAAAATTTCAAAAATGCTTTCATTTCATCAGCCGTTATACTTTCTTTTCTATTCATAAATATTAGAAAAATTTACAAATAATTTATTCAAATTGTTATCAAAAGGTAGCTCAAAAATTTCTAAGGGTGACTATTCTGAGCTACTTTATATTTTTGAACCATTCAATTTTGGGAAAATTTAGTTTTCTTATTTTCTATTTGACTAAACTTTGTTTTGATCTTTCTCTTTAGCGTTCATTGCACTCTGTTTGCCATTTTTCGTAATCTTTTCAATGGAGAACAACAATTTCAGTTCTAACTGAGATCCAGGTAAATTGCTTTTATCCATTTGTCAGCACCACAATTTTCATCTGTCATCGGCTTATCTTTAGGTGGAACTATTTTAATCTCTTCACCTTCACCAAATTCATTACCTTCTCAATGTTCTAATTCTTCCAAAATTTCGAATAATGCACTGTACATTAAAGAAAGAACAGTAGGCAAAGAAGAATTTGGATCGATTTTTTGTCTCTGATTTCAATAATGTAAAATCAAAAACAAAAAATCGATCCAAATTCTTGCTTGCCTAATGTTCTTTCCTTAAGAACACTCAAGTTTATAGTTTATTAAATTCTTGTTGATTATATATTAATTTGAAATATTATTATAAACAGATTTTCTTTTGTCTCAAATATAGATTGAAAACAAATCTCCTTTAATAAATACGATACATTAAGAAAAATCGTACGTTTCCTTCTGTTACTTCATTTTACAGGCTTGTTGTAAAAAAACAATTTAAAATAACTGTTAATAGCAGTGCTAAGTATATACTAGAACAAAGGACCAAAATAACAAAATATTCAAACATATCCAATGTCACCTATAATTTCAAAAACTGAAACAAAGAGAGAAATTATAAATTCAAAATTATTTTTTCTTCTCTCACTGTCCTTTAAAAAGGAATGTAGGAACATCTGGGTTAAGTCGATATTTAATTGAACGTGAGCCAATCACAACCCGGCACGTGTGCAGTTTAGGGGCTACGGCTGTTTGAAAGGTTTTCTTCCGTAAAATTAATCGATTGTAGACTAATTTGACTCGAACATTTCCAAAACACGTATAATTTTTTGGGAATAATCCATATAAACTATGCTATAAACAAAAAATTGTAGGATTACTTACCGAGTGTGCACCGTTCGAAGACGCCATTGCCTAAGCTTGTTTTTGTCGCGGAGCGGCTCATCGAACGGCGGGCGCGTATTTCCTGATAAGTTATTCTTTCTGTGAAGAATTCGCCGAACTTTGGAAACATCATTAATATAAATATAATTTTTATGGCCGTTGAATGATACTGTAAATGTTTTTTCACAAGAACTCTATAAAAATTTATCAATACTTTCCTGCCTAAACTCTCTCTATATACGCCTGGCGCTGGATGGCGGTAAGTAGTTCGGCTGCTCGTCCACTATTGGTCCAGAATCGACCAATCCTGTTTCGACACGAGTCGGCGATGACGTTTACCGTGTTATACGAGTCTCTTTTAACGTGTTATACGAACACGATCGCAATTTTTTCGCTGTGTTATACGAATCCGTGTTATATGAACCCGTGTTATAAGGAGGTCTAATGTATTAGTAATTCCCGTAAAAACTAAAAGAAAATAGTTAACAAAAACTGGTTTAATCATTTTGAAATTTGTAAAAAGAAATAATTTTATAATATTAAATGATAGTTAGCTAGGTGATGTTTCTTCGGAATACATTTTTACACATCGACAAACTAATCAATGATTGTCTTTATTACATAACCCTCAAACACAATTTATTCCTGTTATTTGTTGAAAGTTCATTTTCCTCATATCGAAAGATTACCTTTGTATTCACAATATGGTACGAAAAGCTGTAAAAATGGAAGCTATACTGTCTTATTAACTGAACATCAAGGCATCAGTTGAATTTAACAAGAGAAAAACTAATTTAACCAAACTGCTGTTAACAGTCTATAAATTTAGTTTGTTTAGAAGATATCATAACTAAACAAAATATTGGTTTGTTGATAAATGTTTTAAAAAACAAAATTAATTAAAAAGTTTTAATTTATTTATATTTAAAGTTGTATTTGTCCACTTTTGCGGAAGGCAAATAAATCTGTATTCTTGAGTAAATATCAGGTATTAAACCTGAAAATCTTGTATAGCACATAATATTATAGTTATAATTCAGAAAGACATAAATTGCTTAAGTATTTTCTAAAATATATTGAATCCGTAAACGATGATCAATGTGTTGTCATTATAGTTTCATTCTTTATTGCATTATTTAAATATTCTCATATTGTTTTCACAATTTGGATGAAATTGTTTGTTTGTTACACTAGAAGGAAATCAGCTCTTGTAACATAACGTCTATCTTTATTATAAAAAGATTGTTATTTGCATAGGTTGTTTCAAAAAATGAGGCAAGAATGGGTTTCTCATATATAGAGAAGAAAAATCAATTTTTCTTTCTTTCTTAAAATTTGTGCAGGTACTTTTGATCAAACTCGTCGTCCGTCATCCTCCTGTCTACAATGTAGTAGCCAGATGGTGATGGACGGAGCCATACAAATTCGGAACAGATCTCCCCGAAAATTTATCCTATCTCCAGAGCGGTTGACTGATGTGTTAACTTCTCCGACATCCTGCCATCTAGAAAAATAAATTATGATAATGTGAATTTGGAAATGCTTTGTTTCGGAGTTAATTAATAAAATATTCTGTTTGTATAACCTCAGGTGAAGTGTTGAAAATGTTTGCCTTCTGCCTGAATAAAGGTCTCAATTCGTCGTCTCAAGTTTATGGCGTAGCGTGCATTGTCTCTGAGAATTCGCTATGAAAAGTTACGGCATTATCCACTGCAGCCAAATACATCAAAGACTTTGAATAGTTTTTAATGTATTCGAATTAAATTGCCCCTAAAAATTAAATGCTACTAAAAGCAGAAATCTAATTGGTTTAAATGTAGTTTAATATATTGTTCTGCTTAGACATGGCTGTATATTTTACCACGTTTGAAAATATATTTGCAAGGTGGATTTATTGCTTCAAAAGAAGAAAGTTTGAGCTAAACTAGATTTTTTTTACATAATCTTTTAATTTCGAAACGAAGCATTTCCTAAACCATAATGTTATTTTTCTGCTGTATATTTAAGGAATTTATTCTTGAAGTGTTGTCTTTATTTTGAAATATCTTGTATTATTATTATATTGTTATTTTACTATTATTATTTATGTTTAAGCAATGTTACAAATACAACTACATAGTATTAGAGATTAGAAAATATTTTTGCTCATATGTCCATATTTACTTACTAAAATTTAAAAACTTCCTCAGAATTATAGTGTAGATTTTACATTATACTTTAAAATGATTTAAATGTTAAAATATTTTTAGTTTTGGGTAATTTTAAATTTTAAATATTTTAATTATATTTTCATTGCAGTTTTCTAAAGAATAAACAACAGAAATATGTCTTTAAAGCGAAGAAACAAAAGATTAAATATAAATAAGCTAACCGTATCCAAACTAGCATGGGATTTCCGGAGCCCGGCATTGAAAATTCACCAAAAGATTACAATAGATAAAACATTAATCTCTTCTGAAATAAAGAAAACCCTACTTTTTTTGATCTTAGAGTTTTATGTACAGATTTTAAAATAAGCGATAATGAATGTAAGTGATGCAAATAAATTTAATTATTCAGAATGAAGAAACAAATGAAAAAAGAAACTTGGACTGATAACTGATATACATATTCATATACATAAATCTTCAGCACAAAGAATGAACGACTGCATCTTATAATATATCGAGCTAATCACATCAAAAGTTAAATTAAGGAGTCATTTTGTGCTCCTAAATTTTAACGTTTGTTATGGTTAGCTTATATATAAAAATATTTTCCACAAATTCAAGACCTTAATACTTTGAAGATAGGTAAACCTCGGTTTTTGAACATAATTCCGTTCCTAAAAGTTGTTCTAAAATCGATTTGTTCTAAACCGAAAAACATTTCCCCATAAGAAATAATAAAGAATGGATTAATTCGTTTCAAGACCTTCAAAATAAGCCTCCCTTTTAACCTATTTAACTGCATTCATTAGCCTTATAAAAGATGTTTACTAAAAGTTCTTGCATTTAATTAATACTGTTAAATATAATGCCGAACGCCAATTATGTACTAATGAGTAATAAAAAATTATATTTAATAACATTTTTTTTATTTAATTTGACTTAAGCACCATTAAACACGAATATTATGAAATCTCGGCTATTATGTTATATTATTGTGAATTAACGCACTTTTTATTACTGAATTTGGTTTAATATCGAAAAACGGAATTAGTAACTTTCCGAATGCACATTGAAATCTAATTTAAATAGCAACGTCATAGATGATACGTGTCATGACGTCTAATGGCGCAAGGCGATCTCAGCGTCACTAAGTTTTGAATTAGTAGTCCTGTCGCTGATTGGTAAGGCCGTCAGCTTTAGGAAGTATAGGGGAGTTGACCATCTGTGTGTCTGGTCTGTGGCCGGCAAGAGCGTGCCTTAGATCAGATACACACAGATGCTTGTTCTACATGAGTGAAGATCCTTCTTACTCGTCACGTGATCTTTACAAATGTTCCGTCCCGAGTTGTTCTTTACGCCTCGAGATTGTCCGTTAGATGGTCCGTGGAAAGTCACACCTCCACACTCAATAATTAGTTATATACAGTTTATTTACAAATATTTACAAAGATGTACACTATGCAATAACA
This sequence comes from Centruroides vittatus, assembly GCF_030686945.1. NCBI lineage: Eukaryota > Metazoa > Arthropoda > Arachnida > Scorpiones > Buthidae > Centruroides > Centruroides vittatus. Next base: position 4,527,128 of record NW_027122266.1, read on the forward strand.
TTACGTACGCTAATGTACCGAAGCTGTGATGCCGCACGTCGTCTTGTCTGGCCGGGGAACACGAGTCACTTTTCCGGAGATGGCTTAACCGCGTGGCCGTCCGTCTCTACACCAACCTTTTTCCAGAGGACTTTCCAAGAGGAGAACACTCTCTCTATACGCCTCAAAGGCCTACCTAGTGTTAGAGACCACCACGTATCCGGTCTCTCGCCCTTTCTCCTCGTTTTTTTGCCACCCTTCCAATTTAAGGGATTCTGCTACTACCTCCTGCGACCAATCAGTTCCTTCCCTTTCTTAGAGCCTTCAAAGACGTCCGCCCTATTTCCCGCCGACGTAGCTTACATTTGCGTCCGTGCTTTATTTACATTTATTTTCCCAAGCTGGCCGGCACGTGGCCAACACATTGACCCTTAAGTGGAGACGCTACACCTTTGATCCTTCCGGCCGTTTATGGCCCCGGCTCCAGGTGGGAGCAATTATCTCAGTCGGGCGGTTTCTATGACCCAGGCCGCCAAAGGCGACCTTTACAACGTGCGAGTTATTGTTCGGCATACCGATGCAATTATGAGATCGAAATTCTGTTCGTGAACCGATTTGTTCAAAAAGTGAACCATTCGAAAACCGAAATTTAACTGTATTTTTTTATTACTTGATACTATTGCTAAGCATCCAACGATTTCTATCAAAACAAAAAGCGATGTACAGAAATATAGTAAAAAGTACAAAAATAAATAGTTAAAAATATTGATAACTATGAATTAGTTAATTGTCGTGATTCCTCGTATAATTTCAAACCTTTACGTTCTATATACTGTATTTATATCATCATTGTAAGAAAGAAAAGTGATTATACGTTGCAAAAATAGAATTTAACTTAACGAGAATTGCATTGTCATACGTACTGTACATTACCTTTATCCGTATGTGAATTTCTAAATTTTTAAAAGTTTTTAATATTATCAAATTAAAAACTAAAAGGTAATATTGCACTTTTTCGAAGAAATTGGAAACGATCGAATGGTTCAATATTAACACGAAAAATTCGTAGAGAAGAAAATGCACACATTCTCATTTAATTCGTTTCTGTAAATATATGATGATGTATTTAGCTAAAACCATCAAACTTTAATACAGTTTATCCTTTAAAAATTGAACAGTAATCAAAATGTAAGAGCTTAAATCTGAAAGTTCGTTCGTTTTGTAACTTGTAGAAAATGGCTTAGACCTATCATAAAAATGAATAAAATGGATACAGATGTAATTTTGTCTCTAAACGAAATTGAAAAATGTTAGAAACAATACTTTTCAAATATGAGTAATTCGCATTGGAATGATATTCTCAAGTTTTCAATTGGTAATGCTCAACACAAGAAAATATTTGAAGAATGCTAGAATAATATAATTTTTCAGAATTTCATACTAAAGATATTTGAACAACGCCTTGAATTTTTCATTTTTTTTTTTCACTCGAGTTAGAAATAAAGGTTCTTGAATAAAGATAATGTTGAATTCATCAAATCATATGACATGAATTCTTGCCAGTTCTGAAGAAATGAAGATTCCCGATTAAGATTTCCTATATATAAGCAGTCGTATTTCGTATGGAATTGTTTGTACTGTAGGCTCCATAAAGTTTATTTTCCTAAACGCTTGGGTACAGGCCGCTGTCCGTATAAGAGAGCATCGCCTCTATAAAAAAAAAGTCAATATTCCTTTATAACTAGCCTCTAGCCAATGCTTTATGGTAATAAAGTATATTATTTGACAAACATTAATTCGGAGAAAGTTGTTAGAAAAACTTATTTTTCTGACAACTTCTATTATACCTATGCGTTTTCATTGTATCTTAAAATTAAACTTAAAATTACCTTAGCGTTTGTGTTCTCTTCAGCATTTCTTCTTTACCTTCCGCAATATCTTTCATAAACCAATTTGATGGATTCTTCATCAGGATTTTTTGAATTCAATCTCCTTGTAAAAATATATCTTAGTATATATTGTATTTTTTAATCTGTGTAAATATTTATGAAAGTATTTGTTCTTTTTATAGAGTAGTTTTTATAACCAAATAAAAATGATTAAACTTACACAAAATTAATAATAATAATAATTTTTTATCATTAATTTTAAAAAGTTAAATATATTTTTGCTAAAAGCTTTTATTTTCTTTAGAAAAATATTCTTATCCTGCCTTTCATTAAACAATAAAAATCTCCTTAATTGCTGTAAATATTTATTCACTTTCTATAAGAAATTAAATTACCATATGCATAAATTAAAATTATTTTTTCAATCGATTTACTATTTTTACACTTTTAAAAAAACACTTATTTATTTTCTATCAGATTGTACTTTGGAGTTAGGGGAATACAATCTAGATAAGCGATTCATTATTTGAAATCGTTTCTTGATTCCAAAAGAAAGGTTGGACAGTTATCTTTTTGGAAAACCCATTCTCTCCCTTACATTTTCGATCCATATAACACTAAATGATATTAGTCAGTATTATATGGATCGAAACTATAAATCAAATTAATATTATTTAGTATTACAATTTATTTTCAACTATAGATCAAATAAGTATTTACTCATTACATCTTAATTTCATTCAAGCATCGGAGCATTTTCAGTATGATCTTGATTTACGAAAACTGGATGCACAGGAATTTGATACTGAGAAATGTTTTATTTTACCTTTTTTTCGCAATTTACGAACTTATATATTTTATACGACGATCTCCATGCCATATATTTACCAGGACAAAATATTCTAATTACGAATGCTGCGACAGTGAAATTCTCACTAATTAGGATTATATAACTTTTAAATTGGGCTCAACGTTTTCTCTCTTATTCTCGTTATCCCTTTGTTGGAGTTTCATTCGATTCAGCAGTTTAATAAAAGTTTATAATGCAGGTCAGTTTATCTACAATTGTAATTTGTTTAATTAAAAAGCAATTTTATTTCACCCTATTTAACAGTTCTGATTACCTATTGTCTTCACTAACTTTTGTTTTTTTAAACTATTGAATAAAATATATCTGATAACACATGTAATTGCTTCTTTCGTATTCTTGTTCGTTTCTCTCACTTTGTATTTTCTCTTTTCTATTGGTCAATAGCCTAATAAACACTTTCATTTATTTTACAGCATGTACTGTACAATCATCCTGCGATAGATGAACAAATGTTTTCTAGCACTTTAACGTCATTTAGAAAGCATGATTAGAGTGACTGCGTTGCGTCGAAAATATTTACAAATTTCGACAATAAAAATAAAAGTAATTGTTCCTATTTACGAGATTTTGATATACAAGAGCATAGAATTTGTATAAAATGTATAGAATTTTCAAGAAAAATTATAACACACATAAGTAAATCCATTGAGTCTATTAAATAAAATAAAGTTATTTTCTAGTTAGTGAAAATTACTTATACCCATTTCTCATATAAACGTATCCCAGTTATATTATAGGCTTACAACCAAATAGATTTATTCACTAACTCAGCACCTATTTTTTAAAGTTATTATAATGTGTTTTCATGTTCACTTATCACCAACAAATTTTCAGCAAGATATTCTTCATTGTTCTATTGTACTTTATTCTTCTATGCGTAGAGTAAATGAATAAAAAATATATATTTTGCAGGTATCTTGTAATCATTATATTTTTATTATTTAAACAAACATTTTAAATGCTTTTAGCAATAATTCTATTAGCAAACATATCTAAATTTTAATTATATTCAAGCATAGGAAGTTCAAGTTTCATCTTTCACATATATCTGACGTTCCTTGCGATATTTGCAAATATAATTAAAACCACGTATATCGGTTATTTACGAAGAACACTACATTTGAATTTAAATAAAATATAACGCTACAGCTTTATTCACTTCAAGATCTTAAGGACCAATTTTTGATTTAGAAGTTAAGTTTAATTCTTTTCTCAATATGTTTTTATGTTTAACTTTTGTTATGAAATTCAACATCTTCAACTTCACTTGATCACTTCACATCTATTTTTTTTCATATTTCTATATTTTCTTCATCAATGTTTTTTTAATATTTTTATATTTCCATTTAAAATACTTAAATAATATATTGTTCTTATTAAGTAAATCCATTACTACAATTTTTAATTAATATTTTTAAGTAAATATTTATCTTCATCTATAAAACATTTTTCGAGAGAAATTTCAATTGTTTTCTTAATAATTACTTTTTCTTATCCTTATTTTTAATATTTACCGTTCAAATATTACAACAAGTAATCGTAATTTTTAAAATGTTCTTAAAATACGTTTTACGTCGATATATTAAGCGTGTAGAATCGAAAGTTTCATAAAATCATTACTATTAATGAGAAAGGTATCTATTTTATAAAACTTTTCTAAATGCCTTTGAAGTTTGTGTTTGCATTTTCATTTTGAGAAATCCTTCAACTTAAAGGGAACATTAAAAGCTGTATTAACTGAGTCTGTGATACAGCAAACATTGCTTTTAAATATCTCTAGCATTTTGCTGCTTACAATAAAGAAAACGAATCTATTTTCTCTCTTTCAGGTAAAAAATAATATCAGTTATTCATAATAATCAGATTTAGAATATTTTTTTAGCGATAAGAGAAATTTTAAAAAATCCCGCATCGAGTTGCTTAAGTTTCCCGGCAACTTTTAAAATTGCGTGTGTGACGCCATCTGTAATTATATTTTATTATTATTATTATTTTATTATAGTAAAATGTGTTGTTTCAATTCAAAATTTTCCCCCAAAGGTGTTAGATGACGGGTACGACTCTATTGTTAAAGGATGTACAGGGGTATGCTATGGCTAATTTGAGGTGGCGAGTATATATTTTAAATTAAATAAATTTAAAAAATATGCTGGGATCGTGACGATGTCACGATAAAATAATTTGCTTCTTATAAAATAATACTTATAGATAATGTTAATTCTCAGCTCAACACTTCGAACCGAAAATATCATCTGCATATAAATTTTTGAAAGTAAATTTCTGAAGATCTTTTTAATTATTTATTTATTTAAAACTCTGAATTAATAATTGTATAAATTTATTTTATTTTAATGAAAATAATTATGAATATAAGGAATGAAAACTTCGGATACTCTAAATTATAATGTCTATAAATTAGTGCCCTTTCTATTATTTAAGCGAAGGATTGTAGAAAATTTTGCAAACTTTGCAAAACAGTTCACACTTTTCAAAATTTTGAAAAACATTTCTTATTTAGCATACGAATTACGACATTATTAAAATTACTTCAAAAATTTTTGTTAGGATTGCACTATTCCCGGAAGTTTTTTCAGGAAAGACAGCAAACACACATATTTCGTCGTTAGAAAAACGTTTCATCACTCAATACGGATTTTAAGATTAGCATTAATCGTTTCAAATATCAAAAGAAACAATATAAATTATTCAACTTAATACAAATTTAAAGTGAAAATGTTTAGCGGATTTTACGATTATAATTGCAAAACAGATGTTGATTCGTCCTTTATTTTTTCTTATATTTTATTTGCAAAGCGCGATCAATTAAATCGCAACAAGTAGTAATCGAGTAAAATTTGCATAATTCTTGAAAAATATGAATTACTTTTTTACAGTGCTCTCGGAACGAAAATTATTTGATAATTTTATAAATTTGAATATGTAATGAACTTAGGCGAAAATTATATTAACAACCGAATGAAATAAAAATATAAGAAGTTAGGTTGTTAAGAGTTGCACATTATAAATGGTGATACTAAGGTCTTAAATTTTATATATATATTTTTATAATGAAACATTGTACAACTTAAAAGCTTCAAAATATATCTTTCATGTTCTAAACATGAAAGGTACATTTTAATTGTATTTTTTATGTTTATTACATTTGCAATTTAAATGCATCTTTCTTGTTTTTATTCCATTTATTTCAATATAAAGTACTTCAGTTCATTTTCAGTTTTACTTTTTTTAACTGACCTGGATAAAAGCTAATAAGAATGTGACGTTCTTCATTTGCTAACAGTATTTGAAATTTTTATGTCTTTAGTAAATTGCAATGTTTAACTAGAAAGATTATATAAATTATTAGCAACTATAGAGTTTATTTTTTTGCAGAACAGAAACAAAAAAAAAACAAATAACTGGGGATTAATTATTTTAAGAGTATTTTATAACAGCATTATTATATTATAATAAAGGTGAAACATACAACAATGTCGTAACTAATATTAAGCACGATTACGCAACACCTAAGGACTCATGACATAAGGATGCTGAGACCAAGCCATGGGCATTGTTTCTATGGAACAGTTTAAATATGAGAATTTTTAAATATATAAGAAAAACATTAATATTTGCTGTATATTTGTTCTGACTAGAAACGATTACTGTTATATGAAAATATATTATTTATTTTAGACACTTTTTACAGTTTATCTTTTCCGATTACACTTATCATTTTGCAACGATGCAAATAAAATAATATACCAATATAGTAGCTATATTTGTAATTCCTTCGTGATTTTGCTTTTGCATTTTGTAATTTTCCTATCTTTGTTAATTTTTGTTACAACTAATAATTTTGATTTTGTTTATAAATATCTTTACAAACTATTAAATTTGCTTTTAACAACAGAAATTTTAAATATACTGTAAATAACTACAATATTTTCTAACATTTTAAAAATTTTGTTCGAATTTTTATATCATCATGAATATGGAAGGTGTAAAGGTCGCTTTTAGCGTCCTAAGTCGAAAAGCCACTCGACAGAGATAATTGGATCCACCTGGCGTTGGGGCCATAAACGGCCGGAAAGTTCAAAGGAGTAGCGTCTCCGTTTAGGGGTCAATGTGTTTTCCACGTGCCGGCCGGCTTGGGGAAAAATGTAAACAAGGGACGGACGCGAACGTAAGCTACGTCGTCGGGAAATAGGGCGGACGTCTTTGGAAGCTCCCAGAGGAGAAGAAGAATCTGATTGCACTGTTGCCAGATCTGAAGGTTAAAAAGTAGCGTGGTTGTGCTCCAAACGTAGCGGATTTGAACTGTTTGTAGTCCAAACAATAAAAGTGAATTATTTTGCAACTATGCACTTTTACTAATGAAATAAGTTTGTAATATATATATATATATAGACATTCGGTGTATCTGCATCAATTTTCTCTAAATCAAAGCGAGTCATTCGCAGGCGCGGCGATTCATTTTTTGAACTTAGAAACTTAGCGACTGCGACTTTTGTTTTCAGTTTTAAGGCCCCTCTGTTTACACTGTATCAAGAACTGTTGTATCTGTTAGACTAGTTTAGAGACTATCGGAGAGATTAGTAAAAACTAGTTAGACTCGCGTAACTGGTTATACAACAAAGAATACACAAAGATTACACTGTCTTGACTCACGGAAGGTCAGCGCTGGAAAGGGGAGTATGAAATGACGTCACAGTCCCCGAGGGGTCAACAGCGTCACCAACCTTTTATTACGTAACGGAAGAACGTTTACAAAACATCGCGACACAATTCGTTGTACACAATTCGTCGAAATTATTGTCAAATGTTATACGTCATCGTTACGATGACGTATAACATTTGACAATAATTTCGATCGTTAATTCCAACAGTATCAAAATTTAATAACTTTTGGATCACGTATTGGGAGAAAAAATTGGCAATTCCAACAGGATAATGCTGCCATTCATGCATCAAAGTCAACTAAAAATTGGTTTGCTGAAAAAAAGTTAATGTAATTGATTGGCCATCACGGAGTCTTGATATAAACCAAGGGAAATGTTAACAATGGAAGTGTTAAGAAAGCGACGTGCAATATTTACAGGCGCAGATGCGTTTTTGCGGGAAATCGAACATATTTTCAGACCCATCGAAAAATTCTCTAATTAGTCTGGAAACAGGGAAACCTAATTCTTGCATTCTGTGAAAAAAGGTGAGATTGGCTATAATGTAATAATCTTAATCTTCGTTTTGCCCGAGCAATACTGAGCCTATTCACTACATTTTTAGTAGACGTTTCCTTTTTTTTCTTTTTTTAGGTATTCTTTTTTTCCGTTTGCTGGATTCGGGGGCAGTAGGGACCCACGTTCTAACATAACCTAAATAAAAGTAAAATGTTTATATATATATATATATATATTATATCCAGCAAACGGAAGAAAGGAATACCTAAAATAAGAAGAAAAGGAAACGTCTACTAAAAATGTAAAATGTAGTGAAATCGTTAAATTAGAGAAAGGAACGTTCTAAAACAGAAGTAGAATCAAGAAGTCAAGCAGGAAAAAACAAGAAAACGAAGTAAGTACAGATAAATTTGTGAGTAGCATATTTTCGTTTAAAAAAAGAATTAAAAATAAGCGCATATTGATAGATATATGAGAGGAAAAAAATTAATAAAATTAGCAGTGTTAGTGGCAATGGTGTTTCCTATTCGACCAAAATTTTTACGCGTGTGTGTTCTGGCATAAAAACGTAAAGCAAACTGAACTGAAAGCTGATTCATTTTTCTGCCACACAATTTTACGCATATGTATTCTTGGCCTACTGTTTTGCTCTATTTGTTGTTTGTTTGAAGATACTTGAAAAAGGCTTATTTGGCCACAGTGTGTTTTTGATAAATAAAAAAAAAAATAATAATAAGTACAAAATAATTTATTATTCATCTTCTATTTAAAATTGTATTACAGAAAAAATCTCATCAGTTTCCTCATCTTCCTTTTCAGATGATTCTTTGTGATATATTGACGAATTAAATGTGAGCATTTTTGCTGATGGTATGAAGTTATAACAGCACATATTTCTGTCTTCAAACATCATTTTAACCCGGAGAATTGAAGAAAGAAGTTCTAGCCCCATTCTGTTTCGGAGTTTTGTTTTTGTTGCAGTTACTCTTGAAAACACTCTTTCAACAGTAGCATTGCTAATTGGCAAACTGAACATAGTCAATGCAAATTGAGACAATTCTTTCAAAACAAAATCACCAGCCGAATTTTTAATAGTTATAGCTTTGCACCAGAAATCTGTTCCATCTGTCGGTATGCCATCAGGAAAAACATTTTCCCAGTTGATCGTTAGCAGAGAACGCCACTGATTTTCTATCTCACCAATCTGAGATCTCTCAGATAATTCTAATGATAGAGAGGAAAATGGTGGGCGTGTGTGAGACAAGCAGATCTTAGGAGAAAAGTTACGAATCTTCAGAAGAATCTCCATATTTCTTGGTATACGATTTAATAGTTCCTTACATGCTCTTTTTAAAAATTGGAAACAACGCTGTTGTATGTAATGCCCTTGTTCTGAAGAAATCTTTCCCAAAGCTAAGTTCTCCACTAATAAATTGGAAAATTCGTAACCGAAATCAGCATCCTCGTATGAAACGTAATCCTCTTCATCAACGTTGTTTAAGATATTTTCAACATTTGCATAAGATGGGGGTAAAATTCTTCTCAACAACGATATAACAAAGTTGCGTAAATCTTCTAATACACCGCAGCTATCGGCCATTTCCTTTTGGAAAAGTAAATTTATTTTTTCAAACTCACTCAGTACCGGCTCCATGAATGTTAAATACAATTTGTTCGCAGCATCAGAATACATAGCAGATAGTTCTCTTGCATAATATCTATCACAGTTGGAAGAAACCATTTTAAAATGCAATTGTAAGGCATCCCATTGATGTAGGATTCTCTTTACGCAGTTGCTTCTTGCTAGCCATCGTGTAGGAGAAAGAGGAAGAATTTTCAGGGGTTCCTCGCCATCATTTATCAATTTATATAGCTTCATATAGGAATCACAGCGCAAAGCAGATCTGTGAAACCAGTTATACGTTTCTCTGAGTAAATAATCTATATTTCCAGGCAATTCCTCTGACGCGTGTGAACAGGATAAATGAAGAGAATGACAGATGCACTATATATATTTGGGTTATCCTTCTTCATGCGTGTGTAAAGAGAGTTATTAATACCGCACAGGTTAGATGCACCATCAGTTGCAATAGCAAAGCATTTTTGAATATCAATGCCAACATCAGACAAAAAGTGTGTAACAGCATCATGCAGTGCCTCTGCAGTAGTAACTGTGACAGGAATCAATCCGAGGAATTGAGATACTATTCGATTATCCTTTGAGTTATAATATCTGATACACAAGCATAAATGTTTCACACAAGAAATATCGGTTGATTCATCAATGATAAGAGAAAAAATGTGATTCTTAATATCCTCAATTAATTCTTGTAGCAGTGCAGGAGCAATGACATTCTTAATAATAGCAGAGCACTTACTTCTATGCATTTTTAAACTTTTTATGTATATCGCCATCGATGATGAACTCGACGAAGGAAATTCATTTTTTACCAAATCTGTCAAATGATCAACATTTCTAATGCTTGTATGGCAGGCAACAAACGCAGCTAATTTGAGTTCAAGTTTAGTGACCTTACACTTTTCAGAAAATATGGTTGTCAACCTTTGTTGAGACGGCGAAGTTATGCACGCAGCATTCTTAGCATGTTTTGCAGTAGATGCATGTTTGGTTAAGTCAGTTTTGTGGGCTCTGAGATACACTTTACAAAGTTTACAGTATGCTTTTTCACTGTCATTCCCTACTTCTTCGATCCATTTGCTAAATTCTTTATCTGACAGCCATGAATTTTGGAAGTTTTTATTATATTTACTCCACTTACCCATTATGCTGGTATGACCAATACAGTAACACAATTATATTTGCAATGTTCACGTTTATAAAATACCGTTCAACTACTAGACCTAGGCACTCACCCAGACAACACGATCCGTTTATCCGTTATACTGCAAAGGTGCGAACTCAACAAATGTCTACGTTGCCAGATCTAAAGTTATTAAAACGTAACATGTAAAGTATTGACCTTTTAGCATAGAGGGAACAAAAGAAGCGCGACCTTGTCAATTGGACCCACCTGCTGTCAGGTAATATACCACTTGTAAGGTGTTGATTTGTAAACAGAGGGAAAACAAAGAAAGCGCCGACTTTGTCAATTGGACCCACCTGCGGTCAGGTAATATACCACTTGTAAGGTGTTGACTTGTAAATAGAGGGAAAACAGTAGACAATCCACAATTTTACAAGCTGACCTTGCTTGTGAAATTGTGGATTGTCTACTGGAGCGAACGACGGATGGAAAACGGAAGCAAAGTATCTTTATCTTTGTTAAACGTTGCAACTTTATATATACAATTAAGTGTAATGAAATTAAATAAAACTTTATTAGTTTTGTATGATACAATAAATGTTTTGCGATTTTATATGAAAATAAAAAAGTAGCGTATTTTTAAGATTTGTAGCCTGAAGATAATTATCACTAGCCCAAAAAGTAGCGTGTCGCCCAATTTGAAATTTTTGTAGCGAGGGCACTTAAAAAGTAGCCCAATCCGCTACTTGTAGCCCAATCTGGCAACTATGTCTGATTGGCCGCAAGTTGTCGCCGTAGAATCCCTTAAAAGCTAAGGGTGGCGAGGGAAACGGGGAGAAGGGCAAGAGACTGATAATACGGTAGTCTCAGGCACTTGGACAGCCCGCTGAGCGTAGAGAGAGTGTTCTCCTCTGATAACGATCTCAGGGACGGGTAAGTGCGGAGGTTGGACAGGCCGTATAGTTGAGCCAACTCCGGAAAGGCGACCTGAATTCCCCGAAGTTTAACAGTCCCCAAAAGACAAGCCGATGTGAGATACCACATCTTTGTTACATAGCGTATGTAATGTCGAACATTGTACATCTTGTAAATATTTGTTGTGCAAATAAACTGTATATATTTACTTGTTGAGTGTGGAGGTGTAGCTTTCCTCGAACCATCTTACGGACATTCTCGAGTCACAAAACCCAACTCGAGACGATTCATCGTAAAGATCGTGACGGATTAATAAGGATCTTCACTGAAGGACTAGGACCTTTATTTTATTTTGCTTATGGGACTAAAATTTCTAGTTATTCAGCTGAAAACTGACTACAAGAAGCAAATCATAATATGTAATAAAATGAATATAAGCGATATAGTTCGTGAGCAAATATAATTTTTAATATATTATAATTAAATGTTTCATACGAAGATTTAGGTGAAAAAGTTTTGAATAATTTATAAAAAAGAAGATTTTTTATATATTTGATTTATACTGTTTAATTCTGATAGGAAAAAACTCGCATTTACAAAATAATTGAAAGAATTTATGTAATTTTAGAGTTAAATATAGTACAACTAATTCTCATTTTTATAAATTCAAATTACTTTATTTTCGAAAATAATATATATATATATATATTTTGTTTAGTTTAAGTATAATTCTTATCCTAATAAAGGATTGTAAAAATATAGAGCGAAATCTGTAACAGTTAGCGAATACATTAAAAGTAATTTTAATTACGAATTTAATTATGAGTAATATTTTGGATATAAAAGATAGAATGGTTACAATAAAATTATTTAATTAATTGTGCGTTTGTCGATATAATAATATGAATTTCATATTTGTTAAATAATTTACAAAATTTATAAATAATACTTTGTTTACTAATTATTTTTCCAGATTTTATTTACAGTATAACAGAGGGAAAGTATGGCGATCGATCAAAAAAATGACCATCTCACAAGACATTTTTGACACAAGAAACCTTGAAGCCTCAAGATATGCGAAAAAATTCGAGGTATTTTTTTTGTATGTATAGATGTTAGTGTATGTGGGGACATGATTTTGTTCACCTTCGTTGAAGCTTAATAACTGTTGTTTTTCTGTCAAAAATTCCTGAAAATTTGCAGGGAGGTTTATGTATTAGGGGATTGATGCTGTTAAATTTTCGTGGTTAAAGGTCGAGGGACTGCGGAGATAAAAAGGGTTGTGTCGTATCTCGAATAGGGTCACCTGAAGATTTTCTTTGTTATTAGCATTTAGAAATTTTTTTATAAAACTTATTTCTATCCTCAAAATTAAAGTTTTTTACTATTTGATATTAATTAATTAAAGATATAAAAAGTTTTTTAATAAAATATCGTAACAGATAGCGCCACAAGCAATTGTTGCTGGGAAAGTTACGCAACTCTTTGCTGGATAAGTAAAACAGTAAATTATTATTATCAGGATTTAGAGTCTGTTAAAGGATTTGGGATAAAGAAAAAAAGAGAATGAAGCGATGAAAAAAGAAAATAAAAAAAGGACGAGAAGGTTGCAGTAGGGTACTGAGCAGCTAGTGTTAATGAAAAAGTATTAAAATAAATACATTTGTTGATATTGTTTACATAATAGTTGGAATTACATAAAGTAACAGATTCCCTAAAATGATATAGTTGGACAGAAGAGTGAAAGGCAATATAGATCCTAAGTAATATTTACAAGCTATATGTAAGATGATAAACAATACAGATATTGGTTTCGCCTAACAAACTAAAAACTTATATAAACAAAAAAAAATATTAAAAGAAATGAAAAAAACTTTTTCATTTCTTTTATGTAAATATTTTGTAGTTAGAAATTTACATCGTAATAATAAGAGGATTTACAATATCTGGTTTTGACTAACTCAATTTCGCATTCAACGTTTTCTAAATTTCGGTCCTTAACTTATTTAACAATGGTACGAATTAATTTAAATATACTTTTTAAAAGTTATGTTTACTTTATGAGTTTTCAACTGATAACACAAATATAAAATTTTAATGATAGGACAGTTAAATCCAGTATAATCAATTTTCTTGTTTACAGAAAGGTTTTATTTCTTTTTGTTTAATTCCGATTTTGATGTAAAAAGATATTTAGTAAAGTATATGCCAAGTAAAAATGTCACTGACTTATAATACTATGTATAAAGAAATCAAAGTTTCCGATTTTCGGGGATGATTTCTCCGCCCCCGAACACCTGAAGTAATTTCAAATAAGTCGTTCGAAAGAAAATTGTTTTCATAGGTAGTATACAAAATTTTAAGATTTTTTGTAATATGATTGCCGAAATATAAGCAATTGAAAGTGCAAAAACACCAAAAAAAAAGTTGTATTTTCCTTTTTTTACTTCATCCGGCATTGCAGACGCTCGTAGAGAAAGAACTACTGGGTCTAGAAAGCTCAAATCTTAAACTTAAGCCTTTCTCGTTATCAGTGAGGAGCTGGTAAAACTTCCGGGTCAATAAGTCAAAGTTCACGGAGTTTCTCCATTGAGTTAATTCAGTTTTACGGCTTAATTTTATAGTAATAAGGATAAAATTGCATGGAAACAAATGAGTTTTGTTCAAAATGTTACTCAGAATTACAAAAGCTCAAATTTATGCCAATTAAAACTTTTATAATGATTTTTCTAAACGATGATAATGATAATAAACGAGATTAATTTTTAACCTAAGAAAGTGGGGTCGCCGAGCGCCAACCGAATTGTACGTCATCGTCTTATGTCTTGACGTAGTAATACAATTATTAACCAAAAACAATTGATATTGAAACAAAAACATCTGAGATGTAAAAAAAATTTCGCCAAGTAAAAGCTTGGAAGCGGTACTCACAAGATTTTTATCTGTACAGTATTATTGTTTTCTACATTTCGCCTCCAAGCGCAAAGCTTATCTTTACCAAAGAAAAGGTCCTAAGAAAAATTTTGACAGACGTCTAAATTGTCATAAGTTTTTACTTGGCGAAATTTTTTTTACATCTCAGATGTTTTTGTTGGATTTTTATATACGATATATATATATATATATCGTATATATATTGTACGTCATCGTCTTATGTCGTATGAGTTTGCAATATATATATATATATATATTGCAAACTCAAACATTATTTTCGAATTTCATTTAAATATTTTACATTAGGTCATTTATAATTAAAATTACAATTTAAATATATCTTTACCGTTTTTATATTATAATCATAAATGACTTAATGTGAAACACATGAAAAATTCACTTTGTTGTCATATATTCTCTCCAAGAAGAATTTCTGCAATGCATGTTTGCTATTAAATTGACAGATGTATATATTTTAAACATATATAAAAATTTTAAATACAGTTTGAATTAATAAGAATTTTCATCAAAGAAATGTTTATGCCGCTATTTCTAAATTTAGATTTGACAATAGATTCGCTACAAATTAAATTTAAGTTGTCTTTATCTTTGTAGAAGTTCGAATTCGAATCTAATTCTTTCTTGCACTTTTCGCTTCGACTCTGCTATACTTTTCTATAAGGGCTCTAATAAATTATCGCTGCTAATATGAATAAATTATAATTTATTCATATTAGCTGATATGACTGTAGTTCAATCTCTTTTAATGAGCTAAAATGTTAAGAAGTTCGATTAAAAAAATTATAAAATAAATTTAAAATAAAGTGTAGAATATATATATTTTAAATTTTTATATTTTAATAGATTTTAAGAATAAATTTTTCTTACTTTAATCTTAATTTAAAAGATGATGATGATAAAATTTAAAAATTTATAAATTTGAATTTATTTCACTAATAGCAATAATATCAAAGGTTATTTTATTTAAGGATCAAGATTTTTATAGAATAAAAAAATGTCATCCAATATCACTTATCATAAAACATAAATATTAAAAAATATAAATTTATATCAATTAATTATCTATTTGACATATATCACGAAAACATTATACCATTTATAAATAATATTGCCACTAATAATAATTGTTTAAATTAAAGTAATATTTCTTAATAAATACTTTTTCATACTTATATGAGGCCTACACAAACATTTGATATGTAAGAAATGAACAACGGACATTGTTTTAACCTATAATATTAATACTTTATAAGCAGTACTGATGTATAAAATTCAGTTGTTATATCAATATAATTCTTATTTACTCTAATTTGAACAGAAAACAATTTTTACTGTGAGGAACAAAGATTTTTTTTTATAACTTGCCTAAAGTTATGATTAGAAAATTCTTTTCTTGTAGTAAAAATTGAAAATGTTTTTTTTTTATGCAACATGACATTTGTTTAATCTAAGTGAAGCTATTTGGTTTTTTTTCTGTGTTGTTTTATTTTTAGAAAATACAATCGAACTAGTTGAAAAATTGAATACCAAATAGGTCTGTAGAGAATTTTCGGTAAATTTAATGTTATATTTTATTCAGTCGGAGATTTATACTTATTTATAAAAATGTTTAACAGAAAAAAGAACAATGTGCTTGTAAAATCATGTTATTACTAATCTTTTAACAATATTGATTAAAATTAAAAATTTGCCTATAGTATTTACATTAAAATATAAATATTTTAAAGCTAAAAATTTCTATCCATTGTATATTTTTTTTTTATTTTTGCAGAAGCGCAAACTCAAATAAAAGGTCGTTTTCATAACTGAAAATTGTTTTGTACTGTCACTGATGATTGTGAACCACAAAAAATGAAAATCTTGTAGTTTCAATATATTTATATCTTAATTACAATAATAATTTTACATATTAAAAATAACGATTTATAATGGAATTAACTAAAACAATTTATTATAATTTAGTGCTTTTAAAAAGAACGTACAGTATATTGTTTTTCCCTCAATAAACACATTTTCTTATGAAAAGATCAATAATAAATGTAGAATAAAGTGCATAGAATTAATTATTGTATCAATATGTATTCTTTAAAATGCGTTTTCTATTTTAAAGAATATCTTTTTAATAGCAAACTTGAAGTGCAATCTTAAAAAGTGTCTTTAAACTCATTATATTATAATTGTTAAGTCATTAAATACTAAAAAGCTACATATTAATTTTTTAAGGTTTTATTATAATTATATATATTAAAATGATATTTTAATATATATAACTATTGATATATTTAAAATTTAAATCGTATTAATTTTTTTATAATGTAATTATTCATGTTGATAAATATAAATTAAATTATGAACTAGATCATATAAGTTAATTCGTATCTCATTTATTCTGTACTTAAGTATTTTAAAAATTAAATGCAATTATTAAGATATAAATTATTTTTAAATTAAAAATATTGTTATAGATTTTATAATAATTTTCGTTAGTATAAATAATAAGTATTTATTTTTATAAAAATTACCAAATTAATATTTTTGTCAATTACATATTCTATGTAAAAATTCAGTAGAAAGAAAACTGTTCAATTTTAAACATTTATATCTAATTAATTTTAAATTTACAAAATAAGCTAATACCTAAAAATATCTTCATTATATTCATCAATTAATAACGTTTTTCTTTGCATTTCATTTAAATTAATTACTTTCAATAATGACTTTTCTTTTGAAAATCTGTTTAATTACATTAATAAAAAATTAATTAAGCAATTTCTTTATTTTGTTAATAAAAGAAAGACTTAATGAATTCATTTCAAATGTATAATTAAAATATTTAAAACTTTAAATTCTTTAATAATTTCAACATTTAAAATTTAAAATATACGTTAATAAGTTATTTTTTAACAAGTAACAATGGCAAAAATAAAAATATTTTCTTTTTAGCGAAACAAATTCTTTTATTGAATGATTAAAGCATATTTTACAAATTTAATGTACAAAAAATATGAAAAAATTTTATCAAAGATTTTATATAAGTATTATGATAATTACAGTGATATCATGGTTGATAGATGACAAAATTGTTTACTAACATTACTTCAGAGTCCTGATAATTGATTGTTTTGATGACTTAATTTATATACTATAAATAATCAGAAATTTGTTATTATCACGTTTCTTTATTAAATTATATTAATAAGCTTTAAAAATATTAAGTTCCATATATGACATATGCGTTTTATTAAATTACAGGCATTATAATTAGAATATCTGATGTTTTTATTAATTATATTCATAATTATTTTCAATAAAACAGAAAAATTATGTAATTATTAAATCGTATTTTATAGACTATGAATAAAAAAAAATTTCAAAAATTTATTATAAATGGACTGTGATTATCTTGGTCATTTTACTTATATTTCGCATAAGGGAGCATCAATCATAGATTATATTCTACACACTGAATTTTTATTGCATTTATGTATTAAGTTTCAGGTAACGAATGAAGATAAATTTGATTATTCCCTAGTTCGATTAATTCTCAGGATAAGATCAAATAATTTATCTTTAGAAGGAAATACTAGAACGGAAGGTAAATCAGTAATATTTATAACAAATATCAAAGCATATCAAACAGAGATACATGAAAGGATAAGACTTATTCAGATTGCAACATCTTTAAGCGGTCATGCAGAAATGTATAAGAAATCGAAGGAATGAAGTTTTTCGTATTCATATATGTGAAATTAACCAGGAGAAATTAAAGTATTATAAAAAACCCAGCTCAAATTTAAACAAGACTAGTTTAATTTTGATTGTTTGATAAAAGATTAAAAACGAAGTATCTTGTCAACTTCCGAAATACTAGAACAAGAGAACTGTTAGTTAAAGAGTAAGAAAAGATAGTAAAAAAAGATACATTAACTTTTTAAAAGCTAAGTAAAGAAGATATTACAAACTATTAATTAAGAAGTTAATAGAATCAAATAATTTTACTTTTCTTGATTAATAATTAAGAAATATCGCCCTACATATAAATGAGAGAGTAATAATTTTATACATTTTGAAAAAAGATATGAATGTTTTATAAGGACAGCGAATCAGACTAATTTGTATGAATTAGAAGTCGAGCTGGAGAAATTGGAAGTGCGGCCAGTGTTTAACGATCCCATTCAAGTTGCAGAAATAGCAATGGCAATTGACAAAATAAAGGAAAAAACAGCTACTGGGTAGCACTTAATTCCGATTGATTTTTTAAAGCGTCTACCAAAAGAAGCTTTTGAAATTATTGGCAGATAGTTATAATTATGTATATGAATATAACTTTTTTCCAAATACGTGCATTCAGCTTTTTTTTTCGAATGATATATAAAAAGAGCGATAAATTAAATCCCGGTAATTACCGATCAATCGCGATATTGTTTGTTATTGGCTTTACTAGTTATAATTTTTTTATGAAACTCACCCCTACTCTCAAAATTAAGCTTTTTGCCATTTTATAATAGTTTAAAAAATATAAAAAAATTTTGATAAAATATGACAACAGATGGCGCCACCAAAATTTGAAATGTCGCCAGGGAAAGTTCAGCAACTCTTTGCTGCTTTATTAATATATTATCTCCAAATATGAAAAATTATTTATTGTAACTGGAAAACTAATCCATAATACGAAAAATAAAAATTTACTTTAATTTGATTTTTAATTTATTATAAATGAGGAATATTATCGAAACTTAATATTATTAATAAGTATTACTTTATATAATTTGTAATTCAAGTATCTATTACCGTAATTTAAATCTCATAATGATAATTAATATTCTTAATTACAGTACTTAATTAAGAAAGTAGCAAGCGAATTAAAAATAAAGAAAGCAAAAACATAAGTATATTTATTTATAAATTAGAGAAAACACAATTTTAATTTTTGTTATCGCTAATAAATACTAAAAACTAATTATTATGAATGACTATTATAATTTTTTTAGCAGAAAAAGAGAAAACAGACTCACTTTCTTGATTATAAGCAGCAAAATGCTAAAGATATTTAAAAGCAACGTTTGCTGTATCACAGACTCAGTTAATACAGCTTTTAGTGTTCCCTTTAAGTAAAGGATTTCTCAAAATGAAAATGCAAACACAAACTTCAAAGGCATTTAGAAAAGTTTTATAAAATCGATACCTTTCTCATTAATAGTAATGATTTTACAAAACTTTCGATTTTACACGCTTAATATTTCGACGTAAAACGTATTTTAAGAACATTTTAAAAAATACTTAATACCAGATTTGTATCGATTACTTGTTTATTACGATTACTTGTTGTAATATTTGAACGGTAAATATTAAAAATAAGGATAAGAAAACAATCAAACAAATAAGGATAAGGTTATTTCTAATCATAAGCATAATACTTATTCAATGCTAGTTTTAATAATAACTTTTGAAGTATTTACGTGTTGTTGCTCATGCACAAATACAAAAAAAAAAAAAAAAAAAAAAAAAAAAAATTTCGATGAAACTAAAGCGAGTTTCTCAAGTACTTTCTTCCTTAAATTCGAGAAACTCAAGCAGTCGCACATAGGGACAAATCTCAAAAATATGACTCATAAAGCTTAGACTGGTCTTTTTCATTCTTTGATTCAATTCACCCTCACTTACCTAATACTTATAGCGAACAAGAAAAAGAATAGAACAATGTATAATATAGGCTATAGAAGTTTTATAAGATGTAACAAAGTTGTAAAAATAAGCTTCAAGAAACTTACATGGTGGTTAATGAATTAATACGAAAAATACATCGTAAAAGTTTATTAAAAAAAGGTGCTGAGTGAATAAATCTATCCTCTTTGTATAGTATAACAGTTATGTATTTAGATGATAAATGAATATAAATAATTTTCTCTAACGAAAAAATAACTTAATTTTATTAAATACACGTAATGAAATTAATAATATTAAATTGAATTAATTAGACGTGTATATGTTACATTTTCTTGAAAATTTAATAGTAAAAGATAAATTTTAATATAATATCAATTTACAAGTACACATCATTTCTAAAACACTGTCATAAATCAAAATCACGTAAATAGAAAAAATTCTTATTTTTTATTGTCGAAATTTGTAAGTACTTTCGACACAATGCTCTTCAAATAACATTAAATTGCTGGAAAACATCTGTTCATCTATCGCAGAATGATTGTAAATAAAATAAATGAAAGTGACGATTAGGTTATTGACCGATAGAAAAGAAAGAAATACAAAGTGAGAAACGAATAAGAACACGAAAGAAGCAAATACATATATTATCAGATATTTCCTTATTTAAAAGTAAAAGAAACAAACGTTATTGAAGAAAATATGTAATCAGAACAGAAGTTAGAGTAAAATAAAATTGTTGATTAATTAATTAAACTGTAATTATAGATAGGAAAATCTGTAATACAATATAAACTTTCAGTAAACTGCAGAATCGCATTAGAATAAATCGCACAACGAAAAAGACTAAAAGAGAGCAATAAAATGTCGATTGAAATTTGAAAGCCGTTTAATTGTAACGAGCGGGAATTTCAAGCTTGCCAAACTAGTGATTACGGTATTTTCTTCTCGTAAGTATTGGTTGGCGCTGGTTTTATCGAATATTTCGTCTAGTAAATCAGTAAAAGATATAAAAGATCGCTGTATTGAATTCTTTTCTTATATATCGTGTAAGCCTAGTCATAAATCAGGGTCACAATGAAAATGGCTCTGAGGTTTGAACGACGTTTAGATGTAATGAGAAAATTCTTATTTGATTTATAGGTAAAAAAGAAGCTGTTTGAAATATCAGTAGGTGTCTACATATATTTTAGTACTGACGAAAAGAAAATTTGAGGAAAAGAACGGATTTTCCATAAAGATATTTTCCAATCTTTATTTTCTAATAAAAATTCAGCAACGGGTTGCTTTACTTTCCCGACATTTAAAACTAAGTGTGTGACGCCATCTGTTATAATATTTTATTTAACAACTTAAAACTTTATGTCTTTAATTATTATAAAATTGCAAAAAGCTTAATTTTGGGGATAGAGATTTATAAAAATTCTCAATAATTGTAAATCACTTCGAATTTCGTTTTTTTTAATGTCCACGAAAAACTATATATATTTTAACGATAGATATTTTACTCTTCTAAGATACCTCTCGTCAATCCTTTGGAATTACTTTCTTATTTAATCACGTTAGGGAATCCATCTCTAAGTTATCCAATTCTAAACATAGTCCCGGCTAGGAACAGGTAACAAATGTTCTAGTATATTTTATTACCTTAACGTTATTTCTATCGAAACTATCGTGTTATTTCAAATTTTCTATGAATTGCTTACCTGAGTCTATATCCCTGATCAGTGGGTAAACTATTTTAACTGTTATTCGAAATAAGGATGTCAATACCTGTAAGCCGATATCAATCTCTTTTTTGTTAAAAATATTTGAACACTACCTACTAGATTATATCTACACTTTACTTCATGCTAGAATTTCGCCTTATCAACACTATTCGTTAAGTACCGTTCTACAAGTCAATTTTATATTTAAGTCGGTTTTAACAGAAAAATCCACTTATATTGTTTTTCTAGACATCAAACAAGCTTTTTATTCTGTACCATCCTCCTATTTATTTGATATTTTGTCCGGTTACTTTGATACACATCCTCTTATTATTCGTTGACTGAATAACTGTATGTTGAACTAGGAGACTTGAAGTTTTGTTTTTTCCCCTTTATATGGAAATTCATAGCATCTAGTTCTCAACAGTCTCTCTTTTAAATTTGTTACATAGATTTCATTTTAGCTACTACTAATATAAAATCAAACTTATCTTTTAACGCTAATGATCTAAAACTAATAAATTTAAATCTTACAATCTTACAAAGAGGTATTTTTAGCTTACATACAGTTTATAAGTAAAGAATTAACGTGCAAGATAAACTGTCGTAAAAGGTTATTTGCTTCTTCGTAAACCTATAGCCCTTTCCTTTTATTTGAATGGCAAGTCCATCGATTATATTTACCAGATCAATAATTTAGGCATTATATTTGATCAACGGCTTACGTTCAGTATACACATTGAAATAAACCAGCAACGAGTTGCTCAAATTTCCCGGAAACATTTAAAATTTTGGTGACGCCATCTGTTATCATATTTTATTTAAAGAACTTATTATATTTTTAACTATTATAAAATGGCAAAAAGCTTAATTTTATAAAAAAAACAAGAAATTGTAAATGCTGATAAAGAGTAAAATAGTCATTAAGTCCGACCCTACTGGAGATAAACAGGATTCCATTAACTCCCCACCTTTTCGACATGTAATCACCAAAATTTAACAGCATTAAATACCCTAATATATAAACTTCCCTGCAAAATTTCAGAAATTTTCGACAAAAAGCGCCGGAGTTATTAAGCTTCAAACAGGGTAAACAAAATCGTGTCCTACACATACATACACACACCAATATGCGTACATACAAAAGTTACTCCCCTCCCAATTTTTTTGCATTTCTCTACGTTTCAAAGTGTTTTAAGTCCAAAAATGTAAAAATCTTGGGGCGATCATTTTTTGACTGATCGCCATACTTCGTTATATACTGCTCTGTTATATACACAGTCAGGAGAAGCGTTTTATGGAGCAATTATTGCCACTTATCAAATTGCTCTTGTTTTAGAACTTTACTCTTTACTTATTTTCAGTCGATTGTCGAGTATTTACTTCCAATTTGGGCCACTGCTGCTCATCTTCATCGAAAAATTATAGATGCTCTAAACAAGATTTATGTACTTATAAACAAACTTTCTGACATGTGCCAATGATAACGGGAGGGTTGCCAGATAAAGGGGAAATTTTTCCAGAGGCGCCGGTAAGACTGGTCTTTTTATATTCATAGGCGCCGGTGACGGTCTATAATTTTTTATGCTGCTTTAATAAGTCCCATATACCAATGTTGCCAAATGGATTTTCCCGCTTTAAGTAAGTGTATTGAATGTTTAAAAAACGTATTTTACTATTTGAATAGTAAAATACTTGCATGGCGTTTCTCTATAGGATAAACTTAGACATATCCTATTCGTGTTATTCCTAATATGTGATGTGCATTGTAGTTGCTCTTCCCAATTCATGTTTGCACTTTCTTTTGCAACTAGTAATAAATAAAATAAATAAAAACTCTTTTATACAATGAATCAATCAATCATTTAGATTGGATTATGTCCAAACTTCAATCTAATAAAAAATCTTTTGAAAGAAATAATAAATTTTAATAAATTTAATTTACGCTAATAAAAAAATAATTTAATTCCGTTTAAAAACTGAAAAATAAGTTGAAACTTGTACAAAGAAAAGTTTTGCTGTTTAATAAAACACAGAATATTCTTTCTATAAAAAAGAAAAGAAACTTTTAGATAAAATACATTCCAATTTTTTAAGATAGCTATTAAAATATTTATATTATTATTAATTTTGTATAAGTTTACTCACTTTTATTTTATTTCATAGAAGTTATATAAATTATTTTTATTATAAACAGTGTTCTTACAACATTTGACAAGATCTATCATTATTAAAAGTTTAAAAGCTCAAAAAGTCAAGTTGAACATTATTTTGCTTAACTTACTGAAAATAATTATCTGTGTATTTTTCTGTTATTTCTATTTGTTTCAACTAAATAATTTTTAAAGCTTAATACATTCATTTTTGATCTTTTTCCCCAATATCAATTTACAGTACATTAGACTAGTTAGGAGTGAAGTGGTTTACATTAGTTTCAAGCTCTAGATCCAAGAAATTAATTGGTAATAAGTTTTGCGGAGAGCGGTACTTCTTGGTGAAAATTTTCAGAATCAGCAGTAGCATGGTTGCTTCAACGTCCAGAGTTTATTTCCGTAACAAAATTTGCGAAACCTGTTGTGACAGTCGCTGTCTTCAACAATTCTCTACTACTCTATTAACTTAAAGTTGTGTTAAGTGAAATATTTCACCAATAATGAAGAATATATTTTTTTTCTGCTGTTTTTACGTAAGAGTCAAACCTTCGTTCTTCATAACTCAGTAGTGCTGCATTGGTGTAGTTGTATTGCTCGGGTAAACACGTGACATTTTCCAATATGGCTGTCATCGGGGTGAATTGGTTCAATTTTTATGGAGTGAAATCAGTTACGACACTTAAACTTTTCAATACTTTTAGATAGTGCTAACGTAATAAATCGTTTTATGAAAACTAAAAAAAGGGTTAGATAGTTTATGTACGGTACATATTATTTACAATATTAAAATATAATATTAAAATATAATTTTAATATTATAAATAATATGGTGTATTCTTATAATATTTAATCAATCAAAAATTTTAACGGATTTACAAATTAATTTAATTACACAGAAAATAAAATTTACTAAGTAATTAATCATGTTTGTTAGTTCTAACACAAGATTTATCTATAAAGACATGAACAAAAAACGAAGCTTAGACTGTCCTAGCAGTAATAAATGGGATAACACAAAGAAAAACACGCTCTGCTTATTGTATGCCAATGGAATTTGTTCAAAAACACCTGAAATCTAAGCAAATGCTAACTGGATTGCAATATGGAAGTTACTTTCAGGAATATTGTGTTGCTGCACAAGGAAAAGTGCAGTTTGTCTGTGGTATGTAAATTGTTGTTTGTATTATATTGTATTAATATTATTTTTAATGTGCTGCAATACAGATTTTAATTACAGAATAGATTCTGACTTACATGGAAAAGATAAATAAACCATTTCACTCCATATGTTTCAAGTGGGGTAAAATGCGTAATAAGCCAAAGTAAATTTAAAGTTTAATAGCAGCAATTTTAATAAAATTATTTCAGTTTTCTTAATTTTCAATAGTTGATCTAAGCAGATTAACTATATAAAATTAAGAAAACTGAAATAGCAATGAAAAAAGAAACCTTTTATTTTATATAATTACAGTAATTCAATTTATTTTTCTTATCATACTATTATGAGATAACGTTGAACCGACTCATTTCATCTCCAACCATTATATATGTAAATCGTCATAATTCGAACATTATTAATTAATATTTATGTAACAATAATTTTCAATAAAGTTTATAAAAATTGTTATTATGATAATAATAAAAATGAATAAATGATTATGAAGCATTAAATAAAATTCCAAATTTAGAAATGAGTAACATACGTTTACATCAAATATTCGATATATTAAAATAAATGTTTAATTATTTTTGTTTTAATATATTTTACTTTTCTCGTTATATTGACAGATTGGACATAATAATAGTCAAGTTTACCATAAAATTTAAGCACTTTATAACGTCAATTAAAGTTTACAAAACAATGATGTTTCACAAAACAGACAAATTACAACGTTAAAACATTTACAATGTAAGCTTCCACACACAAATAAATTAAAGTTCGATTATTCCACCAAAATCCTTACAAAACGGAAAAACACCTTGCGAAGCAATCTCTGAGATTCAGCCAGTCGCGAACTCCTTCGACGACGGACAATGAAACAGCGAGACGAAAACAACCTTCTTAATCGTGTTCGTTTGACCAACCCGCATTCCCGCCAAGACTCGACCTTTTTATATGGATTGAAGATAGGATTTTATTGACCAATCAGCGCTTCGTAGCTCTGTCGGAGAGGTCCGGCGATGTTTCGATGATAGGCGGCCAATCAGTGATCCTGCTTTTGAAACTAGCAGGTCGTTTCTCCAACGTCGACCGTTGCTCGTTTGAAAATAGAGAAAAACGGCGGGAATCGTACGTCCAGACGACTCTAATCCCGACAATAATATTAATATATTTTTTTAAAAATGTTTAAAAATGCATTTATTGGTCATGAAAATTTTTTATAGTGCATTTTCACATACACATTATGATTACATTTTATATTTGGTTATTATTATTGGGTTTCATGATAGGGAGAATGATGGAAGTGGACCACCCTCTAAAACACAATTAAAATCCATTGACATCGAACTTAGATATGTCGTCAAAGTTTCAGCCCTCTATCTTAATTAAAAGTGGATGAAATTTCAGTTCCAAGATTTAAGGACATTGGACAAAGGGATTAGAAGGCCGAAACCAATCGATATAGCCTTAAAAAATAAAATGAAAGAAGTGGGAAAAGTTGAAGAGAAAGAAATGAAGAAAAGGAGGGTAAAGTATGAAAACAGAACTATGAGCGTCCTCGGATCCGTTTATTAATTAAAGAATAAATACACGGTTACAATGTGACATATATTGAAATTTCACAGACTGAAGAATTGGACAAACATAGACAGTACATATGAACGGATGACTTACATTGCAGAAAACCGTTGCTCTTTGTGGAACAGTGCACAAAAAAAATAAAACACAACCTTCAACATGAAGGATGTATAAGAACAAACAAAGGAATAAGTGTAACCAGATACAGAAATTACACTTATTCCTTTGTTTGTTCTTATACCTCCTTCATGTTGAAGGTTGTGTTTCATTTTTTTGGTCGAGGTCATTTGGTTATTTTTTTGGTTGTGGTCGAGCTTATCAGCTAAACCGGTGCCAGTGACAGAAGGAATACACCATGTTCATCATGACACAAAGAATACAATCGATACAGCCGAAGCCAGAGACAGGAAGCGGGTAACACCAGAACAGAAGATCTAACCACACCCCCAGGAGGTAGCAGCTCACCTACAGCTTTGTAGCTACATGGGGATGTTACCGGAATACAAGAGAACCGCGAAGGAAAAAATCCCCGGTGAAAAATCGGCTTGGCAAGCTAGACCCCTATCACTGAAAGTTTAGGAGCCTAGTTTTTCAAAGCTGCTGTCTGTTTGATTGTGGCGGCTTTGGTATGAACCAAGATGGGGCAATTAGGGTGAATGGCATTATGATTCATTGGCTGTTTCTTGCTTTCTGGAAGTTGTTTGTTTGTTTGATGCAGTTTATGCAACAGGGCAGCAGGTCAGTCTTGCTGCATTCTGAAAATCTGTGATTTTTCATCCAGTGGCTACAGCGTTGATTGTCCGTGCAATGTGATTAAAACCACAGCACTGGTAGCACCTCAACACAAGAACATAGTTGTTCACTTTTATAGTTGCCCAGGAGAAAGAAAGGTGTCTCTCCTTAATGATTAAATCCCTCACCGGTGGGGAACTGCAAGGATGATATGTCTGTAGTTTTCATTAACCTTGTCCCTTGTGAGAGTTGTGCTTATGCGACATGAGGATACCAGGTCTTTCTTCTCAATACTATGCTAAAGATTGTTCTGCTCAAAAATACAATCAATGATGTTTTCCTCTGCTACAGAGCACAGGACATGAGCAATATAATCCATGGTTTCCTGCTTTCGGAAATCTTGGAAGTAACTTTGTCGTTTATAGTTGGTTTGGCTTTGACAGCTTTGCAAAGAGCTTTACTTTCTCCTCTGCTTTCCACCCGAATACAGATACCATTTCCACTGATCTCCTTGATTGCCTTCACATTGATTTTTATGCTCTGCAGTTCTATTTTGTTTTTTTAATTCAGTGTTAACCTGAATTTTCTTTGTGATAGATTTTCTTATTTACTTTAATTTTGATTGCTCCTCAGGATAAATCGAAAAAATTCACTTAGATAGAATTACCTACCGTTTAATGGAATAGTTATTTGATCAAAATAAATTTTATTATTTCTCTGGGAGCATATTGAATGTTGATGATAATTCAATTACTTGCAATTCTCAATTTGCTTGCAAAATATTATTTTTAAAGTAAACTGTTTAATAAAATTTTTTCAAAATATCTGATCGTTATTATTTATGTGAGTTATTTATGTTTTAAAAAGTTATATTATGTTGTTCCATAATAAAAAATTTATATTTTAATGGAATGTTGTTTTCGTATTCATCTAATTTATAAAGACGAATATTTACAAATTTTTTATAAATTTATGTTAACTTTTAGATTGCTTGTATCCATATGGAGAATAATAAAAAAGTTATTTGCAATATTTTTGAAAGACTATAACAACACTACATTTATACGTTCTTAATTAGTCAGTAGAACGGTACTGTACGTTAGTAGACCTATCATATTAACTTAACATATTGCATACGAATTTTTATTATAAAGAAGGTTGTTAAATGATAAATAGTCTGTTTTATTTCAATGTTATTTTGTAACTCAATCGTATCTTTTTTCCTTACTAGTAGATAAGAAATGTTTTTCTAAAAGAATTTAAGACTACATACTAGATGAGTCAATTTCGTTCTGTCCTTTCACACGCCGTTGAGGCAATAATAATTCCACGGCGGAGTCGACCTTTTATTGTAGGCTACTCGTACGCCATACAATGCAAAAAAGTTAAAAATAGTCCTCTAGCGGTGACATACAAATAAAATCAATAAATACATTTTAAAAAAGCTAGAGGACTATTTTTAACATTTTGCATTGTATGGCGTACGAGTAGCCTACAATAAAAGGTCGACTCCGCCGTGGAATTGTTATTGCCTCAATAGCGTGTGAAGTTAACGAAATTGACTCATCTTGTATGTATAATCTTAAGAAATGTATTTTTTCTAAAAGTAAATTCGTCCTGGCAATTTTTTTAAAATATAAATTATTTTAAATTACGTGGTCGTCCGAGAAAATTTATAAAAAACGCAAATATTAGCTTTTACACAGATACACATATCACAAACATGCTATTTATTATTAGCAACCAAGGAAAATTCGTTAATGGAGGAAAAACCAACAATATTCTTCGAGTGAATCTGATATAAAAAAACAAAAAAATACACTTAAATTAATATATTAAATTTAATTGTATTATTTTATTCATGATGGTTGAACGATTTATTATATATTACTTATACTATATTGTATGTGCACTTGTATTTTTACATAGTTAATTTTATTTACAAAACTCAAATTTAAATTTAATCCTTCGAAATGACGGTTTGGATGAGCAGTTTGAAAACTTTTTATTTGTTTTCATTGCTGCTGATTTGTTGATTTTAAATTTGTTGATTAAAATAAAGTTTTTAATCATTTTATTTTGATCTTTAAAGGTGAAAATAAAATGATTAAAGTTTTGTATGCAGTAATATTTACAAAATTACAAAGGTCGAAGTAAAATGATTAAAAATTTATTTTATTTAAGTTCTTCTAACCATTCATGTGAAATAAATTTATTTATTTTCTATATACAGTCAAACCTGTTTTTACGCGGGGGATAGCGACCGCATAAAAGAAAATGCATAAAAAAAATCGCGCGAAACTTCACGAGTGGCTATAAAAAATAGTTTTCGCAACACAATTAAAAAAATATTTTTTATGCGGTGAATAGGGACCGCATAAAAAAAGTCTCACGTAGAAAATAACTCGAAACCGTACGAAATAACTAGGAATTGCTTTTTTAACTCCTTGGGCCTTTTTCTGCAACACCTAATGGGGAAAAAATCCTCTAAGAATTTTAATTTTTATATTAATTAATTATTTCCACTTAAATACGAATCTAACATTAAAAAGTTAAAAATAATCGTTAAATAATGATTTTATTTGATAAATACAGCTGCAGGAAGTGTTATTTCATTTAACAAGGCGTGAAATTTCACACCTGCAGTCTAAAGCTGGAGGGAAGCTAACTTACCGCATCTGTTCAAATATAACATAAAATTTATGGTTTTTATGCTATTAAAATAAGAGGGGACCGAAATAAACGTATGAGAAAAAAATTTTACTGAATAAAAAATGAAAAACCTGCTGATGTCATAGAAAATAACCAATAGAGTTTTTAAAAATTTTACAGGAGTCAATTATGTTCCAATTTGATTGAAATTTTCATTTACCGCACAAAAAAAATCTCACAAAACAAATCGCACAGAAAAAGACCGCACAAAAAACAGGTTTGACTGTATATTACTAAATATTTTGTACATTATTTTATATTTTATTTTCTCCAAATAACATCTCAATAGGAGCACAAATCTATTAAATTGTCAATGAGAAAATTAAAAATATAAAGCTAATTCAGGGTTAAAATTAAATTCAGTCAATGACTAATTTTATATAACTAAAATTCAAATGAATTAATACAACCTCAAAATACTATATAAAAGTAATTACTTAGCTAATTTAACTTAATTTTGTTTATTTTAATTAAATATCTAATTGTTTATATATTTAAATAAATCTAATTAATTAAAGTTTATTTGAAATTGTTTATTTATAATTACTTAGTAAACATTTTTTAGAATATTAAATTTTATAAACTTATTTTGGTTTAAATAAATTTAGTTGTTTAATTTATTAAACCAAATATTTCTATAATATATGATGGCACACAATTACTTACATCCGATTTGTATAATAAAATTTATCAAGTAAACAAAATATTTATAGTATAATTAATTTGACAATTATAAGCTTTTATACGTTTAAAAAATAATAAAACAACACAATTTTGTAGTTTTATTTAGATTGCATCAGGCCAGAATGGATCGCCTACCGAAAGCTTCGACTAAAAAATTTTTGACACACCTACACACCTTATTATGAAACTTAATATCATGTAGATCCGATGGAAAATGATAACTCTCGGATGTAGTGGATTAAGTACTTTAGTAGCTAACATGTTTACAAATTATTCATAATAGACTAATATACTCCTAAACCGTGGTGAATGTATAAGAGAGCGTTTTATAAATCCTACCTACAAATAAGTTAAAGTAATCACTTGAAGTATTAGGAATTCCTGGGAAAAGTTCAATTTTCTGAGAAAATGCAAACAGAAAATTTCCGTTTACAATTAATCCCAACAAGTCCTTTTGAAGCACTTACTCGAAGTACTTTTTCCGATGCGTTTTTCGAAGTGGTTTTTTTTTGGTCCTTATCTGGTGACTTGTCGGTTCCAAATGTAGTAATAACTCACAGATGTCTCACAAGCCAATCTCCGAGTTTTCTGCAAAAATTCCTCATTGAAAAGAAAGAAGAGTAAGATCATGTTATCGTAAACGTCCCATGCGATAACGACATGATCTCACTGTTTCGGCTTCTGTGATGACTAGATGGAACGGAAATTAGACTTCCAATAGAAGACGATAGTTCACATACTTGGAAAATTTAATTCTTAATCATTCGAATCCTTACAATTTTAAAAGACAAATTGAAATAATATATTGAAAAGAAATAGTTTAAAAATTACAAAGAAATATATAATTAATAAAGATATTTTTTACTTACTAAAAATTAATTCTTCGTTAATTAGGCATAAAATTTATAATTTAGTGAAAATTTTTAAAATCGTTATTTGTTAATTTTTTAACGTTTTATCTTTAATTTAATCATTTAATTCTTTTAAAGCAAATATTCATTTGTATTCAATGGTATGTTTTCAACTGATCAAAGTACAACCGTTTCGTAATCGATTTTACATCTCAGTTTGTCCAGTTTTTTTTCTTAAATATAGATATATTTTTTATAATTATTTTTAGAATATTTTCTGGTATTTTCCATAAGATATTGAATTTAAGGAACTAAAATGTTACTCAATTTTTGATGAACACAATTACGAAATTCTCATTTTTACGCCAGTTATACGTAGATCTCATTATTATCAAATGTTACATTTCTATATATAGTAAGTAACTAGTGATGTATATCTTATAAAAATTAATATTAATTTTTCTTGTTTTATAATTGAAAATCGAAATAATTTTTATAATATTTTACTTTAAAAGTAATTGAAAAGCAGAAGTAATGTATATTTTATCTTTTTAATTATTTTGTATTATGAATTATCATTACTGTGTATTTGGCTCTTGATTTACTTCTTAGGAATATTCATAATATAAGTTTTCAATTGAGCATTTCACTAAATAGCATTTTAATTTAAGATAATCTTAGTATATTGATGGCCTACGGAAAGCTTCAACTAAAAAATTTTTGACACACCTACACACCTTATTATGAAACTTAATATCGCGTAGGTCCGATGGAAAATGATAACTCTCGGATGTAGTGGATTAAGTACTTTAGCAGCTAACATGTTTACAAATTATTCACAATAGACTAATATACTCCTATAACGCGGTGAACGTATTAGAGAGAGTTTGATAAATCCTACCTACGAATAAGTTAAAGTAATCACTTGTAGGAACTTCTGCGAAAAGTTCAATTTTCTGAGAAAATGCAAACATAGAAAATTTCCGTTTACAGTTAATCCCAACAAGACCTTTTGAAGCACCTTAAATGTAAAATTTAGTGACAAAATTTAGCTAAATCGTTCAGATCTACGCTACTTAATCAGATAATACAAAGTTTGTTGATTATATAATTCTTTATTCTTTATAAAATATATATATATTTGATAAAAGATAATTTGTTATCTTTATTAGGCGAATTTTTACTTAAAAACATTTTTGTTTTACAATTTATTTTTTAAAAATATAATATTATTATTCTGATATTGAATATCCAATATAGAAAAGTTGCTGGTTGTTGTATATTAAACAATTAGGCATAATTATAAATTTTATAACAGATTATTATAAAATTTTTAATTATGTCTATGAATCTGACAAACATAAAACTTATAAATTTGGAAATGGGTTAAAAAACGAAACCACTCTGTCATCACTTGTCTCGACAAACTCATCTTACGTTAAGAATAGAATTCTCTTTAATAATATATATCATTTTGCTATCGTTAATTCAATTATATTTTATTAATAAACACTGGAAACTTTATGTTGCATTTGTTGACATAACAAAGGTGTGAGAGCCCGGACTTGACAAAAACAAAAATTTTATTCAAAACGTTTTTCCGAAAGAAACAAAACAAATTGTTATGCAAAATTGTTTCTCTCAACAACGATTAGCAGGAAGTGATATTATTTCCCAAGGTCATGCTTCCTTGTCCAGAGATGGCACATCTGAATATGTCACTTTTGACTGTAACGGGAACATAACATCAAAAATCGTTATTGGTTTAACCAACCAACACTGCTTAAAAAGAACATTGACAGTAATGGGGAGGATCTCCAAATAACAGAAGAAAGATTGATGACGGCAGTAGAGTTCGTCCGTCATCAAGAGTCCTTCGTCATTAAGTGTTCGC
Organism: Centruroides vittatus; assembly: GCF_030686945.1. Lineage (NCBI taxonomy): Eukaryota > Metazoa > Arthropoda > Arachnida > Scorpiones > Buthidae > Centruroides > Centruroides vittatus. The sequence continues at coordinate 4,560,821 of NW_027122266.1, forward strand.
TCCAGATTTGAATACACCGCCTATAAAGTCATCGCCGATTTCTGCCAATGATCCGCCAAAAGGCAATACCATTCTCCTACGGAACAAGTCTGCCTGCATGTGTACTAATCTCTTCAAGGAGCCTACAACTTCAGGTATTTAACGACTCGTGTTCACTTGTGAACACTCTCTCTCGCAGTGAGGAGTCCTCGAAGATAGACCAATTGACTTATAAATATAATTCTCCTATCCTATATATATGTAAGCCACTACGTAAATTTCCTATGTAAATTAATTAATACACAGGTATTAATTTTGATAAACAAGTAGCGGAGTGCACTTCATTTCGATTATACCGTCTCTCGGACCTTCATCCCGAATCCGACCGCTTACGCAAGCGCCGCTCGCGCTTGAACAATAATTAGAGACCATAGTGGTTTCTGTTTGTTCATAAGACACAGTGGAGTCAGAATCCTGGCATGACGTCAATGAAGTGCTGCCGACCCTTCGGTCGAGTGGTGCGGAAGCATAGGGGCACTTCACGCATTGTCATAAAGGCATTTGATTCACTTTATATTCAAACATTGGTTAATAGACTTAACTTGAAAGGATCTGGAAAGAAATTCTCAACTTCAATTTTAGTGTTATTTTCTAAATATAAAGTATAATGGTAATCAAATATTTTCAGATTTTATAATAATTTGTGATATCCCTCAGGGTGATCCATTGTGTCTTTGTTTATTTAATTTCTATATGTTGCAGATTGATAACTTGTTTTGAATGAAACAAATGGATCTCAAATATATGAGAAAACTTATCACTATTTACTTTATGCAAATGATCTTGTTTTACTGTGTATTTGCTCCAACAAAAATAGCATTACAACGGAAAATTAATTTATTAAACAATTATTTAAATACTTTGTTTGAAAATAAATATATAAAAAAACTAAAATTATTATACTTAGAAATAATATCAAACTATCATAAAAAGAAAAAAGGAATTTATCTGGATGGTCAATTATTGAAATTGGTTAATGAAATGAACTATTTAGGAATAACATTCCGTCGAAATGGAAAATTTTATTGTCATCTAAATAAGTTAAGTTCATAAGTTCAATAAGTTCATCTAAAGTTAAAATATTAATTGATAATTTGATACATCTATGCTCTTCATTAAAAATTACCAATGTTAATTTACATATGAAATTATATAATTCTCTGATAAACTCGTGAATATGTTATGCAAGTCCTACTTGGGGCTTGGATTATTTGTTCGATTCTTTCTTTGTTAGATTTGTTCAGTTCTTTCTACTCTAAACAATTTACGGAGAAAAATAACATAAAAACGTTATTTTTCTTCGTAAATTGTTTAGAGTAGAAAGAACTGTGCCAGGTTACGCACTTCGATGCGAGACGAACAGAATTTCAAATATTTCCTTTCTATTTAAAAACACTGATCAAATTTTATTATAGATTGAAAAATAGTAATGACGAAAATATCAAGTTTTCTCACCAAATATCAATAAAACTATGCGATAAAATCAATAAAGACAAAAATTTATAGCAACTAAAATTTAACAATATATTAAAATTGTTTGATGTTTCCTATAGACTATTTGAAAATTCGGAGTGTGATTGAAAAGCTGGATATACGTTATTGATGAACACTGTATTTTCTCGATCTATAATCAAGGACCAGAACGATATAATTCAATCGTTGGTCATTTTTCATCATTGGTATCATGAAACCCTGCAAATGCCTTTTCATTTTAGCTATATGATAATAAATACATGATTAAATATAAAAAGAATGATAATAAAGGTCAGATTAAATAAATTCTCGTTATTTTCTATATATTGACTTTATAAAAGATTACTGCCATTGGTGTAATGAAATAGAATTTACTACAATTTATTTATTAAAATTTTGTACAAAATTTATAAATGTGCGTAAACAATATAAGGTTATAGAAATCCTACAGTTGAATAAATCCTTAAATTATAGAGTATTACTTAATACTTTATCAAAATTTCAATTGTACTGCTTGAATGACATTTTTAAATGTGTTACTAAAAAATTAAATAGTATCAAAAAGTAAAATTTATAAAAAGTAACATTGTTATTTGTCGATAACAATATAACTATATAATTTTTATTAAAATATTTGCGTTCAAGTGATTGTGATACAATTAAAATTGTAATTTGATATTTGTAACAATTGAAAACTAATTTATTTATCAAGGAGACAAGTTCTCCTGCTCCTTGTCACAAGTTAAATCTTAAATACAATACATTTGTTAATAATAATATTATATTCATATAAATAGAAAAATGAAATATCTTATTTTATTATATATAAATTTATTATATATAAATTAACTAAATACGATAAAAAGTTAAGATGATATGAAATACTGAAAATAAATGAAATGCATAATTTATTTCATTACCATTAAAATCAAAATGTAATTTAGAATCACCACGTAGGCTACTATATTTTCTTTTTCAATTCGCTTTGTACCTTGAAAAAGACATATGCAGTACATCTATTGGTGTTTAATGTAAAATGATTGTATTTCTATTAACTTATCATAAAATTTATTAATATCGTAAATGTCATAAGCAATAATTACATAACTTATATCACGAAATATGAAATTTTTTGAGAGATTTTTAATTAATATATGTCTGTCTGCCTGTCTGTATGTATGTATGTATGTATGAATGTAAATGTATGTAATATATGTAGTCTTATATTTTCAAATAAATTTAGTAAAAATGAGAATTCCTTTTCTAAATTGTTGTAAATAATTGTATGTAAGAATAAAATTATTTTTATATTATTTAAAATTTGTTAAAAACTAATAACTTATAAATTATTCATTAATTTTTATATAGGAATTATAAAATATAATTAACATAATTAAGATTCGTTATAACAATTCCTAAGATCCACATTAAATAATGTTTTAACAGAATATAAAATTCTACACATGTAAAAATAATTAAAAAATAAAATATATAAAAAACTATTAAAATATTAAAAAGTTTTTATTGTTTCAACTATTGAACTAATTTCAATGTTTTTCATTTCGTTTGATAAGTGTTACCAGTAATTTATCAAAATCAAGATTTTCATGATTCATTTCTTCAAGGAGTATGCCATATTTTACCTTCAGAATTTAATATATAACGATTAATCAAGGACTAAAACCTAAAACCAGTGAACAGATTTAATAAATCATCTTTACACTTTTGAATACAAAAACGATCATTTTTAATAAATTTTGGAATATTACATCAATATATAGAAAAATAACTTCAAATTGTTTTTAAAATGCATGCCAATCAGAATTTATTTCAGTTTTGTTAATTAATTTACATTGAAAAATATTAATATTAAATTACAACACTATAAACGATATAATCGTGTTTTTAAAGTAATTTTGACTTCAAAAATATTTCTTGATTACCATTTACAATTTTAGGTATTTTCATGCACCTATATTTGATATTAAAAGAATAAATAATTTGCCTCATTAACATTAGTTATATATTTTAAAAAATTGTAAAATACAAAAGAGTTTTATACCACTCGATACTTTATATGAAAGAATAATAATAATAATAATAATAATAAATTACATTATAGTGTGGATATATGATGAATGGATAATCAATTCTCTTACAGAATATGACATAAGCAAAAGATTCAAAAAAAAAAAAAAAAAAAAATTATTGTAAGATAGAACATGCAATGAATGAACTGAATCTATCCAAAAAAGATTTATTTTCTTCCTGACTAATATAAAAGGGATTCAGTTTCATACTGTAAATTAGACACTAAAATACTCTTCTCAAAAGTCTAACAATGAAGCTTCAATAAATATAAAATTTCAAATGGTTATATAAATAATCCTTGTAATAACAAAGTAGGCAAAAAAATGCAAATACAGAAACAAGTTTTGTATTAGTTTATACAAAATTGCAATTTGTTTAAACAAGTTATTTTACATCCTATACGAATATTAACTACATAAAACGATGTTTTTTTTTTAAAAAAAAAAGTCAGTCTGAACAAATGCAAAACTTGTCTTTGCATTTAAACATAATCAGGTGATTTGGAAAGCTTTTAAAATATCATTTGTATTGGGTTATATTTCTGATAAAAATATGAATTATTATGTTTCAAATAATTATGTTAGAATTATTAGTTTCAAATAATATGTTAATAATAAGTAAAAATTATGACTGACTTGTATATATTTTGCCAAGAAAACTCAGGGAATGTTTGGAAATAAAATGGCAAATCTTTAGTAATGATCTAAATTCGTAAATTCGTAACTTTTGTTATTTTGAAACAACTTTAGATTCTAAAAGTATGGAGTAGTTATATAATTGTTAAAATTATAATGTATAATTACTCGATAGCATAATTAAATATAACATGAAAAAAACATCTAGTTAATTTTTATGAAAAAATCTCGTTATTGTAATTTGACCTTTAATAAGTAAATAAATATGATATACTGTAGAAAACAATTGAAGAAATACGCTGATGATATAAAAAAATCCAATATTTTATACTTTATATTTCTATGAATCCACTAAAAGTGAGTCTTTTACAATTTATTCCATTATATAGATGAATTGGCGTTGTGTTTGAAGAAAACCGAAAAAAAATAAATAAGAATGAAAATGTAAAAACTGGACAAAATAATTAAATAAAAACAAATAAATTATATTTATATACATTAAGATGTAACGAGAATCTTGTGTTATTCATATTATACTGTAATAGCACATTGAGGTGATAATGCTGTTATCAACACGACAATTTTTCATATCTTATTTCTGGTTTGGGAAAGAATGATATGACAACATTATCATTCAAAAAATACACTCACCAGTCCGAAGAATGAATGAGAAATCTATTTAATAAAATCTTTTTTTAAATGAATTTAAAACTTTAAAGAAATGAGTAAGAAAAATATTGCATTCTACGAAAAATTTGTGTAGAATATATTATGGAAATTATAAGATTGCAAAATTTATGCATATTTACTTACCCTATTATCATATTGAAATTATAATATGTAAAAGAGATTAAGAATTTTGAAGCTCTTTATTCGACATACAGTAAATAAAAATTATGTATGTCTCAATAATCTGGATATTAATTATAATAATTATTCGGTTAATGTGTACCTAGGTAGCCAAGATGACGGCCAGGGGAATTTTTCCCTACATTCTAGACGGCGACGGGAAAAATTTTCCCTAATTCGAGACTGCTACGGGGATAATTTTTTTCCCTGCGTTCGACGTGGCTAACGCGTTTCCGGTCGCCATCTTCGTCTTCTATGGAGACTGCGCGTTGAGCACTGTTTCGTAATAACACGACCTAAAAACTCCTAAACTATAATAAGCTACTGTAAATCCTATTTTAATAGAAAAAAACATTTTTTTACTCACGTTGATTGTCTGTCATTTCCCTTTTTTACATTTCCTCCCGACTTTCGAACTTTGATCTTCGTTTATTATAGATCTTTTTTTCCCCCTTGTTTTGCGTCGGCTGCTACTGTCGATGACTTCTTATTTCTTCTTTTTTTACTCACGGTGGTTGACGTTTCCTTATCCCGACCCTTCTTTGATTTATTTCACTTCTTCTTATTATTATTATCGATGTTTTGAACGGGTGCAGACGGAACTGTCTCGGGTTCTATACTAGCTTTTCGAGATATCCCGTATGGATTCACGGTAGTTCTTGAACGAAGTAAAAAAAAATGGAGAAAACGTCTACTAAAGGCAATTTTAACGGCAAGCGACGGGACTCCCGTAAAATCGTAAAAAAAATATTGGGTCACGTGACCCGGCTTTTTTGCTCGCGAACCGCATAACGTAGGCGCAACTTTCGAGGGCTATATCTCGCGAATGCGCACATATACAGGTATGGTTCCTTTGACTTTTTTGCTCCCCCAAGGGGGTCGACAATTTGCCCCTCCTCCCCACCGCGTCATTCGGTCCTAGAATCTTGCCCGTAGAACACTGCGATTCTATCTGCTGTATACCTGATTTGACAGCAAATTTGAATGCATTATAAATTGCCCGGTTAAATCCCAATTCCGAATAATCTGTTTCCATCATTTTATAAAACTTCCTGGTAATACATTTGGCCCAGAATTCCTTCGAACTCAAATTAACGTCGCCCATGATGTGCACGAAATTTCAACAAAAAGAACGCAATATCTTTTTGTTTTTACTCGTAAAAAATATAAATTACCTTTTTAGCAATTCGGAAAGAACAGATATTGTAAAAAAAAAAATTTCGATGCCAACAGTGAACATGCAATACACCACTGTCTTCTAAACTCCCTGCAAACGAAATTTGCATAATTCGACGATTTCGGCACCAACACATTTCGTCACAACATTTCCAAAGAGCTTCCTCTCACGTCACAAACGCGAAATTGCGCGTCTCCGTTTCGAGGTTACAGAAAACGCGGCCGCTACGTCGAACACAGGAAAAAACATTTTCCCCGTCGCCGTCTAGAATGTAGGGAAAAATTTCCCCGGCCGCCATCTTGGCTACCTAGGTACACATTAACCAATTATTCTATTGTGTGTGTTTAGAATGAAAACTGTATATAGGCTTGTCTATACACTGTATCACAAACTCAGTGCTCGTTATTTACTTTCATAATTCTGAAATCGTATGACATTATAATTTAAGACTTTTAAAAATATATATCCAATAAGAAACAAAATGAAATAAATATATCATATATGAGTTACGTTTTTTCCAAATCGAATGAGTTTTCTAAAGGATAAAATGAAAAATAAAAAAATAACCTTAAAAAATCATGTTATCTTTTCCGAATTTTATTAAATTTTTTAATGCTCTGAAAGACCAATGTCTGTTTACAACAAATATCACATAGAATTCTCAATTAAAAGCAAAGTACTGTAAAATAAACAACGTGAGACAACAAACTAAATAATTATAAGTATTTAAGACTAATGTGTTCAAAAATTTAAAGTCACATTAAAATTAAGATAGTTATTAAATTAATACTGACAATTTAAAAATGATAATGTTAAATCGTAGAGTTCCTGTTATTTTTATTTCACCTTTAAAAGCGCATCGGTTGGTGATGAGCTAGTAGGGCTTGAGCTTCTAGTCTATGAAGCCCCGGCATTAGCAGTTAAAAGGACAATACATCGATTCATTGGACAGAATGTTGCAAAATGCTACAAAGTAGTGTTTTTCAACCGCCAGTTTCGATAAATTTTCACCGGTTTGCAGAAAAATATTTGACCGTACTGATGCTGGTGCTGTTGATTACGGGTGACATGTAAATAATAATCTGAAGTTACTTTTTCAAATATAAGTTCAACTTCTCGAGAAGAATGTAATGAAACGGAAATCGAATGTTCACCAAGTAAAAAGAAAAAAGTCTGTCTTTATAAGGCATGCAATGATTACTTGAAATATGGTTTTATTCTTTAGTTTGAATCTACTGAGTACAGGTACGGTATATCCAATGTGCATAATTTGTGACGAAGTTCAGTCCATTCATGCCATGAAAGCATCAAAAATGCGAAACAGTTAAAGCCAAAATATTTCAAATTGGAAAAAATTATTAGAATATTTTGAACATAAAAAGCGAGAGATTTATTTACAAAAAAATTTAACAAACTTTTGTTCAAAATAAATCTTTATTGAGATATTCATACGTGGTAACATTTCGTATTTCTAAAATATAAAAAGAAATCGTTCACTACTAAGAAAAATCTAATAAAATATCTTTTAATCGATGTTTTTTGGGTATGATGATTGAATCATCAGCTGCTGATAAAATCAGACCAATCTCTCTTTCAAACGATACGATTAGAGGTCGAATTGTAACATTATCTGAGAATGCTGAATACTAATCAATTAACAAAATAAAATAATCATCAATGCTTGCAGTTCAAATTGATGAATCCTGTAATATTTCAAAAAGATGTTTTATATGTTACTTTGGATATATTGATTATATTTGTGAAAACGTAAAAGAATTTTTGAATTGTCTAGAATTAGCTTCGTACAAAACAAGTTCCAAAATGTTCAATGCGTTAAATGATTATATTAATAAACATTTATTGTTCTGAAAAAATTATGTAGGTTTGTGTACTGATGAGGCAACTAATCACTGGCAAACTTTGTGGTATTACTAAAAAAATTCAAGACGTAGCTTCTTCGGATACATCAATTACCCACTCACCAATAACACATCACCAATTTTAGCAGCTAGAAAATTATCATGTTTTTTCTGAATGTGAAAAATCGTTAATTTCATTAAGACGAGCAATTTCAATTCACGACTATTTGCAATAATTTGCTAAGAAACAACTAAGAAAGTAAGCGCAGAACCTGAACATCTATTACTTAATGCTAAAGTATGGTGCCATATTCCAAGAAAAATACTAACAAGGCTGTATAAATTAAGATCAGAGGTAAGATTAGGATTATTTTTATTTGAAAAAAGTTTTCATTATCAAAATATTTTTACATTGAATAAATTGTAAAACTAACTTACTTAAGTGATATACTTTTATATATTAATGATTTAAATTTAAATGTGCAAAGAAGTGTAACAAATGTATTTCATTTATATAATAAAATTGATGGGTTTAAAAAGAAAATTAAATTTTGGTGGGAAAAAGTAAAAGAAAACAATTGTGACTTGTTTGTTTCTTATTTCTATTTTACTAACGCATAGCAAGATTTAAATGTACAGTACATAAACTGAATACAGTTAGCTTTCATCTTTTACAATCATTATTTGATGGATTCTAAAAATATTTCTCAACAGACATGAACATGCGAGATGTAAATTTATGGATTACAAATCCTTTCATGGACACAAATACAATAATTTAAATTTAAATAATATAGACCAAAAATGCCTTTTGGAACTGAGTTCAGATTTGACATTAAAAGCAAAAATTCCAATCGGAAATTTAAATAATTTTGGATTACGATTTAAAAAAAACTAGTATCCAAGTCTCCATGGTAAAGCTATAAAAATAAAACTTTCCTTTTCTACGACTTACTTGTGTGAAGCAAGATTTTCAGCGATGTCAATCGTAGAAAACAAATTATGAAAGCAGCTCTTCACCTCACCTCATCGTTACTAATTTTTAACCTAATATCGAATTAATTATTAAACATGAGAAACACAACAATCACATTAAATTGTGAATCATATTTCAGTTTAATTCTATTATAATAAACTGGTTATGGAATTATAAAGAATTTTATGACATAATTTTGTGTTCTTTTTTGTAAAGATTATTTTGTGCTTTTGTATGTGACGTTTCGATATAAATAATAATAATATGTGTATTTAAAATATGGGTATGCTTTCATACTGTATATATATAGCCTTTTATGTATAATTCTATTATTAAAAAATAAATAGGCATAATTCATAGTCGCATATAATTATTGGTCTACGTAAAATTATCAATAATTTTACTGATCCGCGATGAGAGAAAGGTCGACAAACACTGCTATAACATAAATTACCTACTTGTTCACTTGAAGTTACCGTACTAGACAAAAAATTACTATACAAGTTGATTTTATCAGAGTATTCAAAAATAGCAGTGCATTTACTTGATATTGTATATTTTAAAATTTTGCACTGCTATTTTTGAATACTCTGATAAAATCAACTTGTATAGTAATTTTTTGTCTAGTACGGTAACTTCAAGTGAACAAGTAGGTAATTTATGTTATAGCAGTGTTTGTCGACCTTTTTCTCATCGCGGATCAGTAAAATTATCAATAATTTTACGTAGACCAATAATTATATGCGACTATGAATTATGCCTATTTATTTTTTAATAATAGAATTATACATAAAAGGCTATATATATACAGTATGAAAGCATACCCATATTTTAAATACACATATTATTATTATTTATATCGAAACGTCACATACAAAAGTACAAAATAATCTTTACAAAAAAGAACACAAAATTATAAGTCATAAAATTGTTTAATTGTAAAATTATAAGTCATAGAAACCTTACTACTTTTCTTTTTTTATGGTATACCATGTATTAAAACAAAATACCGTAAATATACGGTATTTAATTACTGTACAATAATTCTGGCAACCTTGATTATATCTGTCAAAAAGACAAACATAACTCTAAACTATAAAACTCTTTTAAATGAAACTTAGTGTTATTGTATTGACAAAAGTCAAAAAAAAAAAAAAAAAAAATCAAAACATTTATTCGACTTATGCTTTCCTTGCAATAATATTTATAATTCCTTTTTCAAAATTTTTACTATATATAATTCATTAGATATCTAACCTTGTTGACACATAATGCTTGTTACTACTTGAATGCCCCTTAATAGGCCTTAACAAATTAATATTTAAAATATAAACTGTACTGTACTTCTAATTATAATATTTCAAAACATCTACTAGTTTATACTTTTAATTTAAATTTTATGTCTTTCATCATATATTAAAATTAAAATATATTAATATAAACATTTATTAAAATTTAAATTTATAAATCAGTATTTACTACATAATTTAAAAGTACTTGATAAATATTTCTATATCACAAAATTTACGTATGAATTTTGATAAACAATTTTAATGTAATTTATGTGTTTCTAATTAATAAAGTCTTCTTTTTAATGAATGTAATTCTATTTACAAATTAGAAAATTTGAAATATAAAATTTTAAATGCTGCTATAAATTAAATTAGATAAAATCTAAGAAAATGTTAATATTTAAAGATTTTTAAAAACATAATAATATTTGTAAAAACCATTTTTAAAAATCATTTTTTGATGCTGCTCAAGCCGATATTTTTTAACTTTTTTCGCCCTGTGTGCATCTTATATTTAACTTCTTAACATTTATTTAAAATATATACAAAGCAAAAAAATAAATTAAAAATATCTTTATAAAGTCATTAACAAAGTAAAGATTATAAAATAATGCATTCCCGAAAATAATCACATCGGCTATTTTCGATAAATTACTAAACGCAAAATCGACTAGAATTCTTACTATTGATATAAAGATATGCTATTTATATTGATTTCTTAAGTTTCTGTCGCTTATTAATGAGATGTATCTCTACACATACTAATTTCGAAAGTAATATTTTGTAATTCACTCAAAATTAGTTTTAACAATATAAATATTACCATGAATACGAACTAAGCGAATTATTTTGTATAATCAAATGTTCGCATCCAACACATAGATTATGAGATCGAAAATATTTTAGAACGGTTTCTTTATTCGTTTCTATTTGTAATAACAGGCTATTGCCTAATATGACTAATAAATGATTATTATTATTATTCGTTTCTATTTTAAATATTGCATTTTTTTCGAACTAATTATTCGTTGTTACTGTTTATTTATTTATACCTTTATAAAGCATTATTATCTATTTCTGAAGATATTTCTCTCTCACATTTCAAAGAATTCAATTGTTTTCATATAAATTATAACGGAAAGAATGGTATTGTTTTTTTTTTTATTAGATTTTTCTAAAAATAACGAATGAGACGTCACCGTATATTCTTGTACAAACCTGAAAATATAAAGCCTATATATAAAATGTGACACGTGATTCATAACATGGTTTCCAACATGATTATATTTTGGCTCTCCTCTGAATTTGCTTAAATATTTGTGATGAATAATTTAGTATAAAGAGTATAAAACAAGAAATTATTTGCAATCATCATATTTGTAAAACATCATAGAAACTAAATTGAAAAAACAGAATAAGAAAAATTTTCAATAGTAAATATTCTGTTATAAAGAGTATACAAACCTAAAAAAATCTACTGAGATACCTTGTTAGTTAAACAAGCTGCCATTAAAATCTGACTCCCAAAGCATTGTCAATAAAGTATATTGACTCTATTTTTTGTTTAGTAAAGAAAATCCGCCCTTACGGCAAAGATCAGCAATTTGCAACTCTTTTAAACACCTGCGGTTCCTTATTGATTATGATCAAAATAAACGACATATCAATACGTGCAAAAGAAGTAGAACGATAAATATCGGTTATATTCTATAAATTTGAATAAAAAATGAAATATTTAATATATATAAACCAAGGTTATGTTGGAAAATATGCCAGAATTAACTTTTTAAATTATATTTTATGTGAGATATCATACATTGCATTCTTTCAACTTTCATATCATAAATTATAAAAAGTTCCCTTATTTAAAAATTTTTAAGATATAATATTTGGGTCACTAACACAAAATATGCATTGAACTTGAACATGGTATTAAACCAATAAAGTATTTAGGACATGTTTATTTTAATTTATTTCGGTCAGATAATATCGAAAATTGCTTCTAGGCCGAATAAACGAATGTAGTAAATCTTTACATCGTTGTATTTTCTATGTAAACATTATCTTAAATCAAACACAACTTTAGATTGTATGAGTTATAATACTAACATATGCTTAACTAAACTCATTTCTCATCACGTTACATTAAATAATAAGATATTACATAAAATTAATAATAATTCATTTAAGAATGAATTCAATTTCTAATGTTTAATCTCAAAATAAATAAATTCACAGCTACAACGTAAAATATATTTATATTATAAATGAATAAAAGATAAAATAATTAACTTATTTTTACTTGAATATAAATTCAATAATATATTCAAGCAATAATATACAGTATATTAATTAATATGTAATATATATTAATAATAAATTTAATAATATATTCTTATAAAATTATTTTACATTACACATTACAACTCTTGATTTTTATTTAGGCTAATAATAATTTATACAATAAATGTGAAAACAAATTCACGCAAGCTCTGTATAGAATGAATTCAGAGATAATCACGCTTGAATTTTTTATTATGAAAAGGAATTAAAAGAATTCAAAGAAATGTATCAAATTTCATCTTTAAATTCTTCTTCATAGTTACTTGTTATGGAATAAATATAAAAATACGTAATTAAAACTTAAAATTACTTTAATAGTTTAAGTATTTTTATGTTTAAAAAAAGAACTTAAAATTTTTAAAAAAGCTTAATAATATTTTTTGGAATGGGATATTTTTCAGTATAAATAATTTACAACAAATATATGAAACAATATTAATAACAAATATTCATTGAACAATTTAAAAAAAATATTTACATGTATATAAATTTTAGTTGCTTTTTTATGTACAAAATATATTATTTCTTTCGGCATTATCTTAAACTGAAATAAAATTCTGTTTTATTATTGATTAAAAAACTTCAATTAAAAAATTAAAAAATTAAATTAAAAATTAAATTAAAAAATTAAAAAATCAATGTACAGTACGTTCTTTTCTCATAATTGAGCAAAATGAATTAACCAAAAATATTTTCGAAGTAGTTTTTTTCTTTTCTTTAATTTAATTTCATAGAAAATACCTAACAAAAAAGTCATAATTTGTTTCAAATATTCGAATATCAAAAATGAAGTGACCTCAAAGATTAATGAAATGATAATCTATAGAATTAAATGCAAAGGAAAAATTTTTAATTTCTTATTTATTATTACTTCATGTTATTTTATTTTATTTTTATTTCTGGTCATAAAAACAAATTGAAATTTCTATACTTTTAGAAAGTAAGTTAAGCCCAATAATAACAAAATTGTAATTTAAATCTTGTTCATTTGCTCCATTTCATTGTACCAAGAACAAGAAAAATGGAATTTTTAATCATATTTTTCATATTATGAAAATAAACCTAATAATTTTTAGAGGAAAATCAATTTTTGTAATTAACAAATAGAATTACTTATATTTCAATATACAATATTTATTTAATATCACAAACCAGGTGATACTTGCCAATTGCTTAAGTTCGAGATCTCAGCACTATAAATATTTTCAATTAAATACGTTAAAATGTAAACATTTTTATATTGTACTTTTTAAAATATATCTTCTATTACTATTTAAATAAAAATTATATTTTATTAAATTATCTTTAAATAAAATTTTTTATTTCTTGTTTTATGTAAGTTAATAATAAAATTTAAAAACATTTTATTAATATTACAATAATAAGGATAGCAATTATTTTTATAGTTAGAATTTAAGAAATTACCATTAATAATATTTATAACAATTTTATTCTTTTTAGGTTTACATATGGTTATTAAATATTCTATTAATGTTTTAAAAATAAATATTCTGTTTATGAAAATATCTAATTAATTAAGAAATGTATATAAAATGAATCATAAATACTTACAATTAGAGTAATGTGTACTCTTGATAAAATATCAGAGTTATGAGGGATAGTATTATTTGTATGAAATATTAAGAATACATATAATTACTTTCTTTTTCAATAGAGTAATATGTTTAAAAATTGGCCATTTAATATCATACCTTTCATAAAAAATTTTAAAATCGATGTTAATGATTTTTTTTTTTTTTTTTGCATTTTATACAAGTTATATAGAGCTATATTGCCTCACTCACTGACATAAAATGTTTGAACAGCAGACTTTATACAGAAAAATGAATTGATATACTCTAAAGAAAACATCGAATACGCTATCAGAAAAATCCAATCTCTCGGAAAAAATATTTTATAAACTACGAGTCATCAAAATTCAATCCTCCTTATTTTATATAATGTTACGGTATGAGTTATCGATTACATGCTATAATTCAAAATAATGCAGAAAAAATTAAGCACTATCTGCCTGTTTTTAAAAATATTTAAGTTAATTTTCTCTGCATTATTTTAAATTATATTTCTTTTCAGAAAGAATTTTCTTTCGTCTTACTATTAATTATTTTTTATTAAATTTTTTAATATTATTTACACTAATTTAATCAATGTATATAAAACTAAAAGCATTTATATAGAATTTTTATAAATTTCAAAGCAATATGGTAATAACTTATAATAATTTTCCCCAATTCGCGCTTTGCATTGCTAACAAATTGCATTGCTAACAAATGCTAACATAAGCAAATAACAAACAGTTTAGTATAGCCTGCATGGCTATACTAAACTGTTTTATTCGTAAATAAAATTTTCATTTCCATCCTATTTCACACTATACAATATATAGCTTATTGTATATGTTACCGACAAAATCCCAATTTTACGCCAAACTAGTTTTGCCTAGGCCAAACTAGTTTGGCGTAAGCGTGTCAGGCCAAACTAGTTTAGAATTATTATTCAAGTGCATTAATGGTTAAAATAAAATTAAAAGGAAATCAATTAGATGAACAATATTTATTTAAACATAGTCTACTTAATTATAAAAAACGGGGTTAATATTACCTTAGATATCGAAGGTGGCGGATCGTCTCCGATTCCAGGAATGAGAAGACAGGGAACAGTGGGGACCCGCGCTCTAACCTAACCTAACCTATTGTAATAAATTACCATAATTATTAGAATAGGTTACGTTAGGTTAGAACGTGCGTCCCCACTGTTCCCCGTCTTCTGATCGCTGGAATCGAAGACGAGCCGCCTTCTTCGATACCTAGAGTAACATTAACCCAAAACGGTATTGATTAGAAGTGAAACAACACTTGTACAAAACTATAAAATAAAAATAAGCTAATCAGTACTTATCAGTTTGTATTTTTTTTTTAATTATTATTAAGCCATGCACTTTTAAAGTTAATTAACTTTCGAAAATATTTTCAAAAATTCAAACGAAATAATAAAAATAACTTTTAAAATTAAACTAAAATTAAAAATGAACTTATTTGTGTTTTATGATGAACTTAAATTAAACATTAATATGTTTAACCATTAATATACTTGAATAATCATTTTGTCCTGATAATAATAATGAGTTTGTTCTGAAACGCTTACGCCAATATAGTTTGGCCTAGGCAAAACTAGTTTGGTGTAAAATCGGGTTTTGCCGGTAACATATATATTTAAAAATTCATATTACATTACTTTAGCATGTTGGTGAATTGAAATTTTCAAATAGAACAAGCGTTTTATTTTAAATTTCTTAGAAGTGTAGAGCAATTTACGAGATTAAGTTTTTAAATTCTTAAAATAACTTTTCACTCTCTACAAATTTCAATTTTATTGATTGGTTATTAACATTGCATTTTCTATTTCTTTATTGGATTTTAATATTCATGTCAAAATTTCTTTGACAATACCATTTTAGTAAAAATGATCGCACTTAATTTAATTGTGTAGTAGAAACATTTAATATAAACAAATATATGAGATATTTTAAATGAATATACAGTGGAATCTCGCTTAACGAGGATACTTCGTTCCAGAGTTTTACTCGTAATGTGAAACACTTACGTAATGTGTTAAGCAAAACAATTTTTTCCATAGAAATTAATGTAAAATACGATAATGCATCCACGCCGAAAAAATGCTCAAATGTTTTATGTATAACGTTTATTCAAAAAAATTGTACAATATACACTGTTAGGCCAGGAACACACATGCGTAAAATTGTGTGGCAGAAAACTGAATCAGAAATCAGCTTTCGGTTCAGTTTCTGTTTTACGCTTTTACGCCAGAACACACATACGTAAAAATTCTGGCCGAGTAGGAAACGTCACTGCCACTAACAGTGCTAATTTTATTAATTTTTTCCTCTCAGATAGGCTATCTATCCCTTTGTATCCTCCATTTTTTTCCCGCTTCCTCTTCTATAATAAAGATAATTTAAATTAATAGACTTACATTTCGAATTCAAATAAAGAACGTGTGATCTAAATACTAGGCCTATATATCAATTCTACTAGACCTACCTGTTATTTGAAATTTTTCATCCATAGCCATCCATAAATGTTGTTTAAATACAGTGTGTTTATACACGATACTGATGTGGCCGAATGGATTCGATAAACCCCTCTATTTCGTTTATTTTTCGTTTTTTCGAGATTGTCACAATTGTAGGGGTAACCCTCACTGCCGCCATTGTTAGAATAAAAAGCACGTGTCTACTTTGACGTCACAGCAAAGGCTTCTTTTTATTGGAGGAATTTTGGCGTAAAAAGTAGAGACACGCTCTACTCTCTTTTTTCAGTTCTGTTTCAGCCAAAATTTCAGAAAAATTTTTACGCTTTCTGTTTTATACTAGATTTTACGCCGAATTTTACGCATGTGTGTTCCTGGCCTTAAGGAGCGTGAATGATCATCTTTTCTTCTAGCGCGGAATGAACCATCCTGGAATGAGAATTCGATTTGCAGAAACAAAAAAAGCAAAAAAATCATAGCTAATATGTTTGATAAACACTCCAAACGATATGCCAACTTTTTGGGTTATGTAAAAGCTATAACTAAATACAGTAGAGCGTCGTTTATCCGAAAGCCGATCAACCGAAACGTCAGTTAACCGAAAGTGTTCCTTCCAGTCTGACTATGTCGTGCTGAATCGAACATTTTAATATTAGATTAACTTCCAAAATATAATTTTTTTTGTTTTTATATTTTTCAATATATTTATTTTGTACAAAATAAAAAAATAATTTTTAACGATACAATAGCCACGATTATTATTTTAAAAAATTTACGTTAGGTTTAACATCGACGAAAATTCAACGCGTAGCGACAAGCAACGGAAAAAACTTTCAATATGGGATGGGTTAATATATTTTTTCGTACATAATCGGTTATCCGAACAATCCCGGTCCCCAATTGATTCGGATAACGACGCTCTACTGTGTATTAGAAATTAATTAATTTGACTAGACGTAGGCAGTTATGTTTCCATCTCGTATTAAATTTAATAATTATAAATAGTTAATTTTTAATTCAGACATTTCTAAAATTTAATTTGGAATTGGTCATTAAATATATGACCCAAGAATTTGGCATATCGTTTGGCGTGTTTATTATATAGCGGGCTGTAGTTGTTGATGTTTATAAGTAATATGTGTGAACACAAGTTTAGAAAAATATGTGATCACAAGCGACACTAAGATGCTAGCGGAACGAGTGCTAAACAGACTGATGGAACATGCCGCATGCGCACAATTCGGGACTTGCCCTCTCCTCATCACTCGTTATGCAAAACATCGCTCGTTAAGCGAGGAAAATTTTTACAATTTGTTTTGCTTGTTATGCGAAATGCTCGTTGTGCGGGATACTCGTTAAGCGAGGTTACACTGTATATGAAAATATGAAATTTAAAGGGATTTTCATTGTAACTATTAATTTAGTCAGCAATTGCAATTTAGTAATTTCGATTGTTTTCGACGTCGCGCAGAACATAAATCCAAGATGAATAACAACAAAAATTTGTAGTAGTCATACATTTCGTTTTGATAAATATATAAAGAGCAAACAAAGATAACGAAAATTGTATTTGCGTTTTATTATCTTCGTTAGTTCTTTGTTTATATCTGTGAAAGGAATAATGAACAATACAAATCTCATATAGTTATTTACGTCAAACATGTACCATAAATTCTATTAAATAAATGCCAAGTGGCAAATATGATCGGAAAATTTGCAAATGCTAAGGCTATTTATAGAATATTATAAAAATGTTTATAAATTGCAAATATCTATATTGTTATGTTTAACGTATTCAGGAATATGTTTTTCATGAAATGATTATTTTGCCTTACAATCTTATTAATATTTTATAACTTTCTGTATATTTGTTTTTCAAACTTTCAAATATTTTAATAAATTTAAATCTGTAGGTTATAGCTTATACTGTAGTTTTAATCGTATAACGATAATAAATATCATTAAATACGCTTAAAAATAATAAGTTTTTTATATTAAATAATTAATAGGAACAAGATTATTGAATCCATTTTGAGAATATTTACAGTAGAGGTCTAAGTTGGCAAGCTGGCAAATTTCTCAAAAATAAGTTTAAATATTTGATCTGTCTTTAATTTATTTGTCCTCAATAAGAATAAATCAAACAAAATGAATGAATAAATAATTTATAAGAATGTTTAATAATCTGCAAAATTTAAATATATAGGGTATTATTGTCTTTTTAAAAGACACTACTGTAAAATACCGTCAAAATCCGAAAAATAAGCACTGTATTTATTTACAATAAAATTTTAAACTGATTTGAAATTTCCATTCGTTTTATATTCATCTTCATTTTTAATCATTCAACTTGTTGCATAAAACTATAGAAATATCATGAAGGACATTTAATGATATTTCCAGATTCGAGTGCTATTTAAGGAAAAAATAGTGTTGATGAAAGATACCGGTAATAGCAAACACTTTAGTTGATGTATTGCATTAACTAAATTAATTTATTAAAATAATTTCAAAATTTTATAATGAAATTATTGCAATCAAATTATTTATTAAGCCTTAGTGCATTATTCATCTATTTATTAAATTTAAATTGAATTGAATATCTGATCAAAAATAAATTGATAATGATTTTTGCAACTTTTATTTATTTATTTTTGTTAAATTCAATAGTGAAAATTTGAAGCAGAGCAATAGCGAAGCCTCTTCTATGTGGCTTACAATATTGCGTTTGATCTCAAAATTTGATTCATCAATTTTGGTTAAACTTTGCCATTTTCCATTAATTGCAATGAGGAGTCAAAAAATATAATAAAAATTGAGGGTACATGGCTTCTTTTTTGATATACAGTGGGATCAAAGTGGCTCCCTGAAGCGATTTAGCGCGCCTAACAAAATATAGAAGTCAAAATATTTTTTTAAAAAGCATTGAGTGCGCCTACGGAAAATAGACGAAAAAAACAAACAAAATACTAGAACAGAGTAATCGGCATGACTTACTTTCTTCTTGGCTCACTTCTCCGTTTTGACATGTGCAAGGATTTCTCTTTTCTTTCCTTCTCCGCCTAAATTCTATCGCGATACGACAAAGTCGCGCAATTTTCTAATATATCAAATGGAATCATGTCTCCCATAACAAATCCAATTGCTTACTTCTTATATTTTGAATATTTTAGAAATAAATTTATAATTTTTAGTATTTTTAATCATATTACTTTTTATTTTATTAATTTCTGTACATTATTTAGGTTTCCTTATACAAATTTGTATGAAAAGTTAAAGAAAACTACTACAACTAATTTCAAATTTCTTATTCAGGCAAGAAAATGAACTCTTTATATAATTCTAAGTAATTTTCTAATTATTTGAAAGCGGTTTTCTCTTTTAATTATTTTATATGAAATCTCGTAATAAACAATGATTAATTTTTAGAAAACCTTCTTATTATAACCATTTTATTATATATGTCAGGAATAATAATTAGAACCAACCTACACATTTCCTTATCCATCGGCTATGATTATGATTTATAAGAAGCATAATTGAATAGTCAAACTTTATTCCTTTCATATTGCACTAAGAACTTGCTATATTATGTTATTTGTTTCGCAATGATACATTGCTTGCTTATCAAAAAATAAGTTACTAACATTTTGAGTCATTACCTAAATAAATCGCTGAAACTTTAAAAAAAAACTTCGAATTAACTTATTTAAAACTTTTGTACATTTTCGAACTCTTTTATTGACTTTATTTGTTCTAATAAATTAAATTTGTTGATCTGACTTTGTTATGATAATATATTACACATTTTACTGTTTCACTGAATAAAATTACTATTATATTTTTCTAAACGTTATTTTAGCCCGAATTATTCTGAATATCTTATATCTTTCCAGATTGTGCTATTTAAATAAATTTTAAATAGCACAATCTGGTTGAGGTTAAAATATTTTACTTTACTCTGCAACCGTAAGAAATTTCATAAAGTTTAGTTTACAGTAATATTTTAAAAAATTACATTAAATTTTATTTATGCAGTTAGTATCATCCACTTTATTGCATTATTTAATACTACGGTCGTTTATGTTGTTTATTATTTAAAATTTAAATATTGAAATGCATAATTTTTTACAAGAGTTGAAGTAATAATTAAAAAAAACAGACAATTATAAAATATCTTACTTAAAAATATATAATCTTTAAAATACTTTAGGGCAGAAAAAACTCTAGAGGAAACAAAAAAATTTTACAGATTGTTAGATGATAACAATCTATAAAATGCTTTAGGGATATTCAGTTTCGTTATGAAATTAAAATATAAATACGTATACAAATATATGTAGCAGTCAAAAAATAAAATTGATAAAATATTTTTATTAAAATGTTTACATTAATTATATGGAGATAAATGAAACTGTTAAACAAAAGAGAAGAAACGTCTACTACAATTGATTGACTAAAAAAAAATCGTGATTTAATGATTCATATGCAGTACATCATCCAACAAATAAAAAGACAATTATTGATAAATTAAAAATCTGGCAAGGCTCTTGTTCGACTTTCCCGGCACTCGAAAACGATGTTAAGAAGACCATTAGAAAGTCCGATAATTATGAATTATACTAAGATAAAAAAAATTAAGTAATAACGAAAGCTCAAAAGGTCTAATTTTGTTAAATTACGATAAAAGTTTCCATTCAAAAATCACTATAACACTAGCTCAAAGTTAAAATTGTGTGTGGCGTCATCTGTCATGAAATGTTATTTAAAAATAATCTTTTATACTGTATTACTAATTATTATAGAAATACAAACAAAAGGCTTAATTTTGATAGCAGAGAAGAGTTTTTAAAAATATTGTAAATACGAATAACGAGTAAAATTTTCATTAAGTCAGACCGCACTCAATCTATAACACATAATCCACTCTATCTCCCCACTCCCTTGAGTTTCATACTTCAAAATTTAATTGCATCAATGCCCTCATATATAAGTTATACTAATTTCGTTTCTTAATCTTTACCATCCAGAGTTATTGAACGAAATAGACGCGAAAACCCACACATATGCAGTACACACGCACACACCCACATACGGAATTCTCTTCATTTTTTTTCGTTTTCGTTTTTTGAGGGTTTAGGGGGTCTCGAAACGTCGAGATTTGCAAAAAATCCAGATTACAATACTTTTCTGTGTTATGTTATGACACTTGGAAAAGTAAAATGTATGTTTTCCAAACTTATTTGTATATTTAGGCATACATTTATGCGAATGTATGCAAATTTTCGTATTTAGAAATTGTAAATTAGAAATGAACATAAATAAGCTAAAAGAAATATATAAACTCACTATTAATATGTAATATTTATACGTTTAAAAATTAATTGTTTTTGTTTATTAATTAACAAAGCTGACCTTTGTAGATATGTTTAAATTAGAATTTTAAACTTAATTTTTATTAATTCTACTGACATAGAAGAAGAAGAGGTATATAAAATAAAGTTTTAAATTTAACAATTTATTTGTATTTGATTATTTCTAATTAAATAAACACAAATTGTTGGATTTAAAATTTTATTTTATATACCTCTTCTTTAAAAAATATAAATATACTATCATTTATTTTAAAGCGTTTATATTATAATGTACTGTACATATATTTTTACATTATTTTCCACTAAAATATATGAAATAAAAATAAATATACTACATTCGGCTGTCTGCATTCAATTATTCTGCCACGTGAGTGAATTATTCACGTGTACTTTAGAGCTATTCTTGGAAATTTATTTATTCTTTCCATTAAATTTCAATAACAAAATACTAGACTTCTTTAACGAATTTCTATTATTTATTTTAATCTTTTCAAGAACTATACCAAACTGCGATTGTAAATTTTTACTGTTTGTATTGTTAATTTAATTTAATTGTATTTTTTCAATTAACAAAACTTAAAACGAAAATTTAAACTTTTAAAATATAGTTTTTTTTTGTATGAGGTCTATCATAGGACACTATATTACAATACTGTATTGCTCGAAGGGTTGCAATTGCACTGTGAGCACGAATCACTTTTTATCCACCAAAATGTAATAGTATTAATGTCCTTACATAAAAGTTACCCTGCCAAATTTCGTTTCTTAATCTTTATTCCATCCTGAGATATTAAACAAAATAGATGTCAACACACTTACATATCCCAGCTATCAGTATATATATATATATATATATATATATTGTACGTTTTTGGGTTCAGGAGGTCTTAAAACATCGATAAACCCGAAGATCAGTGTGACACGATTACAATTATTATGTTATAACAGCCGGGAAAGTAAAAGGATTATCAGGGTCAGCCTTTTTATGTTAGAGAATGAGAGAGTGATTTGAGCCGGCGAAAGTAAAGCACGTTGAAAAGTAAATTATTTATAAGATTATTTACTCATAAATAATCGAATAATTAAAATTCAAGTAAAATTCTTTACCTGTGTAAAGAAATCTAGAGAGAGCTGACATTATCTTTATTTTTTGAAAATAATTCAAATGTATTTTTGATTTGTTGTATTTAATTTTAATTCTATTTCTTTAATGAATAATTGCATAAAATTTAGTATAAAAATTGAATAATTTATTATTTATATAAATTATTTGTTTCAGATACGAATATATTTTTAGATTATGTATTTTTACAAATAAATAGCATTTATTTATTACAGCATATATTATATATTATAGCATATATTTATTTATTATAGCATTTATTTATTTATTTATTTATAAAATACATAATCTAAATAAATATTCCGATCCGAAATGATTAATTCCATGATTTAATATTTTATATTATGTAAATTTATAAATAAATATTATTTATTTATTTATATTATATTATATTTGTTGCGATACTAACACCAGAAAAATAAAAATAATACTTTTGAAAATAGACAAAAGAATATTTTTACGTTTATTACGTAAACATCGTAGTCTATCTTCTCGTTTTGACATCCTGTCGGGTCTCGATGTTCATCTAATGTTTAGCTTTCTCGATGTGTTTTCGTTCTTTCCTTTTCAAATTTGACTATTCTTATTTTTTTATATCGACTTTGTCTCTCTCTTTCTCTTTTATTGTTTCCTTACATCAATTGTTTTCTTCCCCATACTTATTTGTCTTCTTTAGGTGATCATACCACCATTTTTATTCTATTTCTTAGACTTTCTTGATTAACTATTTTTTAATTTTCTCTTTTAATCACTTTTTAATTACTTTTCCTTAGGCTTTCTGATTAAACTATTTTTTAAATTTTCTCGTTTCCTACTTTTTCTTGTTTTCTGTAATATACTAGCAATTCAATAGCGAACTATAAGCAATTACTTTTATTATTAAATTACGATTCGAACAAAATAGATCAAATGATTAATTAAGGAAGAAAAATCAACAATCAGCATTTATCCATTAATGTAATATCATTTCAGACAGTTGAATTTTATAACCCTTATTGCCTCTTTCATAATAAAAATGATTTAAATTTTATATAAATTTTAGGCAAAGTTTAAATGTTCAAAAGTCGAATTGTATTACATCAAATCAAATAAATGCAAAATTAGCAATTGTATTAAATTTTTAACACATTTAAATAATAATGCTTATTATGAATAGAATTTTTGCATTGTATTACAATAATAAATTTATTCGAAAAATTATTGTTACTATTAAAAATATAAATAGATTTAAAAGTGAAAATTTGTGTTATTCTGATCAGTTCATATTTATTTGTTTGTTTAAATTCTAATGTTTAATAAGAATTAAATAGAATTATTCTATTAAACATTAATAAATTTTTAAATTGTAAAGGATGATACAATTTTTTAACTTCAATTTAAAAAAATAATTTTGTTTCTAAATATATTTTATATTTTATCTGTAACTAAATTAAAGTTTTATCAAAATTTTATTTACCAAGTTATTTATATATAATTTTTGATTTATTTCTATAAAATTCTTTATATTTCACCGCAAGAATAAAATATTTTGACAAATTTTTTTCAATTATTTATTCACGTTGCTTATACAAAATAATGTATTCATATAAATGTAGACATTAAAAAAAATATTCAAAAATCTATTATTGAACCTTCAGAAAAATCGCTTCATTTTCAAGTCGTTTTAATAATTCGTAACCATTTTAGTATAAATTTTAAAATTATAAATACATTTTTAAGTGATTGATACCATTAACAGCAAGGTATAAAAAAAATACAATCTTAAAACTTTCATGAAGTGGAATAAAATATAATATTATTTACGATATAATATATAAATACATGATTTATGATGTAATAGTAACTATATCAAATTGAATTAAATTTATCTAAGAACCGTTCAATGTTGTTTATTCTCCATTATTATAGTTTAATAGAATAATTCGATTTAATTCT
Organism: Centruroides vittatus; assembly: GCF_030686945.1. NCBI lineage: Eukaryota > Metazoa > Arthropoda > Arachnida > Scorpiones > Buthidae > Centruroides > Centruroides vittatus. The sequence goes on from NW_027122266.1 coordinate 4,586,059, forward strand.
TCTTAAACATTATAATAATTTAATATACTTAATTATATATTAATTATTATATAATTCTTCTTTTATAGTAAGTTGAAAACTTGGTTTGAGGCTCGGCTTAGAATCCAAAACCAAACTTAAAGAATGTTTTTGTTTAGTAATAATTAGTAGTCATAAAAATCTTATTTTTTGTTAGTAAAGGTAACATTAATTTATAAGAGTAGGAATCAGTACGGGGTCCTAAGTTTTGTCCTAACCCGGGAAAAATGACTAGTTCTTCACTCTCGATAATCCTGGGTGAATTGCTTTGATTACGTTCAGTTCTTTCAAAAGTAAAGAAGGTTTTGTGAATACAAAATTACATTTATATTTATTTACAATATTATGTAGATGAAATGATAAATTTTTAATAAAATATATATTATGATATAAAATTTGAGACTTCTTATTCATTTTTAGCCACAGTATTTGTCTATGTTTGTTATAAAGAGATTTTAAATACTTCACTCAAATTACTGTTATAATTAGAAGCCAATTACAACGTTTTGTAAAAAGTTCTTACTAGACAAATTAGAAGCTTGAAAGCTTTATTTTGAAGAAAAATATTTCGGATTTCTACTTGAAACAGAAAAAATGTTGACTTCTAATTAGATTAAAAATCAATGAAAATAAGAGAATTTTATGTAAAATTATTCTACTGAAAATGTTTTGTTTTTCCAATTCTATTGCAATTATTTACTTTCAAATACTTTTCAATAATAAAAAAATATTATTTTAAACATTTTCCTTACTTTTTATTTGAACTTTACACTTCCGAAAGTTAGATCAAACAATTATCTTTAGTATATTTTTGTTTCTTGCCTGTTCATTATTTATAGAATATCCCGTAATTAGCTAAACAAGAAGAGGTAAATAGAATAATTAATATTCTTAAAGTAGTACTAGACATATAAGTTAACGGATAAATGCTTACTATATATATATATTAATTAATATATTATAATTTAATAAGAATTTTAATTTTTAAAATGTTATCATTATATATTATATGTTTTTTTTATTAAATTCGTAATCCTATTCTTATATAATCATTAAAAATTTCAGAATAACTTGATCATTAATTTATATGTATAATACTATAACATTAATTATTCTATTTACTTTTGTATCTTTTAAAGCTGAATGCAGATAATTCTTTAAAAAATAATTTTACGAAGAATTGTTGTAATTCAAATTATAAAACTACACTTGAAACAAAGATAAATGAGCAATCATAATTTTATATTTAATAAAAACAAAAATAAGGTTGGATTATATACCAGCCCTAGATAACAGGATGGAAAAGAAAGAACTAGAGAAAGTCACTAATTATGAAGACCAGCAAATAGAAGTTCATGGACTATGTGAAACTATACAGTTTTAATTCCAGTTATGGTCAAAGAACTAGGAATTATTCTAAGAGATCTAGAACAACATATGAAGAACAGAGGTCGCAGAAATACAACCATATGTTTAATAACGATACACTACTCGGAATAGTACCCGTACATATTCTGCACAAATATCGCTAGACAGTGCAGGTCTCTGGAAAACACCCGATGTTTAGATTAGAGGCCAAATCAAGTCACTAACAACTGAAGGGCTGTATGTATTCGTAATAGTAAGAATAGTGTTCCTTAATTTATATTTATCAGTCAGTTTCGCTGTCATTAATGCCAAAGTTTTCCTCTATTTAATATTAAATATAACATATATTTTTATATTAAAATATAAGATAAAGATTAAATTTTGAATTGTTCCAATTCTTTTGTACGTAAAAGTGATAAAAAGAAGAAATTTAAAAAACAAAACTTGAATTACACTTTAAAACAAAAAAGTAATATTTTTCACTTTACGATAAATTACTGTAAGAAGTAGATATAATATTTTTCTAAATTAGTAATATATTACTGAATTTTTATTTTTTAATATCTTGGTTAGAAAATTCGTAAATTACATCATTATACTTTAAAAACATTATCTTCCCTAATAATCATTAATCCTCGAAATTCTAAATCACAAGGGCTTAGCTTCCTTATGCTAAGAACTCGTATTCTTCTTATCATAATGAAAAGCGTAGGCTGTATAACATTTAAATTTAAAAATTAAGGTATGTGCAAATAAATATTTATAACTAGCTTAATGCTATGTTTGATATAAAAAATAATTATTCAAAATTTTAAAAAATCGATTTTATAAAGCTTCTATTAGAAGAAATTATTTTGTATAAATAGTGGACAATATTTATGAATATAAATTTTGTAACCTATGTAAATTACAAAACTGTGAAAACTTCTTTCACAAATTAGTTTTACTTTACAAAAATTCTCTTGGAAGTTTTGGAATGACATGTAAGTAGAATATGGAATGAAATTTCACGTAGATAACAGCGTTATCTTAAAAATGAAAGAAAATATTCAAGAACAAGCGATAGAAATGCACATAAAAGTTTTTTTTTCTATAAATTATTATCGAATGAATGCAGAATAAGTGAAAGGAAGGTTTTGGATCCTTTTATAAATAAGGTATATACAGTTGAATTTCCATTTATTTTAAAACAACTTTAAATAAATTTTAAGCCAATTTAATAAAATTCAAAACTTATTATATTGAATCTATTTTTATCCAGTTATATATTTAAGATTTAAAATTTTTTCAAACTATATTTTATTTTTGATATTTTATAAGGAAATATTAAAGTATTTTAACTTTTATTCGTTATGGGATAGATGTTAATTTTCAAATAAATCAGTTAAATCAATGAGATTCATCATAATTTTAAAGAACTGATATGATTTAAGATACATATAAAAATATTTCTGATTATAATTTTTAAGATTATCAAAAAATTAATGAAATTGGTAATCATATAGAAGTTATTTGTCAGAAAAAAATTAATAAAAGAAAATGGAAAAAATACAATTGTAACATTTTTAAATTCGAAAAAATATTTGTATGAGATTGAATATAAAAGTAAATAAAAATGGAAATTCTACTAAAGAATAACATATTTAAACAGTAATTAAAGAAAAAATAAAAAAAATAGATGAAACATGATCATAATTAAGTTGCTTATAACAATTATATGTATAGATGATAAGTAGAATGATCAAAGTAATTAGAATGAATGTCTTCATTCTGAGGGATCCGGATTCGAGTTGGGGAGGACTCTTAAAAATTTTATGGATGATCTAACCGAATTATCTCTTTTACTATTCGGCTATTTCAATGTGGATATAGACAAACACATCAAGGATTTTCTGAAAGATTCTCTTAGAACCGTTATAGTGGAAGAAGTTAATAATAGTATGTAAGAAAAAATATAGTATTAAAATATTAGTTGTATTAGTCAAACAACATCAATTAATGAAAAAGCATTTTGAAAATTTATATACATGTTAGAATAAAATACGAAAGATAACTTTGTAATTAAAGAAATATTAGTGATGATAAAAATAGAAAAATTTTAGATAAGTAAAAAGAAAATAAAGAACAGAGAAAGCACTTTCGATATACATTTCAACGTGAAAAGATTTCTTTTCATTTTGATTAAGTAATGGACCTATATCAGTGATTTGCGTAACGTTATAATCTTTCATGATTATGCTTATTTTATGATAGTATTCTCAGCTGAGACCATAGCGAATAAGTAAATATCGCGGAATATTAAACATAGAGACAGCCAACAAAAACAGTTTCAGCTGAGGAAAGTGAAGAAGTTGGACACAATACTTTTACTTAACCAAACATTATCTTTCTATCTGGTAAGATAATGCTGTTTGTGTTGATTCTATGGAACATATGGTAAGGAGACTTGGTTGTTTCACGTTTCTTACAAATAAAAAAATTATCAAAAGTTGGCCAAATTAAACTGGGAATGGGAAAAAGCCAACAAAAGCGATAAAAGTGTTCCTTTCAATTTAGAAATGAATATTTTAATCCATATAAATCGTATTTGTCCAAAGGAGACGTAACTTACACAACTTTAGATCTATAGTACCCGCATCTGTAGGTACAGTATCATTCGATGATATCCTTTTAAAAATGTAACTTATTGAATAAGCAAATCTGATTACGTTTACAATATGGGCTTTCTGTAATATTGAAATTGTCATACTTTCATATTTTTTACAAATATCTGAGTGTTTTTGTGATATTTATACATTCATTATGCTTCATTATCTCCGCTGATAAATTTATGTATTTCCATTGTTTACTTATGGTTTGGCTTGAACGAAACACGATAGTGATTTGCCAAGCGTTTCCTGTAGAAAACCTCGGGAGAGCTTTCAGTAGAAAACTAACTCTTATTTTGGTGATAGACTTTTGAAAAACCAGAAAACTTTACGTGACCAGACCGTTGGTGAGGGGTGAACCTACAACCAACTGCCTTACCCAGTGGTTTTATCTAATTGGCCACTAGCGGCTTGTCATCCTAATACAGCGGGTGATCGGTTAACGAACATAATCCGTTCCAAGACTTTGTTCGCTATCCGAATTGTTCGTTAACCGATTATCGATTTACCATAGGTTTTTATGGAAATTTGATTAATTCGTTCTGGAGACCCCAAAAAATAAAAAATGTAGACTTTCTTACTACGTTTATTTATATGTAATAATAAAAATACATATATACACAGTCTTGCATTTTCATTAGTCATGTTTTTTCCATTTGTGAGGATTAAAGAATCTGTCTGATGTCAATTGCTTTTCTCTCTTCTTCAGAATTTTTCAGAAATAATTAATAGCATTGTAATTGTAGAGGTCCCCAAGCCTATAACTCACCTTGGTTTGGATACCATTCTAAGACTGTTCTGAAATCCTTCCATCTTTTCAAAAGATCTTTAATAGCAGATTTCGGCATTAATCCTCTTTTTTCCAGAAGAAAACATATTTTGCTGAGTATCTTGGCGTTCTTCATTCAACAGTTCTTAACGTTCTTCTGCGTCAGATCCGTTTCAGGTTCCATTATGAGCACCTTAATGTTCTCTTCAAATTTCTCAGATGTGATTTTGTGTTATTCCTTTAGCTGCTTGAGTCTTCTTGATTATACTGTATTTTTGTTAGATAAGATTGAACTGCGGCCTACTGTAGACCTGTATAAGCCATACTGCCTAGCATCATCAGACATCTTCTGCCCACTCTCTACCTTTGCTATTATACTCTCACCTTTCAAAAATAAAAACCGACGCAAAACTTAACGAGTGCCCGCCGACAGTCTCGCGAATACTATAAAAAAACTTTTTCTGTCAGAAAAATAAAGGCTGGAATTACAAGGGAAAGTTTCAAAGTTCGGACGAATACTATATGACAGGGTTGAGCGTCGATGTCGACGTCTCCCACGCTCCAAAAAGTTTCGAATCGTTGCCTGAAGACAAGGGAAGATCAATCGGTATTCATTATTTTACGTCGCTTCTTTTTGTGTTTGTTCTGTGAGGTGTTCGTTATCCGAATATATGTTCGTTGTCCGAACATAAAAATCTTTCGCGATAGTGTTCGTTATCCAATTTGTTCGTTACCTACTCCGATCACCCACTGTAGTATGAATTTTACATGGAACTGGAATTTATCACTAAATATAACTGATTCTTATGATATCTCTTTTAAAATGCCATTCACACTGTATACAGATAAATGTCATACACAGTAGACCAGAATTTACAACTAGTTAAGAGTTTGCAATAGTGATTTCGTTTTTTTTTTTTTTTTAACTGCTATAAGCAGTCGTGATTGCCTAAAATTGTTAGAAAATTTAGTCTTAATATCATATTTGAATACTTAAAACTTTTTGCATAAAATTAATAATCTATGATAATTTTCTGATTGTTTCTAATTTTAAAAATGAGTTTAGACATATAGTTTTCGAATATACCTTTTATATATATATCACCTCTGTTACTTTTCCTAATGACAAAATCAATGTGTATGCGAATGGAATGACGTAATCATTATAGAAATCCAAACCAACAGAACACCGTATATCTACTCAACTTGCACATGCATAAAAAAATAAAATTGTCTTTTTTTTAATTATTTGAATGAAAAAAAAACCTTAATAACACAAAATAAAATTAAATCAAAATATAACATTATAAATACCATGTAATATAATAAAGTGACCCACTCCGATCACCCACTGTAGTATGAATTTTACATGGAACTGGAATTTATCACTAAATATAACTGATTCTTATGATATCTCTTTTAAAATGCCATTCACACTGTATACAGATATAGTTATATGTTATATAGTTGATATAGTTAATAAAACGTATAATTAGTAAAATTTTCACCTTTAACTTATGCTTTTAATTAATTAACTTTTTGATATAAAAATAATTCGAGAAATGTCATTATAGTAATTTATTAGTAATTTCTTTTTCCTGTGAAATAATTTCGCAAAATAACCGAATCGATTGCTAATGGCATGTATATTAAAGTGAAAGCGTTCAGATAGTTCGATATATTTTATATAAAGGAGTCTTAGACGGTTCTAAAGTTTTTTTTTTCAGTTTAAAGAGTGATAGGTCAAAAAACCTCATCGTGTGAAAATAAACTTTCGAATTGGTTGTACTTTTTCAACATTTGTAGGAACTGAGAAAATTAATAAGCAAAGTTTCCTTCACATATTTAGACTAATAAACATCAGCTCCATTCTTATTCTGAGAAAGGTTATACTTTTCCGAAAACAAATATAAGATCGTCCATAAATTAGGTAACGCTACTTTTATACTTTTCAAGTATCATTCCACTCTTGTTACGCTCCATAACTGACTCACATACCAATCCCAAAATTACCAAAGCTTATCCTCGATAAATTTCTTTCATTGTACTATTGAGTAATGCACAATACGGATGCTGAACATTACATTATTTTTATTAATTACTGGAAAAAATGCCATAGCTTTGTCCGGGAACTCAGGGAGGAGGTTGAGTTGTCCTCATTATAGAGTAGCGTATGTTTCTCGCTGGGTGGCAGAGAGTAACTTTGTAAACTCTAGCCCATATCAGTCAAAGGATTTGCCAATTTGGGAAGATGAAATCAAAGGAAAGAGTGAGGTCCGAGTTTTAATGTAGCGTATAATGTTTGGAAAATTGAGGAGAGTAACTAGGCAAAATTTGTCCGGATTTCTCAAAAAGTATGGGAGTTTCGGGGTAGGGGATGAAATCAGAGAGAAGGAACGGATCCAAGTGTTTCCCATAAGGTACCAAAGAGTAACTAGTCTATGCGGAATTTGGTCCAGATTCGTCCAGGTTATATTACGTAAGGGTTTATCCCACCGAGTGCCCAATCTAACGCATTTTAAGAATTCTTTAATCTTCTACTGTACACAATTCAAAGAATTTTAAAAATATATTAGATTGGACATTCGGTGTGATAAATTCTCACGTAATACAGTATAACCTTTGTAAATATAAATCAAATACTATAATATAATATAATAGAAAAGTTAGACGTACGAAATAATCTGATAATTTTAAACTTTGCTGTTATTTTTTGCCCAAGCAACGCCGGGCTCATCTGCTAGTAATAAGTTTAAAAAAGCCGACCAGGTGAGGAAGGAGATAGACCTTGAACGAAGCAGACAAACAACGATACGTCGATATTACGGCAAAACATCGTTCTCGTGCATTTTCCCTTTTTTAATGCGAAAATAGTATGTAGCCTGTGTTCATCTGGAAGGTATCAGGTTTTCAAAATAGATTTTAAAAATAGTTTTGGTAGATTCTGAAATTACCTCTAGCGAACAAACTCTCTCGCTTTATATATTAGTATAGAGTATAGAGAGATATAGATATGTATAACATAGTGTATATACAACCTAATGATTATTTTTTTATTTTTATTTTTGATCCCTCTTATAGCACATCGTATTGACTACCTGCATATCTCGCTCACTCATATCTGCGTTAAGTAATTTACAGACAATTCTTAAGAAAAATAACTGTTCTGTTTTTCTCGAAATTGTTTCGTCAAACAACTTGAATCGATAAGTTTCATATGATACAGGAAACAAATATTGATTTAAGAATATACTACAGAAACATTCAGTTGGAAGTAACTATCCCTCAGGGTTGTGGATATTTAGTTGTAAGATTCACTTGAAATTTATAGCGATAATATTTTACATAATCTAGGAAATATTACAATAATAATATTGTTACAAGAGCAATTTTAATAAGTCAACTAAATATATTAATTTATCGACAGATAAATTCAAAATATCGTAAATTATAGTATTTCCCAGAATAAGAGTGAATCCTATGTGCTGGATCTTGATTGTGTATCAGTCCGCTGCCGTAACTAAGCAACGAAGCTATTTTAAGCAACAAAACTTACAAAATACAGGGATTATAACTATAATTTTATTGTATTGGATCGGATTATAATTGTAGACAACGGTCTTAGATTGTTGTTAATTTTGAAAGACATTTTAAAATAAAATTTATGAATTATTAAATTCGATTCAACAATGTTTAATAAAACATTGTTGAATCGAATTTCTAGAATTAATAATATTAAACAATTAATTTTTATTAATTGGCTTTTTTTTTTTAAATAAGAATTAATAATATTAAAGTTATTTTTATAACCATTTCGTAACAAAGTTTATTTTAGTAAATTGCTGGAGGAGGAATATCTAGTCAAACTCTGCAATCTTTTCATAAAAAACTTGCGAGCTTGCTTGAACATCGAACAACACCATTACAAAACGGAATATCTAGTCAAACTCTGCAATCTTTTCATAAAAAACTTGCGAGCTTGCTTGAACATCGAACAACACCATTACAAAACGAATTTGATTGTGATGAAGTGTGTTAGAGTCTATGTCGTTTAATATCTCTGGTTAGTCAATGAATAATTATTAAATTATTCATTGACTTTATTATTAAAATTATATTTTACAAATAATAAAAACAGCTTTTCTTTCATTTAGTGTCTGTTGCACCAGTTACCATATAAACTAAAGAATGTCTACAGAACTTGCGGAATAAACTTGACCTTGTCACTATAGTTACACTCGCTCCACGAATTTCTTCGATTCGTCACATAGCTACAGACTATTAGCCGAAAAATTCTTACTTCGACGTCAGGTTACTAATACAAACTGTAAACATTATGAAAGAGCGAAATATGAATAAACAAGAGTATGGAGCGAATTGAGCTTTCAAAGAAAAACATACATTAGCTGATTACGCAGTGAAATATTAAGATATTATAGAAAATAAGAAGATTGATACGGTTTAAGGTAAAAGAGAAAGAAAATGCTAGAGTATTTGGCCACAGAACCGTTCAAGTGCAACCAAGAAAGAGTGGGTGAATATTAAACAAGCATACGAACGCTAGAAGAAACTAATGAAAAAAGTGTTACAATCCGATAAGCTGGAAATATATAAGACTGGAGGAGGAATATCTAGTCAAACTCTGCAATCTTTTCATAAAAAACTTGCGAGCTTGCTTGAACATCGAACAACACCATTACAAAACGAATTTGATTGTGATGAAGTGTGTTAGAGTCTATGTCGTTTAATATCTCTGGTTAGGTAAAGTTCAAGAAACAAAATTTGGCATAGTAGCTTGTATATAAGGGGCATTGATGCTATTAAATTTTTGAGTACAGAACTCGAGAGGATGGAAAATAGCAGGGTCATGTATCATATCTCGAGTGGGTTCGGACTTTATGAAAATTTTATTCGTTATTGGTATTTACAACAAAATTAAGCCTTTGGCTTTTTTTTTTTAAATAAGAATTAATAATATTAAAGTTATTTTTATAACCATTTCGTAACAGATAGCGCCATACACAATTTTAACTTTTGCTAATAGATCTTAGTGTTTTTAAATATAAACATTTTTTTTAAATAAAGGAATTTTTCACAATTTAACAAAATTATTCTTCTTAAGCTTTTGTTATTATTTAAATTTTATACGGTAGTATTATCGTAGTATATATTATATAATTAACCATCATCGGATTTTCTACTGTTCGAGTGCCAAGAAAATCGAGCAAGAACCCTTGTCAGCTTTCTTTAATTAGCTAGTCATCAAAGTCTAGTTGTCAGTAATGTAAACAAAAAAATACCCAAATTTTTCTAATACTGTGAACAATGCTAGACAGGTGAGAATATTTTTAAATTACAATTTTATATTAGTTTAATACGGTTTCTTTTTGTTATTAAAAAAATGGCTTGACTATAAATGAATTGTTTAGGTAAATTATCAGTTACATACTAAAATATATATTTATTTTTTAGCTTACGGAAGCATCTCAATCTATAATATATGATGTAAGAAACATAAATGAAACACAAGTAATGAGGGATAATACTACAGCAAAAATTAGAAGAAAAGTATCTGATGCTAGAACTGGAGCATCAAATGCAATAACTTAATCTCTTCCTGTGAAAGCACCATGTGGAAAGAGAGTACCATGAACTGAAGATGCAAACAGAACAAAAGGAAATGAAGAGAAGATCTGAAGAACATAAGTAGAAGTACGAAATTAAAATTACAAAGAAATGATTTATAATTGTATTTTTAAAAAACGAATAAATTATAATTAAATTATTTTCAAAAAAGTTTATTTTAGTCTACAAGGCAAACAAAAGACACTATATGTTGTATACAGTTAATTAAAATTAATAATCTAGTTAATATTTAAAATGAACCCGTTTCTTCGTAATGTAACTATTTATCATCTTTAATCAAGATTTGCTTAAAGATGCTTAATAATTAAATTATGAAGAAAATGATTCATTTTAAATATTAAGCTAGAAGACAAATTATGAAAAGGTTCCAATAATTTTGGCTTGTCGTTTAGCGGTTGAACCTAGATTCTTGAGACTTTCTAAGGAAACACATTTGGCACTCAAAGTATCAGCATCATTTCTTTACCTTGTAGCCTACTTTGATTTCTAGTATACCTTAATTTTTTTCTTTGATTTGGTATCAGCATTATTTCTTCATCTTAAGAAGTTAATTCTTCATTAACAGATAATGCAAATTATATAACATTGTGCATGCTGCAATTCTGGGAAAAATGTTTGAAATATTTAATTAATCTCAAAGCGTATCTCAAACATGAAAATTGCAACTTTAGAATGCATTTGCTTTTTGTAAGTTCTTTCCACAAACATTAAAACGTTTATATTTATTTCATTCTTCTGTTTTCGGATGTAATAAAGGAGTGAGAAGGTATGATCTGCGTCCATTGTAACCTAGTAACATGCCATTTATTTCTTTATTTTCAAATTTTGCTTGTAGTGAAAAATCAAATATATATTAGTAATGTCTTGGAAGATTCAGGGCATCTGATACTAACATTTATTTTATACATGTCACTTCACAAACAAGCTGTACATTTAAGGAAAAAATGACCTTTCCTACATCAATATTCTTCAGGATCTATCCAGTTTTTCGATAGGTCCTGAATAAGATCGATGTCAATAATATCAAATATATTTGAAAGGTTTACTTGTGAATAAAATTTGCCCATCGTATTGTGTTCTTTGGAATTTTATATATTTGTGTTTAAGAGAATGTTGCTTTGATTGTTTTGTAAATCATCCTACTTTCTGTACATTTGTTACATGAAATAGTTTACTAACAAAGTTGAAATGCATAATATATTAATACTATTATAAGTTGATTTACTGAAGTCAAACTGTAACTTCTATCTAATGTGTATTTCAGTTTATCTTCATCCTGAAATATAAAAGCAGACAATGTATGATAAGTATATAACTTTTTATGCTTATAATTTAGACTAAAAATAAAACGCTACATAACAATCTATACGATATATATTTTACATGTTTTAAAACATAATAATATATTTTTTTTAAACTATACTTAATATATTTTGTTGATACATAGCACAGTTTTTATATTTCACATCGTCACACTATAATAGATAACAGCAGGAATCGTATTATAAAGTAAAGCCTTATATTTCAATAATAAAAACCGTAAAACCATTATTTTAATCGAAATTGCATTTGAAATTTATGATCACCGTACATACATAACATTGACAGGCCAAACTAACAGAACATGCACAAATAAAGAAAAGATTAATTAAAGAATACCAAAGTAGGTTAAATGCTATTCTCAGAACAGAGTTAAATGCAAAACACACAGTTAAAGCAATAAACACACTATGTCATCCCAGTACTCACATATTCTTTTGGAGTTATACATTGGACTCACACAGATCTTGAGCAACTCCAAAGGAAAACAAGAACTACACTTACTAAGCATAAACAACATAATCCTAAATCCGGCACAGAAAGATTAACCCTTCCACGTAAAGATGGTGGACGTGGCCTGATTGACGTAGTTAACCTTCACTACAAACAAATACAGTCACTGCGAGAGTTTTTCTACAAAAAACAAGAAACATCACAATTACATAAAGCAGTAACTCTAGCAGACTCAAATAACACACCATTAAACTTACACTCACATCATATGGACACAACACAACATATAAAAAGCATAGACACCATTAAGCAATCGTGGACTCGAAAGGCACTCCATGGCAGGCATCCTTATGATCTGGCCCAAGATTTTTGTGACAAAACTGCTTCAAACAGCTGGTTAGCTCAGGATGCCTTTTTGGGGAGACGGAAGGATTCATGATTGCCATACAAGATCAGGTCATAAATAATAAAAACTACAGAAAACACACACTCAAAGATGCAACACACAAATGACACATGCAGAAAATGTCACATCATGCCAGTAACTATACAACACATCACCTCTGGTTGCAAGCTCTTGGCACAGACAGATTATTTACACAGACATAATCAAGTAGCAAATATAATACACCAAGAGCTCGCAAAGAAACACAAATTAGTAGACATCTACGAACCATACTACAAATACATTGCACAGACAGTATTGGAAAACAACACGCACAAAATGTACTACTATAGAGCCATAATCATAGATAAAACAATTTACCACAACAGACCACACATCACACTCATTGACAAACACAATAAAATCACATACATTATAGACATATCCATTCCAAACACTCACAATATACAAAACGCATGCACTGAAAAAATTAGTAAGTACACAGAACTCGCCCAGGAAATAAGGCATCTGTGGACGATGGATAGGGTGCTTATTGTACCTGTTGTTCTCTCCTCTACAGGTGTCATACCACACACACTGCACAAAAGCCTGGGCACATTACAATTGAATAGAAACACATACATCACGCAACAGAAGGCCACTATATTGAATACATGTCATATTGTGAGAAAATTCCTGAATACAGACACACACACTTCTTTAATTTCCGTTTTGGTTACTATGCGTTGATTTTGGTCTGGCATAGTACACAGCCACCGGTGTTAACCGAGTATATCTCACTTAACCCAACATAATAGTCTATATATATAATCGAGACGAGTTGATGATAATAATAATAATAATAATAAGTGCACAGCCCAAACGGTTAAAGGTTGAAAGTTGAAATTTGGTACACAGTTTGGGTACGTCACGAGAACGCACAGTAAGAAGGGATTTTTCGAAATTCCTCCCCACGGGGGAGAGGGACAGGATTAAGGCTTAACACTTCAATCAACGATGGAAATGTTACGTAACAATGGAAGTGTTAAGAGAAAGCGACGTGCAAGACGCAGATGCAGTTTTTTTCGTTTTTGCGGGAAATCGAACATATTTTTAGACCCATCTAGAAATTCTGTCATTAGTCTGGAAACAGGGAGAACCCAATTCTTGCATTCTGTGAAAACGGGTAAGGTTGACTGAAACGTAATAATCTTAATATTCGCTAAAACGGTTAGGAGTTGAAAGTTGAAATTTGGTACACAGTTAGGGTACCAGATTTAAGTACCAAAGTGTTAAGTAACAGTGGAAGTGTTAAGTAACAATGGAGAACGAGAGAAAGAGACGTGCAAGATTTACGGGCGCTGGAAAAAAAAGAAAAAGAAAAAGAAAAACAGTAATATGTTAGAAAACATTCGATTTTCAAATTTAAACAGATTAGTTCGGTTTCTCTCGACCTTTCTTCTTTAGAACATTCGATGAAAATCGAAAGATATAATCAGAACACATCGTGAAAATCGAACAATATTAGAACATTCGATTTTCAAATTCGACCTTTCTTTAGAAAAACTTAGTTCGTTGATGAAATTACTCTTTTTTTCTGACTATAATGTAATAATCATAATCTTCGCTATCGTTACTTTTGCCAAGCAACGCCGGGCCTACCTGCTAGTAATAATATAAATAAACTCGATGTAAACAGCTTATATCTGGTTTTAACGCCTCACAAGTTGCCAGGTAGGTTTTATAAACAGTAAAACAGAATTCCTAGAAATGTAGCCCAAACTATTTTTAAAGCGGCTCAAAAAGTAGTAAATAGCCCAAAAGTAGTAGCCTAGAGCTTACAAATACCTCAATCCGCTACTTGAGCCCAATTTTGCAATCCCGAAAACCAGCCGTATTTTATGAGATAAGAAGGAAAAAGGAGAAGTTTATGAATAAGGTGACACCCGAAAATGTGTTATTGTAAAAGCATAGCCATATTGACCAATTACAGTTGTTCTTGATCTATTGTTCTTTTAAAACATGGAGCACTTCGACCTAAGCGAACGAGTTAACGTACGCATATGACAGTTTGGGCAGAATTTTCACTTCGAATTTCGAAGTAGCCGTATTTCAAACTAACCGAATTCCTTAACGCGTAAATCCCTATATTCTTGGTCGGGATAGAAGTACGGTTACGATTTAACCAGATTTCGAACTAACGAGGTGTCGTGGTCGGAATCGCGAGACGGGCGATTCCCGCCTTTTTGTGTTACAACGCATTCTGTAAATTCAAATTGCTAGCCGTTGGAGAGGAGTCCGTTGGAGAGCGACCGTTAGAACGACGGTTAGAATAACGGCCGTTGGGTTTGAATTAAAGAGCTACTATTGGTCAACGATATCGTACGTTGGGCCGGTGAGCCGAAGACTTCGTAACGCTGATTGGAAGACGGCCATGGACTCTGAGAAGTATAAAAGGAGTAACTTTCGGCGGGAAAGAGGTTCCCTTTTGAAAGCTCGAAAGTGTAAGGTTTCCTTTTGAAAGCTCGAAAGTGTGAGGTTTCCTTTTGAAAGCTGAAGGCAAAGGTTCCTGTTCGAAGCCCGTTGAATGTGGACTCGCGTTAGACTGTGACGTACTGTACTTGCTGTGGTATAGGACTGGAGTGCTCTACGATTGTTACGTTCGTAACCGGAAGTCTTAAGGTGCTCTTCCGACGGACCTGTGACGGAATTATTGTCGTTTGTAACTTCTATTTAGTGTCATCAAGTGTTACGGTGTATTTATTTTTTGTATTTTTGTTTTGTAAATATAAACGTTTGTGAATCGTCAACCCGAGTTGGTTTTTGAACATTACTCGAGGATTTACTGTATTATTTTCTTTACGATATTAACAGACTGTTCCGTAATGATGTATCCTTGAGAGCCGTTCGGTCAATTCTTTTAGTTTTCAATTCCGATTTCGACGATCAAACATAAATCTAATATCTTTCAATACACAATGCAAAGTTGACTTACTTAAGTTTTGTGAATCGGGATCGTCGTTTATTTCAAAAACAGCGTATTTAATCATACGAGGTTCAGTTATAAAGAAAAATCGATAAATTGTGCTTCTAATGATCGTGCAGAAAAACTCATCACATTTTGTCTCTCTCTCTCTCTCTCTTTTTTTTTTCATGCGAAATCTCTTTCGAATTGGCGGTTTCACCTTTCCCCTGTCGATCGCCATTCCCCCTTCATAACAAAAATTTTTGAAGCACAGCAAACTTGTTTTAACTCGTGAATAAGACATGAGTTAGAACAGAAGTTTGCTATGCTGCTTCCTCGACTCAGAAAGAGGATTTTGTTCTTGGAATTGAGCATATACTGTGTACATTAAATTACGTATTTCTTTAGCCTGTCCTTGTAAACGTTGTCCTTTCTTATTACTTTTGAAATAACATTCATTCTTTACAAGATTGAACATTCTTTGAAAAATGTCAAATACAAACTCGAGTTTAAAATGAGGTTGAATAAAATAGAATAGAATGAAAACTTATAAAATTCAAACACTACGTCATAAGACGTCTAGATAAGTAGACTAATGAACATCGGCACCATTTTTATTCTGAAAGACTTTAGAGCTTATTCATTAGGCTTATTTTCTATTTTATGAGTGAATTGTTTTAAGAGTGTTACTGCTATTTTATAAATAAGTGAAATTTATTATAAAATAAATTATAATAAATTTATTTTATTTAATATTGATTATTGCAAACATATGTATGTTTACTATGTTTAATAATATATTATTAAAAGATGTTTATTTTCATTACAAATTTACAAAAAACTAATTTTGCATTAATTTATGCATGACTTTTAATTTGCATTAAACCCTCGAATATTTTAATCAATGAAGTATTATATATATACGCGCTTGTGTGTGTAACCACATTATTTAATAATTTAATAAAATTGCTTACTATTCAAAATAATAAACACAATCAATTTTTAATAAACACAATAATAAACACAATTTTAACATTTTACATTAGCGTCATATAGGCCTATTAATTATACATTACTATAATGCGTATGTAAGATACATTAATTATAACGTAAATAAATAAAGTACTGTACTTAGAATATAAAAGATAGTACATTAATTTTTAAATTTAAAATCATATTTGATCTTTCAGTTACACAACAGTTTTAACTGCAAATTTTAAAAAATTTTAGTCGTTTTGAATAAAAATTCAAAACAACATTTAATAAATATTATTATAATTAAAATGCACCCTAGAAAGTTTTTTAGAAATTAGACTTATTATTCCGTGTCAGTACTGCAGTGTTAGAATAGAGATGGATGTAATAAAATTATTTTAAGTGTTTAATAAGAGATTTCTAATGTTCTGGTAGGATGATAGTCAATTAATTACAAGGATTACTTTATTCGGTATGTATAGTTGAATTTATTTGGGTGTGTATTTACACCTAATAAACATTTGTCTCGGAACAGTACACATTTGTAGTAATAGTCTCAGAACACTTAGGACCAAAATCCTTGTATAAGACATTTCTACTTAATTTTTTATGTGCATTTTTAGCATTTATGATATAATTGTAATGTTCAGAAACATTCTAAAAATAGCTCCTGTATAAGGTATGTGTACTGTACCTTTATAGAAGATATATTACGTAGCGAAATTTTGTACACACATCTGATTTTTCCCATTTTAATACTTCATCTCTACATCTCTAACATTTAATATGAATCTTTTTAACTGTGATGAGACGTACCGCTTTTCGAAACTACGACACTAAACATTAAAAACATTGTTCCTAAGTATAAAATTGAAAATTTGGCAAACTTTTGCATTAATTTAGTATGCATTCTTGAGATAGGATACAGAGAATAAAACTCTTTGCTATCGTTAGTTGCATAACATGCATTTAAAAGAGCCAGCAAAGTACATTTTAAATCAGTATTCTTTCTTCTGTAAGTGGATGGAAATAGACCAATTCTGCCAATTAGAGGAAATATAACTGCACTTTTATAAGATGCAGGCTGGAAGAAATGCGTGAAATGATTAAAAATTTTTTTAACTTTATAATAAACACCAAATACTTTTACTTGATAATATTTTAATATTAAGATCTAAAAAAAAGAATATGAGAATCGTCCGCTTCCTCTTTAAATGATAATTTTATAGTTAGTTTCATTTGTTTTGACCTGGTTTGATGACGCAACTCAACACAATAGCGATCTGCCAAGAGACTTGCTATTGGAAATAGACTCATATTTGGAGGTTAAACAAGTGAAGAAAACCTGGAAAACTCCATGTAAGCAGCCCATTGGTCAGGCGCTAACCCGCGATTAAAGCTAATTCACGTTATCGCGGTAGCGATTTTTACGTGTTGCGTTTCCGCTGTGGAAAAATCGAGTAGCAGTTAGCATAGACGACTGAAATGTCACGGCAATTATAATTTTGCGCTTCGGTCGAGTTGAAATCTTCTCAATGCAGAAAACCGCAACTTATTCCTCTTTCCAATCACTCGAGATAACGTCACGATCTAAATTCCGCGCTGAAACCGCGATAGTGGAAGCAAGCTTAACTACCAGAGTTCAATGATTTTATCACATAGCAACTGTTGGACCAATTTTATACTTGGGAATGTAAGCTTTTAAAATTTTTATATATTGCTGCCGTTTATCGTTTAAACTATCCCATTCTAATAGAGTAACATCCATATATCTTAAATTCATTTTATATCTTAGATATAAAATGAGAAACTTCAGAATCAGAAAAGGGACCATAAACATTCTCCGTTCCAAAAGTCTCATAACGCTTTCTACAGGTATTGCAGTTAAAGAAGAAAATACTGGTATATCCTGTTTTTATAGATAACAGTTATCATCAAAACAGAAATAATTATTGTTGATCACAAACTCTAGCGCTTCTCTTATTACCAGAATCTGATGAGTAATTGCCGAGGCTGCTGTGTAACATTAGTTTATTTACGAACATAAGTTATTAAAGAAGTTATTTCTTCAAAAGTCAAAACAGATGGGTACAGAAATATTAAGTCAATTTTATGGAAACAGAAAAGTAGGACAGAGTAATCAGACAATTCTGATTATTCGGTTATTGGTCTCAATGAAAGAAATGATAGTATAAAAACGCTAATCTGCGAGGTTCAAAAAAAAATAATAAGTCTGGAATTTTTTTAAGAAATAAGCTGAATGAGATATTTTGTTTACTATCAGATTATAGATAATGCGGCCATTGCTCTTTGTAGTTTTTAATCTCGAAGAAGATGCGGGAATATGCTATATTTCTGGGTGATTTCAATCTATCATATTGTGAAGAATATAGCATTGAATTGCAATTTATTTTATTTTATTTATAATTGAAAGCAAAAAATTCCTATTTAATAATTGAGAGGTGGTGTGCACAACATTTTGCTATACGGTATATCTTCTATGAAATATACACCTTACATAGGGCTATGTCTAGTCCTATGTATGGTGTATTCTATGTATGTCTAGTCTATGTCAACTCATGTTTCTGAACATAGTAAAAATATCATATAATCTAAAAAATCATCTGAATTAAATAAAATATTTATACAAAAGTTTTGTTCCTATGTAAACTGAAAACACATATTTATTGTCTTAAGTAATTTAGTTTGTCGAAGATCGAATGCAATTTTAAAACTGTGATGTTCGAAATCCATAAAACGTTCCAAATTTCTGATATTAGAGTTAAATATATTTTAATCTGAAACTTTTACTTCTTTGTTATTTAGAGTTTATAATGCAATTTCCATTAAACAATACGAAAACAGATCATGAATTAATTTTCGAAAATCGAATAGAACATATTATCGTAATTAATTTGGTATTTTAACATTTTTAAATTAACAAACTTTTACAGTAAATATAATTAAAATACAATCGTCAATACAAAGTAATAAATAATATTAAAGTTTTAGTAAATCATAGCAAAAATAAAGAAAAAACAAAATGCAAAATTACATTAAAACAAAATGTTATAAAATCAAGTCGATTGCAAGGTTATTTCTAAGAGGATGACAAAATAAATACAATTTAGATACTATAACCAACCAATTTATTAAATTCATACTCCTTAAACAGGTTTATTTCTATTTATACTAGTTTAATCTATCTTCATAAAACTGAATCAGTTACGTAAAAACAATCGAAAACTTGAACTACGCTATAAAACGTGGTTTTCCAAATACACGAGCACGCTAAAAAAGGAGCCATCTAATCACACATAGAATATACTTATTTTCAACGTAATGACTATTAAAATAAATGTATTCTTTCAAAAATATCATTATATTATAAAATTGCCATTGAGAATACATCAAAAAAGAAAAATTAAAGAATAAAACAAAGCTCAGGAGGAACAATTATCTCTCCCGGTACCTCCTCGCTGCCATTCTTCTGTAAACTATCAATTAATTATTATTGTTTGTATTATTATATTCTTATTTTATTTGTATTATTATATTTAAGTTACATTTATGATAAAAGTTCGTTAATTTATATTAAGATATTAAAACGATTACAATGATACACACTGTTCAATTCACGCAAATTAGTTTACGTTCTATTTCCGTTTCTATTTTAATTCTAAATTAACCTAATATTAAAATGCTGAATTTCAAAAAAGGTTATCCTGAATGAATATTTTTATCATCCAGTCTTCTACAGGCATTTAAGCGTTTTATTTATCTTCGTTATATAAGAATGAAACAAATAAAATACTGCATACAACCATGTTAATTTTGTCGTCAAATCATTATAATGGTATACTTTCACAAATAAATTTAAATTAATTTAATTTTGCGTTTTAAAAAATATTTAATTATTTATATAATTAATAGAAGAAATTTGATATAGAAGGTATATAAATACATTTCAAAAGTGTTTGAAGTAAAACCATTGGTTTTTGATATAATTACTTTTTATGTTATATTCGTACTAAATTGCATTTACTTTCTTTTTTACTTATGTCTCAAAGCATGTGTTCCAACTGCATAATCAATTCTTATATATCTTATATAAGTTGATTTCTTTTCTGGGAAAGTTGATGATAAATTATTTATTTCTGTCTCTATTTTATTAATTAAACATTTAAAGCAAATTATATAAATGAAAACCTCATTTAAAATTTTATTGCTAATGGTTATTTTTCAGATTCAATTGTAAGAAAATTTATTCTAAATCATCAATTTTTGAATTAATAATGATATTATAACAGAAAAAAATAAATTTTCTAATTAATGAATGTTATTTTACGCTCATATAGTCTATATCGAATTTTAAATTTTCCTGCGGAAGTAAATTGCTTTTACTAATAAATAATACTATATAATTACTACAGATAAGCCCGGCTTTGCTCGGGCAAAAGTAACGATAGCGATAATTAAGATTATTAAGTTATAGTCACAGAAGAAAAAGAGTAATTTCATCAACAAACTAAATATTTCGAAAGAAAGTCCGAATTTGAAAATTGAATGTTCTAATATTGTTCGATTTTCACGACGTGTTCTGATTATATCGTTCGATTTTCATCGAATGTTCTAAAGAAGAAAAGTCGAGAAAAACCGAACTAATCTGTTTAAACTTGAAAATCGAATATGTTCTAACATTATACTCTTTTCTTTTTTTTTCCTCCAGCGCCCGTAAATCTTGCACGTCGCTTTCTCTTGTTCTCCATTGTTACTTAACACTTCCATTGTTGATGGAAGTGTTAAGCCTTAATCCTGTCCCTCTCCCCCGTGGGGAGGAATTTCGAAAAATCCCTTCTTAGTGAGCGTTTTCGTGACTTACCCTAACTGTGTACCAAATTTCAACTTTCAACTCCTAACCGTTTGGGCTCTGCGCCGATTATCATTATTATTATTATTATCAACTCGTCTCGATTATATATATAGATATAACTTTTATATTTAATTTATATAACAATAAAAGAAATGAATCTTTGTCTTTTCTTATTAATAAATTATCTTACATTTATTTTATGTAAATGTAAATATTTTATGTTTATGTATATCTATAAAAGTTATTCTGTTAAATGTACTTTCAAAAATAAAATATTTGCAATACAGTAAATAATTTATTATAATATATGTAAGGGTTCTTAACTAAAATTTTAATATAATCAATTTTTTACTTTATTATTTTATAATAATTTGTTTATATTATTTTTTTCTGAATAATTCTTAACGATCAAAAATAAACTAAGAATAAAAGTAAAAATTAATTAAAAATTTATTTAATTATAATTTTAGAATTACTAGTAAACTTTAATCGTAAGTTTTTTAATTGTAACATAAATTTTAATAATGAATTGATTATCTTATGAAAAACTTAAAGACGCAATTTTATAATTATAAATTAATTGCAGCACTACTTCACAAAAGGTTTAAAATGTCCACGATTATGGTTTATTTTTTAATTTTGAATAATTATAGACACTAAAGAAAGAAATGGGATCTAATATAACTTTTTAACAAGTTATTAAATTTAAATATTTATATGTTTAAAAGCAACTGACATAAAGAGCTTACCTATAAATTACTAGATCATTATCTAATTTCTCTCTTTTATACAATGATAGAATGAGTATTTTAATGGAATCTTATATTATCATACAGAATCGAAATTAAACATCAGTGATTCCAGAACCGGGAGGCTGAGTAGGCCATGACCCACACATTTTCCTCAGC
Organism: Centruroides vittatus; assembly: GCF_030686945.1. Classification (NCBI taxonomy): domain Eukaryota; kingdom Metazoa; phylum Arthropoda; class Arachnida; order Scorpiones; family Buthidae; genus Centruroides; species Centruroides vittatus. Next base: position 4,608,387 of record NW_027122266.1, read on the forward strand.
TAAAAAATCAAAAAAGCTTAAGCTGTAAACCAGAAACAGGGTATCCACTTAAACATCTAATGTTATCAGGGGACAAATTATTTGTGAACTAAGCTTTAGACTACTTTAAATTATTTGAATAGCATTTATACACGTATATGTAGCTTATATATATTAGAGAAACTTATATTTCCATATGTGCTGTACTTTGATTAAGAGTAGCTAGAATATAATTCGTCATTGGCCCATTAGTGTCCGGGTGAATAAAACGACTAAACACTAATAGTTGGTCGAGGGTTTGCGCTTCACTGACTGGTAAGCCATATGGAATTTTCCGGATTTTCTTCATTTGTCTAATGCCTAAATAGGAGTCAGTTTCTGGTAGATAGTCCTCTGGCAGATCGTTCATGTGCTGCGTTGTCTTGTTGTATTAATTCAATCCTAACTCTTGAAATATGCGGGGTCTCCAGAGCCAGGGATGCCGGTTGCGCAGATCTGACACTTCAAAAATTTTCAATTAAAAATACCAGATAACATCGTATATTTCTGCAAAAGAGGAAATAAAAGTGTTATAGTGGTTATAATATTCAAATTATTCATGTGTTAAATAATGGCTTAATTGATAACTTATCAAGAAACACATATCTATAATATGATAACTTATCATCTTGCTTATAGATATGTGTTTACTATAAATATATGATACCACACACAACATTGTTGATTATCTTGATCGTACAGAATTCCAGAAGCAAAGTTTACCATTCTTTATTTTATAGAGATATTTTTTGTTTCCGAAAGATCTTATTCAGAATTATTTTTATGCAATTATAGATTGCATTTCTTTCTATAAATGAAAATAATTAATCATTAATCATCAATAATACTACAATTGTCATTTTTTCCTGCGGTCGAGCACATAGGTACTGTACAGTGAGGGATATTCGTGAAACAGAGAGAAGTACAGAATTGAAATCCATCTGGATCGAACTCACATAACTCTTTACGAATACTAGAGTTTGAACAATATCTCTGTTTCTTATTTATTTGGAAATCTACTCTCGAGTTATTTCTACGATAACGCGAATAACTCAGAACTAACTTGGTTCCCTATCGTTGTTCATACTCCCCAGCAGTAGCGAAATTGAATCCATTGTTCAACCTGCCTTGCCAGAGATCTAAATCGTCTGATTTTATAGATCATTTCGTACTTTGTAAAAATGATCAATTGAAATCTGTTAAATAAAATAAACTTTTTCAAAATAATCTATCAATTATCAAATAGCCCTCAAATCTAAAATTTACTATGAATTATTTATACAGAAGCATATAATTTAATTTTATTTATTTATCCATTTTATGTTTGGTTTTGCAACGAGTATCGGATTTACATTTTTAATATTGTTTAAAAGTCTAACAATATCCAAAGCAAGTAGTGTAAGGTTGCTCAAGTCATACCACTGCCTGAATTTTGAATCTTTAATGGAATACTATGGAATCTTTAATATTTAATACCATGGAAACATCGGTTCTAGCGGCAATAAGATGCAGACTTCAGTCAACCATATTGGTTCACGTAGTAACTGTCCATCACCGACGACGTAGTAACAAATTTTCTCAACAACTATGTTTATTGTTGTTTTCTTATAATTTTCTGTTTGTTTGGTAGCTTTGAAACAAGTAAATTATTGATAAATTCATGATTTTTTCTAAGTGTTCGGTCTATACTCTACAGTATCACTTGTTTACTCGAAACCAAATCGTAATAGCTTTATTCAGTGTTTTCTTATGTTTACTTGAAATGTAACTCGTACTGTGTTACATTTAAGTCATACCTACATAAGATTCCCAAATCGTATTGGTTCGTTTAGGAAAATACTCTCTCTGCTATCAATTTTATCTGCCGAGTGTCAGTAGAAGTAAGACAATACATTCAACAACATATAATATTGCTTTGATTTTGGTGTTTTTTGCTTCATTATTGACCATAAACACGTTGAAACGAATTTATACAGTACTAATCGGAAACAATAAGATATGGACAAAGCAGTAAAAAAATTATGCAGTGGTGATATTGCATTTAATGAAACACATAGACAATATAAAATTTCTAAACCAACTCTACGACGTCATCTTCGAGGATTTAATAAGAAAATTAAATTTGAAAGGCCTAAAGATCTGACTAAAAATATGAAAAATAGTTAGTTAAACATGTTCTTTAGAATCATGTTTCTTTTCTACTGCAGCTGATCTATATAAACTGGCGCTTAAATTGCCAGAAAAATATAAATTACCACATTCGTTTTTTCCTTAGTCGTACCGATTTTAGTTTAATTAGTTTAATTTCATATAAAACCGTATAGAATTTCCGAACTTTATCATAATAAATAACAACAATGCTCATAAAAATTTAAAATAAAACAAATAATTTATGATTATTTAGTAGATCCTATAATTCATACTTGATTTTCCTTGTGGGGTACGACTTGATCAACCTTCCATTATTTTATCTTTGATTGTCCTCAAATAAACAAAATCAATTAACTTCGTTAATTATAATTAAGTAGTCAAAAGTAAAGCCTGCATTTTTTATTTTTATACTTTTCACTTTATTTAAAATTAATCGCCATAAAAGACAAATAAGCACAATGTAAAAGCAATAGTATGTGTGATATCATGTGCATATGATAAGTTTTTTAATAGTGCTTTAAAAAAAAGCTCTATTAAACTTTAAATTTTATTATACCTTTTAAAGCTAATATTATTTTCCTACATATAGTCAGTGCAAATACAGTAATGTAAAATTTATCGATAAAAACTTAAGCTTACTTTTTACAAAATATTTTCATTTATAAATTAAAGTTATGGAAATTCATTAAAACATAAATCTTTACCATACAATTTTTCATCGTGATACTGAAAGATCTTTTTTTGCATAAGAAAATATTTTTGTATTTTTAGTTATTTATAGTTTCTTGTATACTATGTTTCTTTTTTTTATCTTCGGCAGACATAAACATCATTATAAAATTTCTCATATTTACGCCATATTTAAAGATCGACCATAAAGCATATATAGATAAAATACTAATAATTACTTCAATCATTATATTGAATTATAATTGTGTTTAAAAAACAATTAAACAATCTCAGTACAGCTTTGCTTAAAATAAGCTTAGCAATAACTAGATTAAAAAATCTAAATTATTATAAAACGAAAATAACTGCAATAATTATTTTGCTTTTACTATAAAATTATCCAATTAATAATATTTTTTTCTTAATACTGAACTTAAACTGAAATATAAATGATTAGTTTATTGAATGTAGAAATGTGTTTGTACTAAATGAATATTTTGAAAGGGATAACGATTCATAGACTGTGAAAATAAAATGTATAAATCACACTCCAAACGATACTGGAATACTATCATAAGAAATTAGCACAAGAAAAAGTTTAAAATTGAGTATTCCGTCCTTTTACAGGGGAGATTTCTTTATGCAACATCTCGAATGGAACAAAGTTCAACTGAAATGAACAAACCACAGAGATAGACAACAGCTTCTTGAAAATTCGGAAATGCGTAAAAATGATTATATTCTAATCAGCATAATAATCTCAATTGTTCGATTATTCTAATTGAGGAATCTTGACTACTTAATTAGCCGAAAACATTTCTTCCGTTATGATTACATTAAAAGAAATTTCATGAAGTTAAAATTTTTTCAAGCATTTCTAACATAAACAAAATGTACAGTTATTACGAGATTTCTATAAAACTAATCTCAGAGTTCCCTTAATATCCAACGACGTCACGTCAAATTTTCTGTAAATGAAATAATCATCTTCAATTCGGTAACATGCATACCTAGTCTCATTTTTGGACAGAAAAATCTGTCCAAAAATTTTCCTCTATTCGAAATTTCCGAATAACGCAAAATTTAAACTAATTCTGATCGGTTATTACGACCTGAGTACAGAATTTTTAATCAAATTTATTTTAAAAAATAATGAACATGCTAATATTTATATATTTTATATGAAAAGTATATCGCCAATTCCAGCATACGTTTAACTGTATCAACGGTCTTAAAGTATTTTTTTCTCATACTTCAATGTTGTATGGGAGATTTGGAAGAACTGGGACGGTTTTTACTTTTTATTTTTATTTTTTTTTAAGGAGCTATAAATGAAAAACTTTTATGCAGAGATGGTCTGTATATATTAATATATTATGTAAGAGAAATTTCGTGCGTTACACAATTAGAATAAATACGGATAAACATTTTCTTTAACTTTATGAGTCTATAGTGTCAGTTTTTCCCACTACGGGAAAAACTGGGACAGCATAAGGGGAGATATAGGACATCTTTAAACAGAAATTTACCATACAAAAGCATACAGACTTTGAAAAAAACTTAAATTTTATTAATAAAAGGCAACTAATTATTAATAAAAAGAACACGAATGAGATGTTGAGCACAAAGTAATCTATTTCACATTAAAACGTTCAAAATTGATGGCTTTATCTAAAAACAATAGTTGTAATAACTCTCGTTCTCTATTTCTCTGAGGATCGTGTAACGGTTGTTTCATCTGCTCCACTTCAACTTGAATTTCTAATTCTTTGGGACAGTTTCAAGTAAGTTCTTTAACAGCATCTTTTAGCTGAAATACTTTGGTGTCTAGAACGGTTTGAATTTTGCTGATCTGTCCATTTTTTCGGGAGTTACTGCACTTTTTGTACAGTTGATCGGCGACCGTTATAACTGTCCGTTATAACGGTCATTTTGACTTAAATTAGACTTAAATTAGATTTTTCGGTTATGGGACAATAAAGCCATGGAACCGGAAGTAACCCACACTCCATTAGGGGAGGAAGACACGACAGAACAACAAACTCAACAGACAACAAATTTCCAACAAACAAAGGAATCAGAAGAGACAACAGAAAACACTCTAATTAAGGAGGCAGCTTTCTTACTGGGAAAAATAATGGACTTGTGCCCAGAGCACACATACTCGAATATTAAGGTCAATCAAAGACATGAAATAAGGGAACATGCTACTAAATTGTACGGATACTTACATGAAATGCATGGAATAGTTCGGGAAATGCGGAAAACAAAATTACCTATGCGGAATGATAGCCACAAACCAACTTATAGTGACATAGTCAAACGAAATACTAGGCCAAGCAACACAACAAGGAATATACAACGATCGATAGATGAAAAGATTAATAGTGAAGGAACGGGAGGATCACACGCAGTGATATTATACCCCAAGGACCAAGAAGACGGCTCAACGGTGGACATGAGGAAACTCACAGACAAGATACAACAAACAGTTGAACCACACAAGCTTAGAATAAAAATAAAAGCAGTCAGGAAAGTCGCTAACAATGGAATATGTATACGTGTTGGCAATAGGGAAGAATGTGAAAAATTGGAAACGGAAATCCAGAACATACCAGAGATAAAACAAAAGATCCAATGTAAACGATCAGAGGGGAGAAGACCTCGAATTATACTTCTCAACGTCCCTCAATCAGTAGCTGATGAAAACATAATAACATGCATATACGACCAAAATGAGATCTGGAAGGAAATAACCAAAGAAGTATTTCAAAAAGAATGTAGAATCACGGCTACAATCACAAGAGGGAAAGTCAATGAAAACTGCAGACATGTGGTTATCACAACCTCCCCGAAAATCAGGAACTTCCTCATAACAGAAAAGAATATTTCAATTAGTTGGGTCACAGTAAGAGTGGACGATTTTATCCCTCTGTTGAGATGCTACAGATGCTGCAGAATAGGGCATATGGCGAAAACCTGCACAGGACAGCAACATTGCAGCCACTGTGGTAAAGAACACAAATTCGCCAACTGCGACAGACGCAAGGAACCGCCTTGCTGTATAAACTGCCACAAAATAAACAAAGAATTGTCAAACAACAAGAAGCAGCCAACCAACCACGGAGCTTTCCATCCAGACTGCCCCGTAACTAGAAAAACAAAGGCAGCACAAATCAAAAAGATAGACTATGGCCTGTAATTCCTCACAAAGCATCACTCAGTCAACTCAAACTACACAGGCAATGCAAGCGAACAACAGTAATACCATCAAACTTCTCCAGATAAACCTACAGAGAAGTAGAGCAGCGAGCTCTCTTTTGATAAAAACCGCAAACGACCTGAACGTGGATATCATAACAATCCAAGAGCCATATACCATCAATAATAAAATAATCAGATTTCAAAACTGGAGAATTTTGACTAGTAACAAAAACACCAGGCCTAAAAGTGGCATCATAGTCCGAACAGACTCAACAGATATAGCTTTTGTCCCACATTTAAGTAATGAAAAAATCACTACAGCTATAATTAACCAAAAACAACCAATCTTTCTGATTGGTGTCTATTTTTCACCGTACGACGATGACGACGAATGTATGCAGGAATTAGCTGAAATTCTTTACCGGTTAAAAGGAAAAAACGTTATAGTTGCAGGTGATGTTAATGCGAAATCAGCAACATGGTACAACAAAAAGGAGGATAAGAGAGGGACCCTGCTTAACAACCTTACGGATGAGATGGACATGGTCTCGTCAAACATGTCAACAGAACCAACCTTCTATACAGGCTTCGCGGAGGGGTGGACCGATGTATTCATTAACACAACAAATTTAAGCCACATAATCTTAAACTGTGAAACGCAGCTGAGAACCTCCGCGAGCGACCACAGATACATCTTGACTTACCTCCAGTTAGACACCGTCACAAACTGCAACCAAACTACACTTCAAACCAGAATAAATTGGGACTTATTCAAACAAACCTTCGCAGAAATCTGGCGCACTTACCAATTCCCTCAGATAAAGACCAAACAAGACCTGGAAACATACGTGGAATTCATCACCAACACAATAAACAAAGCAAAAAGGATAGCAACAATCACAAGAAAAGAGAAATTCATCAATACGGTCTGGTGGACTAAAGAACTAACTAATAATAAAATGGAAATCAGAAAATTAAGAAAGCAAATACTCAAAAACAAAAATGAAAAGATCCAGGAGAGACTTAAAACAGAATACAATAAAAAACTCAAAAAATATAAAAAGAACATCAATAAACAACGCACGAGGGCATGGAGAAACTTCTGCAGCCAGGAGAATAAAAAAGACCCATGGGGAATACCCTTTCAAACTGTCTTTAAACGTAAGAAAAAAACGCATATCCCCGACATAACTGACAATAACCAGAATAAAATAGACATGGAAGATAACATACGGCAAATCCTAAACTATCACTTCCCAGACGACGACCAGCAGACAGACACGGCACTCCATAAGCAAATACGGGAATTATCAAATCTTCCCTCAACTGGGAGCAACGACAAACCTTTCACCTTCAGGGAAGTTCAGAGAGCCATCAGGACCATGGCAAATAGGAAATCACCAGGCTTGGATACTATTACGGCTGAAGCAATCAAGGCCATTCAAGAAGAAATCCCCTTAGCACTAGTCCATGTCTTCAACGAATGCCTAAGGATGAAAGTCTTTCCTACAGCTTGGAAACGAGCCAGCGTCAAATTTATCCCTAAAATGAAAAACCCTCAAAAACCTATGGATTACCGCCCAATAAGCCTGCTCCCTACAATGGGAAAGGTTTTAGATGGATTGCTCATAAACCGAATAAATTGGCACCTGCACAAGCACAACCTCAACAGTGATAAGCAGTTCGGCTTTAAGAAAGGAAAATCAACTACACAAGCAACATTAAAAGTTAAGGAATTCATCCTGAAGGCATGGGACAAAGGCCAACACGCCTTATTGGTGAAAATTGACTTCCAGAAGGCCTTTGATTTTCTCTGGTGGCCAATCGTATTAAAAACGCTTAACGACATCAATTGCCCCCTGAATCTCAAGAAATTAACACAGGACTATCTTACAGACCGCCAGGCAAGCTTTTTCACTAAAAACATAAACATCATAAAGCGGATAACTAGAGGATGCCCACAGGGCTCCAGGGCCGAGCCAGGTCTCTGGAACCTAACGTTCAACAGTATACTACAGGAAATCCCAGAAACATCTGATGTCAAAATTCAGGCATATGCAGATGATGTCCTCCTAATGGTCGCACACAGAAACTGTAACCGCCTAAGAGATGAGACCAACAGGTTATTAAAAATAATTGAAAACTGGAGCTTTAACAATAAACAGCCAATAAATCACCAATTTCTGGTGATTTATTGGCTGTTTATTTATGTCAGGCCATGGTTTGCACACGAAGAAATAAAGGCAGTCATCTCAAAAAGTCAGTAGGGGTTAAAATCGGTAACAAAAGCATCAAGAACGTAGAAAATCTTAAATACCTCGGAATCCACTTCGACAGATCACTCAACTGGAAAACTCACATTCAAGAAATTTGCAAAAAAAACAACAGAAAGAGCAAACCTCATACAGCATATCAGCAGGAACACCTGGGGTTTAAGCAGCAGACACACGAGAATGATCTACAAGGGAGCCATCGAGCCTGCGGTGCTGTACGGGGTCCAGACGTGGGGAGAGGCGATCCATAAGGTGCATAACAAGAGAAGACTGCTAGCAATACAAAGGAAAGCAGCAATTCGGATATGTCGAGCATATCGGACAGCACCGACTGATGCCTTGCTGGTTTTGGCGAAATTGAAGCCCATATACTTGAAAGCTACTGAAATAATCTGGCAGGGGAACCTAAAGAAAGAACATATTGGAGAAATGACAGATACAGAGATAAATAAAGCAATAAACAGAGGGCAACTTCCAAACGATAAACAGCTCATAGACCTAATTAAGAAGAACGATACAGAGGAAGTGGACAAGACAACAACAATAGAAAATCCAGCACAAATGGAGACATACAGAGTAAACACAGATTATGAAGAAAATCCTAGAAGTAATAAGAGCCTAAAGGTTTTCACTGATGGCTCGAAAACACTATCAGGAACGGGTAGCGGTATAATAATTAAAGATCCAAACAACCGAACATGTTACCAGGCTGGCAGACTTCTGTACAATAACACAAGCAGAAATGTATGCCATTGTAAAAGCTCTCAATCATATTCAACAAAACAACTATCAAGAGAAACAAATCGAAATCTTTTCAGACAGTAGGGCAACACTTCACATCCTACAAAATAAGAAAATTGCCACAAAAATTGCACAGGACCTTATTGCAATCTCCGAAAGCACCAGCAAGAATCACAATCTAAGCTATAATTGGATACCAGCCCACAAGGGCCACGTGGGAAACGAACAGGCAGACAAACTGGCCAAATGGGCAACCAGAACCAACACGACAAAGGGATATGCCAGAATTCCACTCACTGAAATAAGAAGCCAAATAAACAAAATCATGCAAAATCTCTGGCAACAGGAGTGGGATAGCTCCGAAACAGGACGCTATTGCTACAAATTCTTTCCAACAATCCAAGATAGACTTCAAAACAAACACTTCACCGTGAACTTTGGTGTGACACAGTGCTTAACAAGGCACGGAAACTTCGGGGAATATCTACACCGCTTCTGCATCAGGAAAAGCAACCTCTGTGACGTCGATGACAGCAAGAAGGACGATGTGCAGCATTACCTATTTGAGTGCACGAAATTCACGACAGAACGGGAGAACTTTCAAATGAAAACACTCTACGCAGGATTCAACTGGCCCCCGGACGAAAAAGACATTGTGGGTAATAAAACCCTCTTTAGTGCTCTCAACCAATACATCAAAGACACAAAAATTCTCATCAACCCGTACCGGCAAGCAGCAAACCAAACTTCTCTCAACGACACACAAAAAAGCAGCAATCATAATTACAGTGTCGAAATAAGCGAGGAAGAAGACGCCGATCAAACATCCGAAGACGAAAACAAGTGATCTAGGCGCAAGATTCACATAATCTGTAGCTGACTGAGAAGACCATTGTAAATAATGTATATAAATGTAAATAGAGTATTACTGTTATTGTTTAAAAAAAAAAAAAAAAATTTTCTTGTTTCACACACTTTTACAATTCTTACTGTGCGAACCTTGATTTATTGTGAGGGACAAGTACTCCCATCAAAAGCAATTTTGTTTTGTATACTGATTACTTTTTCAAATGTATCTAAATGTGTTCTGCTTTTTAATTCAATAAAGGCCAGGCAGATGACCGTGGGGTCCCATGGGACCCTTTGGCAGCTTCTCTTCACACTCTCCTGTCTTGCTTTATTTCTTCTTCCCTCTTATTCCCTAACCTTCTTCCCTCTTCCTTCCTCTTCACACTCTAGGGCTAAGTCCTTCGATTCACAAGAAGGACAGCCCTCTCAACTCTTTTACCAAAGTCTATTTCTCTGAGGGATAGGATTGGGCAAGAATGTTATAAAAAACAAAACATTGTAAAAGACATTTGGGGAGAAATAGGACATTTCTCACTTCTCTCCAAGCCTTCTTATCTCCATGCACATTAAATACGCTGTATACCGTATGCCTAACAAAGTAACACGTGTGTACCGATAATGCTAATAAAACCTTAAAATTGTTAGTAAATAACTAAAATAACTTACCGGATTTTAAATTCTTCGTGAGAAATTCAGCTGGAATTTTTTGCCAGATATTTACTTAACTTTTCAAAAACAACTTATTTATTTTTTTTATAGTTTGTAAATCAGAACCGCAAAAATCAACAAATATACGCCATAATGAAAAAAACCTCTGTTAGGAAAAGTGAACGTTGCCAGGCACAAAATAACGTCACAGTTTTTTCAAAAATAGCGATGTCCCAATTCTACCCGGTATCTCCTACAATGTTGCTGATTATTTCCTGAGTGAGACCACGTGCAATACTGTTTTCCCCAAACCTGCATTCATCTCTATCGTTACAGCAACCTTCTGATAATTGAAAAAGATGTAATCTCTAATATTACAAGAAGACGCTTTAATAATCTTTCAGATTTTATAAATAAACAGCTAGCAAATAATAGAAACTCTTGAAAAAAACTCAGATTTTAATAATAATTTTAAAAAATAATTTTATTTAATATTCTACTATTTCCTCTTATCAGTAAACTAAACGATCTGATCGATAACTTAAAACAGTTTTTTTTCCTAAATTTTTTTCACTTTACAGATAAGTTCTTGAAGCGAACCAAAACCTGCAGAATAAGATTTTATAAGTTGTTGTTAAATTTAGTTCTCATTCTTCCTTCCTCATGTTTTTTTAGGTATGTACAGGTAAAATTAATGAGTGCACTCACAATGATGAGCTCTCACTATCTTCAAACATTATTAAAAAACGATTTTTTCGAATATAAATGGCATTTGTATTACGTCCAAATTTCTTGTACGAGTATATCTCCATAAAAATAAAGTCATTAGTCAATAAATATAATTGAAAATTCTTATAACTATTTCAGTTAAGTAAAATGAATTAATAAGAATATTTGAAATATTTTTATTCTTTTTATTTTTAATTTTATTATTATTATATTTTATAAATATTTTTTATAATTGTAGTATATAAAAGCAATTATAATTGTATATTATTACTCTTGTCAAGTGTAGAAAAGGAAGTGAACAAGTTAAAATATAACCAATTATATTTCTATTAATAAATTCTTTTTTTTTTTTTTCTTTTCCTCTTTCGTTCTTGCGTATTTTAATATTTTTTACATTTTTCAGTTTTTAAATATATATAAAGTTGAAATAAATTGTCGCCGCAACGCTTTTCTGTCACAAAAAATATAGAAAAGAAAAGGCGTCTCCGGGAATCAATAAATCGTCATGAAATTTTGTTGTGAATAATCTGTATTGGGAATAAGGGACGAAGACCGTGGGCGAGCGAGCGAAGCGAGTTAGGAAAAGCCCCTAGTAAAAACATAAAATATTACTTAAAACACGTTTACATTGCTCTCAGGAATTATGATTTCATTTTCAGCTCACATCTGTTCATTTTTTTTCGGATAATTTCGATCAGATATTTCTCTAATGTTGACTAATCTCTTTGAAAGTTTAAAAACTCATATTGGCAAGGTTAAATGTAACGAGATGATGTTATGATAAAAATTTTAAGAACAAATTAAATTTAGTCTTTTATATTATGTATAAAAATATACGGTTTGAGTATGTAAAAATTTAGATAGGAATAATTGAATGAAACTCCAATACTACTGATATTTCAATTATTTTAAAGTTGAGAAAACTTAAATGCTCGCAATAGAAGATATATCAATCCTAACTAACGTAAATTATAAAAATTTCTTTTAAGAAATTTCTCAAATTTCATTTTAAAAAATGTCAAATTAATATTTTTCATTCAATTATTTAAAAAAAAGGCATTTATTTCCCACAAGTGCAGTTTAATAATACTAAAACTTCATAAAATATGGATATTTTTTGCATTACATTATAAAATGTTTATACTGTATTATATGACTTACACGAGTAATATTTTAATTTTTTAAAACGAATGAGGAACTGAAAAAAAAATTAAATAGACCAGGTTAGTCACAAATGTGGGCCCTAAGTCGTCTAATAAAAGCGTAAAATTTATGATTAAAATTAGTTTAAAAAATAAATTAAAATTTTTACCACTTATGAAAACATTTGGTTATTTATTTTTTTATATATTTTATATAGAAAATTAAACTATGAATCCTTCTAGTCTAGCTGTTTGGGTTTCAAATCAAATAACCCTGCTTATCTTTCTTATCTGGGTTTCATTATAATATATTTAGATATACGTATATTTTATTAATACAGTAGAGAGTCGTTTATCCGAATCAATTGGGGACTGGGTTGTTCCGACAAGTATTTGTTCGGATAACCGATTATGTACGAAAAAATATATTAACCTATCCGATGTTGAAATTTTTCTCCGTTGCGTGTCGCTTCGTGTTGAATTTTCGTCGATTTTAAGCCTAACGAGAATTTTTATAATAATAATCGAGGCTATTGTATCGTTAAAAATTATCTCTTTATTTTGTACAAACAAAATAAATATATTGAAAAATATAAAAACAAAAATTATACTTTAGAAGTAAATCTAGTATAAAAAAAGTTCGATTCAGCACGACACAGTCCATCTGGAAAGCGTTCGGATAATCGGGGTTCGAATAAACGACTTTCTACTGTATTTGCATAATAATAATAGGTTATTATATAAAGAAGTTCGCAGTAATGATAAAAATAATTATAACATATAATAATGACTGCAATAGTTAAAATAATCTGTTACAGAATGAAAATTCTGAACTATTAAATAATAGTTCAGAATTTTAATTTTGTACTGTACTTAAAATCGTCTAAAAATACTTTCAATTATTCGTAATAATTTAAAAAATAAAATTAAAACTGAATTACAGAATTTTCACAGATTTAGAAAAAATGAATCGTGGGCAGTTCGTATAATAAAATATTGCTTCCCACGCTTCTTTTTTCCAGGAATCATTATCATGGCATCTACCCTGCATAAAGGGATGATTGCTTAATTTATATAAAATCTTTAATTTTATTACCTTAATTTTAATTAACGCTAACAAGTTAACATTTGTTTTTAAGTTAATCTTAGTGACTGGCAATAAATAATAGATTTTTAACTTTTCTACAGTTTCTTGCAATCAATTAACCAGTATTAATTAACGAAAGTAAACTGATGTAGATGATAATCTACATCAGTTTACTTTTGTTTTAAAAAATGAAATTAATTACTGCCTACAGCTTTAGAATTCATTTTAATTAAATAAGTTTTCATTTTATTTTCTGGGAAGTTAAATGTTAAATTAGCATCAGAATTCCCCAATTTTTCTTATTATTAACATACTAATTATTCGTGTTTTTATTATGTTTATCTCTCAGTAATATACAGTTTTCATTGATAACTGATTTTTTATCAGAAGATTAATTTAATAAATTTCAATCAAAAACATTTAAATATAATATTATAATTAATTAATGTAGTTTAAAATACATTAACATAATTTCAATAATAATTCAATATCGATTTAATACATTTACTTATTCTTTTACGTAAAAAGAATTTAAAATACTAATTTCAGAATAATTTTATATATGCGTTCATACACAATCCATAGCTTTTTCAATCGCCAGATATCAAGCCACTAAACTTTTTCTTCGATGTTATGTAAAAGACATCGTGTATTCATGAAAAGAGAACGGTGTTGAAAAACTGAAAACTCGCGTAACTGCTGCAATTTCAACTGTTATAGAATCTATTTTGGAATATACTGTACAGTATCGGGCAGAGGCTTGTTGTGCACAGAGCAATGAAAGGTACTGTACGTATATTAACTACATCAAAAAGTTTTTCAGGTTAAGTTCTGACATCAGTAAACATTATGTTCCTGTCCCGAGTAGATTTTTTTTTTTTTTCAAAGAAATGTTTAAAATGTGTCAAGGACTTTTTGAACAATCTATAAAATATTTTAAAGAAAAGCATTTACATTTTACTTTTTTATGTAATTCTTGAATTAAATCTATTGATAAATTCGAATTATTTACAGAATGTTGAAAATTAAATAATACTTGTAAATTGTATATACAAGCTAATTTAAATATTTTATTCACTAATGACTTTCTTTTTGTTTCTTTTTCATTTTCGTTTTTTATTTCGTGCTCTTAAATTTATTAAAAATATTTTCAATAATATGATAAATGTCTGTTAAATATATGAATTTAAAAAACTTCAATATTTCTAATTTAAATTTAAATAATAAATTTTAAAATATTTTAGTTTTTGACATTTAAATATACTGACTTCAATTGAAGCTTGAAATTATACTTTATAACTTTATTATTATTATTATTATTATTATTAAATTAATTTTTCTTTACGGAAATTTACTTCTCTATTATTTTTCATCAATCCGTTCGTTCAACTGTACATAAGAGTTTTCGAAATCTATTTATAAAGTGAGATTTTGTATTCGTATTATCCATTTGTTCATTCGCAATTTTTTCTCAAAGTTTGGAAGTGGACAACAAATCTGCGGATAAAATGTTAGATTGATGGAAGAAATCGAAGACGTATGATATGGTGTAGACATCCTATTTCACCTATTTTTACGTATTTATGAACATGCATATTTATTTACTATATATATATATATATATATATATAGTGACAGTTTTAAAAAGTGTCTTTCAGTTGAATGTCACAAATCCAAATCCAATAGTTTTCAACGTTTAATATCTGACATCATTCTTTGTTTCTTTATTCTTGATATATACCTTCAAAATCAATCGCATGACTGATTGCCTTTTTTTTTAATTCTCACATATAAAAATCATTGGACTTTTAGAAAGTTCTTCTGAAAATATTACTTACTTAATTAAGTTAATTAAAAACTTTTTGTGTTTTATTTTTATTTTATAGTAAAATTTCAGTTTTTTTAATTTACTTTCTTTATATTCTTTTTCTATAGCATGCAGATATAAGTCTGTTCTTGTAATTTACTATTCTTGAAATAGTATATATATAAATGTGACTCTTTTAGTTATTACAGTAAGATAGATAAATTAAATAAAAGGAAATGATTTCAATAATAAAAATTCATTATTTTTTATAGTGTCACATATTGATTTTAAGAAGCTATAATAATTGGAAATGAAAGTTATTGATCTCCTTAACATAATCGTATTCCGTTTCACTTATTGACAGCTATGTTATTGAGAAAATTGCAATGGACAAATCAGAGTGGTTTTAAAACAAAATTTAATAAAATTCAACGAAAAAAGCAATTTTTGTGATAAGATCTTACGATTATAAAATGAAAAAATTCCTTTTGTTGATGAAATGAACCAATTTATTATTTCTTTCACTTGCTAAAATGTTTAAAATTTTTTACTTGTTTCTATTTATTGAATAGTATATTTGTTCTGTTCATTGTATCTAATACCATATAAATTTTTTATATTACAGATCTAAACAATAGGAAACTAAAAAGTAGGTTACAAATTTTTTTAAAGATTCGGAATAGTCTACGTATATTTAAAAAAAAGGAAAAATCAATACGAATTTGTTTTTTATGTATACATAACTTACTCCGAACAATTTCTTCTATTCAAAATGGTTAATGAATGTAAAATATACTCTTTATTTTTTTTGTTTTTACAAAAAATATTTTACTAAATTCAAATTTTAAATGGTGATTAATGTAAATTTTAAAAATATATAATTTAAAATATAAATGAAACCCATTCTTTTTAATTCGTTATTTTATTTAAATATTGAAATATGTTTTATATTTATACAGAAATTTTTGGAAAATAATAATGCTTTTCGACGATTCTTGGACATCCGTAAGACACCGTATAGCTGGATTTTCTAACCAATTTATTCAAATTTTGTCAGATTTTATTAATGCCACTAATATATTCAATTATTATATACATTGCAATTTAATTCTATATAATTTTTTACAGTTTCTTTCTACATTTCATAGATGTTTTGTAAAATTGTTTAAAATATGTTAATGAAATACATCGAATGACATTTTTAGTTCAAAAAGAGAAAAGATTTGAAATAGTGTATCTATAAAATATTGACAATTCATCAGCATCAATATAATATGAAGATAGATAACTATGTAAATATACAGTGATCGCATGTAAAATTAAATTTTCTAACGTGAAATAAAGACCAAATCATATTTAAACAAGATTAATCATTAACTAAATGAAACAATATCAAACAAAATTCATTACCTTAAATATAACTAAAGCAGAGAGATATTTGTAATAAATATTATTCTCCGTATAGAAAATAAACAAATTGACGCATTTAGTTAAATATAATGTTTAAAATTCATTTAAAGATACATCATTAACATTCTGGAGTATATCAAATATAAAATTCACGATTTGAGAAATTTCTCCAAACTAAATAGAAAATTCGATAATTAAAAAAAAAAAAAAAAAAAAAAAAAAAAAAAAAAAAATACGCAGTTTATTATCGAAAATAATAGCATCATTATCTACACATTTTTATTTTTAAAATGTTAGATGATTTCAGAAGCATTAAGTCAGTTTTACGTAATTTATAATGAATAAATTTCTAATATTTGTTGCTTTTATAATACATTGTTTCTTGTGTTAGATTCATCTTTCTATCGACTGATGAATTCAAAACTAAATATCAAATCGATGAATGCAACATCAATTTAACGAATTTTGATTCTCCTATGGTCATCGATATCGAAAATATATATACTGTATTTTTTGTTTTAAATATTTATTTTCGATATTGTTTATGTTTGTATTTCAATCAATATGGGCAAAGGGCTATCTTATTCAAGAACTAAAATTTTTCAACTCAACTAAAACAAAATTTTCCAAGTAATTTTAAAATATAAATTTTAAAATATAAATATATAACTTCCATTTACATATTCTATATAAGTAAACCACACATCTTATAAAATGGTTCATTAATTTTTCGTAGACACGATAAGAATATATACAGATAAATTTATTCGCGTACGCAATTAATAATTATTCCTCCAATAATAAAACTAAAGAGTTAGTTGACAACAATTAATAGCAATGATTTGAAATCAATATTTATACAAATAATTTTTCTTGATATATCCAGGAATGAAATATATTGAAAAATCAAGATCAATAAACAAAATTTTATGTCACATGTTATTTTGCACAATTCGTCTCTTTCAGCTTCAATACAACTTTCCTTATTTTTTTCTAGCAAGTAAAATCAGTTATTACATATAATTCAAACACTCACAAAACATACTTAGACTCATCTGCAATTTGCCAAATTGATAAATAAATAATAAACTAGTTTAGTTGTAGAGAACACCCTGCATGAATAGAGTAAATGGAAAGCATGATGTGTCGGTATTCCATTTCCGTCAATTCTATGCCATAATCACGTCACAAAGCAGAGGAAGTGAAATCGTGCGTTAGACGTTGATGTGGCCAATTATTCCTATGAACGATGAAAATCTCTGTTCCGGATACAAATGTATATTTCTTATTCTGTCCCTATTTTTCACAAATTGCTTTTATGTGACACGATTAGTAACGTAGCATTAACGGGAATCGAATACCGACAAATTAGCATTTCACGCTTTCTATTCGCTCTATTCATGGTACTCAAGTGTCCTTTCATACTAAATCGGTCATGCTCTACAACTTGGTAATCAACATTTTTCCGTATTGTGCATCGTTTTTGGGACAGGACAACCTCAATAAACTATCTTAATTAAATTAACGAGATAACTATACAGTATAACTAAGGAACAATCTTATATCGTATACAATGAATTGTAATTTCAATTTGTTATTTGATCAAGCATTCAGTTTTAATATCACAATGCTATCATTTGCATATAGAAGAGAAATTAATTTAAAATTATGTATAGTTAAACTCCCGATATTCACGAGGATTAGGTTCCTTGGAAATCTTGCAAATACCAAATAGGAAGGAAGGACTTTGAGAAAATCGAGTTAGGTTCCTACCGGTCGAGCCAATTTGGCGAAACTAAAGCACGTTGCTGTCTCGGGTTATATTTTTAAAAAAATGATTCAATAAGCAAATAATATACATGTATTGTTTATTTTATTAATATTATTTATATATGATTAGCCTAATTATATTAAAACATTAATCTTCCATTTTAAGATGATTGTGGTGTAGTTACAACAGTTTGGAAAACAACTCAGTTAATGTTGCTTGACAGACATTTTTTTATTTATGTCTTTCAAGATTTTAGCATACGGGAACCAGCTGCTTTTAAAGCTCGCATAAACTTGAAAGTGCGCTCAGGAATAGGATGTGAATTTTGCAAATCCTTGCAACAGTACTGCTGTATATTTTTGAAAGCTTGTAAGTTGTCATTGATAGTTTTAGCGTTTTTCCTGTTCATCATCTTCTTTTTTTCTGTCGTAAAAAATTTTCTGTAACCGTCATGTTCAGTTTCTCAATTGTGAGATCTGCAGCTTTCTTATATAGGCTAATATATTCTCAGAATTTTTAATCTACGTTCCTCAAATCCTTCGCCGACTATCTGCTTTGCCATCTTTTATATTATTTATATTGTATGGAGCTACATACGTATTTACTGCATATAGTCTCATTACATAATTGTGACATAAACATTGTAAGATTTGCTATGAGGCATTGTGCTGTAATGTCTTTTGGTAGTACAGTAGTTACAGTACTTTGCTTGGTTATATCAAACAATGTAAAAATTGGAAACAACAGAGTAGGTTTTTACAACTACTAAATTGTAATGGAAATATTGTAAAAGTAATTTGCGAATAATCATGTGGTTTTTCACAACTTTTTAATCGCGGATAAGCAAAAGCGCAAATAATCAATACGCGAATCTCGAGAGTTATCTGTATCTATAAAGTAATTCGACATATATAAAGTTTATGTAAGGAATAATTGTAATATGAATACTAAATGATATAAAATTGAAGGTTATTTTTATTTCATAATGGGTTTTTCCCAAAAATTATAAGTTTTGTTTTATAGTGAGACACTAGTGTTACGAAATAGATACAACATCCGTGCGACGAACAAGATCAACAATGAAAATACTAAGTATTTTGTACGTGGTAAAAATTGTAATTGATAATAATTTATATAATTTGAAAAATTTTTGTAGTTATGTAATATGATATAAGATCTCAATTATATATGTTTACAATATATTACAAATATATATTAATGTTGGACAAATTAGATGATAATTGCAATATATTGATATCTTATGTTATCAAATAACAAAATCAACTATGTTGGTATCAACTGACTCTCCCCCTTTGTAGCAGGTATATCCTATTACAATAAACGTTACTTACTTACTTTATTTCATAATTTTTCTCATTTTCACTCCTTATTATTCCTTTCTCTTAGTCTTTCCCCAATTCCCTATCAACAATTTAAGAACAGTTGATTTCGTTCCAAGAATAGGAATTCGGATATACAAAATGGGATTTGCAGGGTTGTAAAAGAAACTCTACCTATTCTGGAGAAAGTTTCTGAGTTGGCATAGACTAGCGGTCAGATCCTCCAGAGTAGCATACTGATATTAATTAATATCATCCGATCATCCAGTTATTTTCAATATGTATTGTTACATATCGCTCTAAAGTTACAAATACAAGCCAATATATTTTTAAACGCCACGAGACTGGATTACTGCTATTTTGAAACCGAACAATTGTTGTTAAACTTACAAATTCTATATTTCGAAACATTGAAAAACTACGAAATACAATATATTAACGAATATTGAAAAATTGCAGCAAATTTTCAAAATTGCAAAAATTTTCAATAGCACATAGCATTTAAACATTAATTTTAAAATCTTTAATAAAAGAATTAAATAAAATATTATTCTGATTCTGCATCCTTATGTGTTTCTTTGCTTTTATAACGGATTATATTACCACATTCAATTTATTTATCTAAATATATAATATGCGAATGACATCACATATTGCATCAGTATGATAAATTTATGTCCGCATAGCTCAATTTACCTTTATTATTGAATAACCTTCTACTGTTTACTTTTTATCTAAAAAATCAAATCAATAATTCAGATCGAGAGTAGCTTTATTAAAAACTAATTAATTCAAAAATAGCATCGTAAATTAATTATATCTATTTACTTAGACGTTTTTAACGGGTTATTTGATTTCCGTAAGAATAATATCATTTTGATTAAACACAACAGCAAATAAAACTCAAAGAATTTAATATATTCAAATTAAATATCGATACAATACTTTTTGTTAAACTTAGAACATCTACAGCGTGAAATGGCTATAAAAGTAATTTTGCAGAGATATAAATCAAAATAATAGTTTTAGTTGACGTGCTGATAAATAAATCAAGTTAAAGTAAACTTATATTTGTCAGTTTGTTCTTCATAGGAAATATTTTTATTGAAATGACACTATTTTTTACTGAAATTACTGTCTGTTCAGCAAGACGATATATATAAAACTGTAAAAATTAAAAAAAAAATTGTTTATTTAATATATCGCAATATAGAAAATTTGTATTAATAAATAATTTAAATATTATTTTAAAATATCTACTGCAAAACTTATTGATTTCTTATTTTGAAAATAAATTTTTATTTTTTACTATTATATCTTTTACATTGTTTTATTTATAATTGCAAAAATGCATGATACATACATAAATACAAGATTAAATTTTTAAAATTTACAGATTCATCAATAATTTACACAAATTTAAATAACAGATTCGATACATGGAATTTGATTTGTTTTTAATTCTTCAATTGAAAAAGGTGATTTGATATTATAAGTATTCGTATGAAGATTATCACTATTCGTGCTCTTTAGAGAAGATAATACTGTTCCTACGGAATGTCCAAACCTTAAAAGTTCTCTCCTTATATTAGTATTCAGCCAACCATATAGAATAGGATTCGATGTAGCAGATGTCATTGCAATAATATGACATACAGCAAAAGAAAGATAAAGGTTGTAGGCTGACATACTAGTTGGATGAAAGTCTGCAACTAAATTAACAACATTCCAAGGTAACCAACTGGCAGCAAAAACAACGGTAATATTCATTAAGACCATTGTTGCTCTTTTATTTCTTCCTAATTCTTTACGAATTTTCTCATAATCTTTACGAAATCCAGCAAAAGTTTGCTGAAAAAGGGTAATATTTAAGTGAGATTTAATTCTGAAGTGTGTAATCACTAATACTGTTGCAGGAATAATGAACTGAGCCACAACAATTATTATAGTATAGGTGCTTTTTGTAAAATTAGAAGGCCAGTGCTCCACACAGCGTTTGTATATAGCAATACCAGGTAGACCAACTGTACTGACAGTTTGAGAAAAACATACCGGACTGGAAAGAATTATCGATATTATCCATATTACAAAAATAAAATATGCTATTCTTTTTTCCCTGTCTTCTCTCTTCTGCGGTACGCGAGATGTAACAACGTTATATCTATCGATAGCAATGGCTGATACTGTAGCTGCTGATACGAAAACCGTAGAACCTTGAAGGAAAGGTACAATTTTGCAAAGACTTTCATCTAGAGGCCAATGACGTTTTACTAAAACCAGTGCAGTGAACGGCATGCAAAATATACACAATGTGATGTCGGTAAAATTTAGATTTACTACGAGGAGATTACGATTGGTTCTTATTTTATTACGAAAGATGGCAACGGTCACTAATAAGTTGCTAAAAATTCCAGACACCATTAAAAATGCATAACACACTATTATAATTATTTCCGTATTCCTTTCAAATATTCTATTCCTTTGCATATATTCCTCTAGAACCATCGACACTTGGTTGAAACTGAAGTTAAATATAGCAGAACGACCTGTCTTGTTTGCGTATCCTTCCATTGTAAGCATCTGAAATGAAAATTGAGTTTAAATTTAAATCTGATTTTTTTCAAAGTCCTAATTTTATCTTAAAGTTTAAGAACTATTGTGATATTTTATTATCAAATTAGAAGTAAAATTATTATCAAGAAAAATTTTTTCATAATTAAAATTACAGATTCATTTATAATAATTTTACATAAAATTTTCATTATTTTTCTTTGATTTATGTTTTTATATACTGTATTTAAAACATTGGAGGCATTGTAGAAATATATATATATATTATACAGAATGTTCGTCTTTAAATAATTCTTAGCCCTCTGTCATTAAATAAATATAAAAAACTAGCAGATAAGCCTGGCGTTTCCTGGGCGAAAAATAGAAACAAACATTAAGATTACATTATTATTAGCTATTATTATCAACAATATTATTAGCTTATATACTACTTCTAACCCTTCTGTTGTATTATATTATAATGTTTGATTTATATAACTACAAAGGCAATCTTTATCACACCAACTGAACAATCTAACATATTTTAATTTTTTTTAAAATTGTGTACAGTAGAGAGCAATAAAGAATTTTTAATTTAAAATATATTAGATTGATCACTCATTGTGATAAACCCTTATGTAAGATAACCTTTGTAGTTATATAAATCAAATATTATAACATAACAAACATTAAAATGAAACTAATATAAAGAGTTTTGTTATTTCAGTCTACCGTTGTCACGTTTATTGCGATACTTAAATGGTACGAAATGGCACAATTACATGGTCAATTAGACAGCAATTGAAAATACGATATCTTAAACAAATATTCTCATTATTACGGGAGTAACTCTGAAAGTTTTGCAATACAGGAATAATATAAAGCTTGAAACAAAATATTTTTTATTTATGATCAAAGTACTCTCCTGTGGCCAAAATGCACTTATGTAATTACTTCTCCCAAATATAAAAACGCCACTCATTTTCTGAAATGTACTCTGTTAAAAAAGCTTTAATTTTATCCTGTGTGTTAAATTTGCTACTCCTCAAATCTCAAATATTTTTTGAAATTAAAAAATAATCATAAGTCACACAATGCCAAATCTGGTGAATATGGTGGATGTTGAATGATTCTTATATTATTAGCTTGAAGGAAATCAACAGCCTTATTGGCAGTAGGTGTTGAAGGATGATCACATGCAAAATTTGACGTCAAATTCTTAGTGACTCCAGAATTCTGAGAAGATAAATTGTAGTGTACCAATTAGCTGTTACTATCTTCTGTTCATCAAGCTTAATTGCTTTTGCCAGATCAGTGCTACTGAAAAAAAAACAGCGAACATAACTGTTATTTATTGCTCTCTGCCTTTTCACAGTGGTCCAACCACTGTGGAATTGGATCATCTTTATGGATCCATACCTGCCTTTCTTGATATGTGAAACAGTCATAAAACGGTATGTATATCTCATCGCCTATGACAATCTTGGAAATAATCTGGTGTCCACTTTGGTTCAACATTTCCAGAATTTTCTTAGAGATTCTGACACACTCTGACTTTTGGAAATCTGTCATCCCATCAAGACACTACTTTTTTAACCATAACTCCTTATGCAGAATGTCTGCAACCAGGGCCGGATCATCGAATAGACAAATGGGGCAAATGTCTAGGGCCCGGATTTTTGAAGGGCCCGGTCAAACTGTCTACGGTATTTTGAAATGATTTATAAATAAGATAGTTTACTTTTCTGTTGGACAACTGTATATAATATAATAAACGTTTGTTTTATTTTATTATGTTACGCCCTAAGCCACGGAGGGCTTTGTCTGTTTTCTCCCAAAGGGGCTGTTCATACGCGTTTTGTGTGTTGAGCACCAAAGCATGTTAGCCGTTATGGGGCTCCTAATGCCTCAAGTTGTAGAGGTAGTCATTTTGTACACAACTATATGTTTGTAATTTGTATTCATTGATGTTATACATTTGGCTCTCGGGTAGTCGAGCTCTCGGGTGGGCACTGTAGTCTCATATTTCACACTTTTCTGTCATTCTTTTCTTTTCTTCATTCTTCTAACTTCTATAACTCTTCATATTTCTTTTTCCAAGGCTATACCTATTGGTGGAAGCCTTCTAATCCTTTGGTAAATGTAAAATGTAAAATGTATATAATAAACAAATAAATAAAAACATATTGCTTTTTATATCGTTATTATGAATTCTAAAATCTAAAGAAAATATGTTCTTATGTTTCTTCTTGATGAAAGTAATTCTTCTGATAATTTAGAAATTTTTTATAGCGATAAGAATAATATTAACTATATGTATTCTTAACATCCTGCGAAATATTGTTAAACTAACCGCCCAGGACACCCTTAGTGGGCATTTATAAATAATAAATTCCTATTGCAAATAAAAATAATAATATACTCAATTACACTGAATAAAAGCTGAAAATCATCGCTGGAGTGCCCTTGTGGACGTTTTTGGCAATGTCTGTAAATCTACTAGCAGCGCTGTCAGTCTGTGACAATAATATTTATATTGTTAATTTAAATAGTAGCTACACATTTGTCTCATTTGTCTATTCGATGATCCGGCCCTGTCTGCAACTGTAGAGGCTCCAATCTATAGTTTCTCCTGTATCATTTCATGGGTACATTTTCATTTTTAATCTTCTGCAATCCTGCATTGGACAGCATTTACATTTTTAAGAGTCACTGCTGTTCATGATTGCCCTTTCACGTGGTTCATCATGAAGGAAGTACTACACCTCTGAATTTTTCGTACCACCTGAACACAATACTAAAGAATGAAGCATCATCCTTAAAAGCAACTTTAATCGTTTATAACAGTCTTTGTTATTCAATCTATCTCAAAAATCATAGTAAATCATTGCACAAAGTGCTTCTCTAGAAAGTTTCATTGTTAATATTAGAAAGAGAATCTGTCTCATTTAGATTAAGGGAGATTGATAAAATTTTTTTATGCATAATGTGTCCTAAGAAGTTTATTATTAAAAAAATAAACACCTTAATTCATCCCAGATGGTTTTCTTGTATTGCAAAACTTTCATAATAACTCTCGTATACATATATATATAATAATAATGAAGAGTCTAATACTATATATTAATAATAATAATATTAATAATAATAAGAGCCTAATATTATATATAATAAATATGTGTGAAGTGACATATCTAAAAGAGATATGAAAAATATCTTCAAAAAATGTGAGACAATGCATATCAAAAATTAAAGACGTAAAAGATAAACTAAAACAAATTCAAGAAAAAACGAATTTACTTATATTTGAAATATTTATAAAATTTTGGAATAGAACTGAAATTTATCAAAGTAAATGAGAATTTTAAAAACGAGCAATTGTTTATTGCTATATCGTCACAATGCAATTTTTAATCATATTTTTAATTTATTTAATTTAAAATTTATACTCTCCACCTCAAATTACAAGTGTTTTGCCCCTGTACATCATACGTTCCCTGTTAGCAATTGAGTCATGCCAGTCATCTACCTAACCCCTTTAATGAGGAAATTTTGAATTTAACGTAACTTTCGGCTTTCATCAATAGTTCTTATATAGTTAATCGGGGCCTCCTGTATATACGCTTTCGACATTTGATATCTATTTTCATCTGTCTAACTCATTTTCAAGATTGAGGCTGGACAGTCAGACATAAGGACTAACGAAGTGAAAATTTATAGGTCTACAATTTTTTTCAAATTGACCCCAATAAATTCATAATACATGAAGACATATAAAGAAGTATGAAGTGATTTTCTTCAACGATTTTATTTTTACATTTTCGTATAATTTCAACAGATTATATAAAAATATGATCTAATAATTTCACGCAACTACGTTAACAATATATAACATTAGTAATTTTAATAAAAGATATAACTTTAATTTATATCAAGTTTGTATTGATATGAGCAACATCAAATCAATGCAAATATTAATTTATGAATACAAAGTTTATAAAGTGTGCTATGTCTTTAATCCTTATAATAGATGTTAAAACTAATTAAAATATTCCTAAAAATAATATTTAAAATACCATGTAAATTACATCATTTTTATTCATTCTTTTCTTTAAAATTCGTGAATTTTATATAATAATGTTATTAAAAGTTTGAATTTATATAATATTATTAGTATGCAAATTTTTATTGAAAAATAGAGAAAACAATTAAGAAGACAATTAAAAATTAAGTTTTGAAAAGAATTTTAAAATTTTTGTTTTTTTTCATTTATATTTTAATATAATTTAATATCTTTGTTCTTTAATTAAACCTACAAAATGCATTGAATTACGTTTAATTATGATCGGCTTATGGTTTAATTTTGGTAAAATATCAAATTTATACAAAAAATTTAAATTAAAAATATTTTTGAGAGAATATTTGAAAATTTAACGTTATTATTGATATTTTTTCTGCCGATGTAAACATTGTCCTAGTATAAAATAAAATTCATGTTTAACAAACTTGAAATTATAATTTAAAAAATCGATAAAGTAAATCAAAAAGTTAATAGAAATTTTAAATCCAATTTTATAATAAAGTTTTAATGTTTGAATATAACATGTAGATCTCATAGTTATATTATTAAAATTTAATATACAAACTAAAATATATAAATTCTATTATAAACGATATTTTTATTTTTATTCATTTACTTAAAAATTGATTAATAATTTTAATATAATTTTTATTTTCTCATTTAATTTTATTCGGTTATCATTCTCAATATATTCAAATACGATTAATTCGAATCGACTTTTATTCTCTTTGAAATTATAGTAAAATGTACAGTTAAATAAAAATTTTAATTCAAGTTTTGATAATTGGAAGCACGAAGTAGCTAGCTCTAGGCCGAAGGTAATATAGCTTATATTTAAAAAATAAAACTGGAAAAAGTAGCATTTAGTCTACTGGTTTACACAATTCATGCGTTTTGGTGATTCCCTGGAGAGTACGTGTTCTATAAATCAACGAGAATTGGGCGAAATTTTACTATTTTACTGAAATTAAAATATAGACACCGAGTTGTTTAGCTATGTTTTTACGATGTGTAAGCGTGAAATATGCACAAGTTTAGATTAAAAATTGAATACAGACCTGAAAAATGTAACATCAAAGAATACGGAATACTAACGAACAGTAGAAATTTGTATAAAATTCCTCTGGACAATTCTATATTAATATCAGATCACGGTTAAGCCTATTATTAAGCAAGAAGTGGATTACAATATAAAAAGTCCTAAAGCCTTTCCTACAATAAGATTGTCGATATTTATCACATATGCGAAGGAAAATAGTTCCGTGTTCTTGCAAATAGAATGTAAAATATACAGACCATATATTCGAAAATTATATATTTAAAGTATTATAATCTATTTGAAACGTCCGACATTTTAGCGAAAGATCAGAGATTATTAAAAAACAAAAAAGTCACATGATGTCATATGACGTAACGTTTGAATTTTCGAAAACTCAAACATTATCCTTAGTTGCTTACTTATGATGGTAGAGTGCTACACATTTAATATCAAGCGTGTCGATCCCATTCATATTCCGGGAAATACTATAGTCTAATTATAAAGAAAAGAATAATACGAAATTTTTCGAATTTTCCTTTGGATGCGAATTACAATGATTAGACTATATTTGAAATATTAAAATGCATTGCTCTATAGCATAATAATTTATAAACCCCTCTCATATTAAAATTCGATTTACTAAATTCAAAAATAAAAAAACAATTTAAAATATTCAAGAAAATACAAAATTCTCTTTCTTTCGTATAATATGCAGGGGCGGATCTAGGTTTTTCGAGGCATATGGCTCATTGAAGTCCAATGTGGCCACATTTTTTGTTAAGACAAATAATACTATAAATTATCATTATTATTAATATTAACTATTTTTACTATACAATAAATGCTCATTGTTAATGAAAAATTGTTAAAAATTTGTGATAATAATTCAATTTTTGTGGGCCCATGAAACTTGGGGTCCCAGGACTTAAGCCCTATTAGTCCCTATGTAGATCCGCTCTTGACAGTATACATGAAATTATTCTTTTGTAAAATAATAAAACTAGATTATATTCAATAGATCTTATTTGTTGTTAAATTGTGAATAATTCATAATTATAATTCATAATAATACTTTTTAAAAAATTTTTATACGAATATTTATATGTTTCTATATGATGTAAGATTTTTAGATATGCAAACCGAACTGTGTCTATGTTTCGCTAAATAATACTAGTAATAAATTAGTATCGATATAAGTACTGTATATTGGATTATCTATAAAACTGCGAGAAATGAAATAAAAACTGTCAAATTAATTAAATAAATAAAAATCTAAAGTTTATATTAATATTATTACTTATCTGTTATACGAAAATTTACTCAACAGTAGAGAAGTGAAAGTAATCAATATATTACATGACATAAATAAGTTTATAAACATTGTTTTTTTCCGCAAAGAATATAATAATAAAATTCAATTTTATTTTTATTTAAATTATGTAACTAACAAATTATACTTTTTGTTGAATAATAAAGTTTAATAATAATGGTGAGTTAACCAACATTTTTCCAGAATACTTACAATTTATACGATTTTTATTCGTCATTTTTTTTTCTTTATTAAAATTTATCGATAAAATAAAATAGAGTAAAAGCAATAATATTATAAAAGTTTAGTTTAGAAATTGCAGTTCCTTTTACAGAATTTTTCATGATCGATTTTTTTCTACTGAGAATCAAATGTCAATCGTTGAGAGCAAATGTATCAGTACAGAATCAAACATTATTATTTAATATTAAAAAGTAACGAAACTATAATTCTAACCTTTAACAAATTTAAAAATTTAATTTTTAATTACGTTTATTCGCTTAATTATTTTACGAATATTTTTATACTCAAGAGCAAGTATGTCGAATAGAAGACTGTGTTTTATGCTGTGTAACTTGTCTTTGTTTTTATAGTAAATGACAATTAAACGATGAAATTTTAATTTTTACAATTAGAAACAATATATTAAACAATAAACCATAATATATATCTATTGTTATTCGCGATAATTTGTTAATAAAATTATTTTTTTTTTTTTTTTGTATTACTTTAACTGTGTTGAATTTGATCATTGTTTAAGTCATTTGTATTTTGTCTCCCTTCCTAGAGGCGAATAATGTAAAGAGAAAAAGACAATGAATATTTTGAACATAGATTTATTGTGATTCTAATTCTAATTTATTGATTTATTTAAATTAAATTCACTTTGCATACTTAATTCGTAATAACATGAATTTTAGTGTATCTGATTTAGAATACTTTACCTTAAAAATTAGCATTATAGCATTATATTTGTAATAAAACAATATAAATATAATAACATTAATTTTATTATATATTCAAACAATAAAAAGCTTAGTAATATCTCTTTTTATTAATGTAATTCTTTCTCCTAGCTAAAATATATAAAAATTTGTTTACACAACACACACATTTAATGTATATACGCTATATAAGATATTAATTAAAATTTAAAATTACGGTAACTTTACATTTTATTTATCTGTTAAATTTTAATAAATATTCAAAATAAAATAAATGACATTATATAGATTATATGACTTTTTAATAAGCTCGATTTATCGTTAATGTCATACGTAAAGTTATACTGTAAAAATAAGAAAATATAAACTTTTATAAATATTAATTTAAATTATTAAACATGCCAATATACCAATTCTATTTAAATAATTGAAGACAATGTATATTTTAATTGAGGGAAAAAAATTACCCTAATCAGCGTGGATAACAGCCGAGGTGAAGGTGACAGCCTACGTTTCTAGAAGATCCGGATTAAATCCGGACGGATAGTAGCCTAAATTCCAAAAATTTTTCGGGTGTAATCCGTTTGGATATGCCAGGCCCCGTCTTTCATTACTCGGCCAGCCTGTTATGGGCTGGCGAACCCATAATGGGCTTGCTTAAAAAGTCCTCTTAATTCCCACAGAGCGGAAAGTGTTTAAAAAAAAAGACCAGCCGACAATGGGGAAGCTAGTAGCGAGGGACGGGGCCCGATATATCCTGGATTGGCTGCCCATGAAAATTGCTTGGGGATTTACTCTCTCGGATTTCATCTTGAACCCACAGAGCAGTGGGCTAACGACCTAACAGTCTTGGGCATCCCGTAGTCGAATATGGATATTGAAGATCATAGGTAATAGCAGTAAATAGAACTGATCTTATACAGTTTTCTATAAACTTTTCAGAATACGTATATTTATATATAATTAGAAGATAAATATCCTTTTTAAAAAATATCATTTAAGATTTTCTTGCCATTTCTCTCATTACTGGAGATTAATTGAAAATAAATGTCAGGTGGTCATTATCTTAATTAAAAGCTTAAAGTTTCCATTTCATTATCAATAAATGTTTAGAATTCATTTACTTTATTTGATATAAATCCATAATAATCATTAAATACGGAAAATATTTATCTAAATTTTACATTAGATTAATTTGTACAGTATATTTTGCTTTATGTGGATGTAGTGATGCCATATTTTGCGCTGTTTTTGATATTAAACTGTAAACAAATTATAACATAATTTAATTTAAACTTATGCCAACTCTACTTGTTTACATCAATTTAATATTATTACATTTTGTGAAATAGTTATTGAGAAGGAAAGATTGAAAAATTAATTAAATATTAGTTTCTAAAATAAGTTTATATTTTCATATTTATTTTTAAGTTTTTAATGACTTAAATAAAATAATCGTAGAAAAATAAAACTGCTTATTTTAATTTTATGTATATTAAATGATAAAATATTTATATTTTATTGTAACAAAGTATGTATTTTTTAAAAGTAAAACTGTTTCATTAATATCCAATTCTCATTTCCTGCGTCTTTTAAATTAATTATTAAGAATCGAGCCATTTTAATTAAATTGATAAAAACTAAGTAAAATCAAGTTAATTTGTTCTTGATTTTTAGTTGTAAGATTAATTACAAGCTATTTTAAGAACAGCATTGTAATTGTAACCAACCTTTATTTGAATTATAGCGTTAAAAATTAAATTTTTCTTCTTAAGAAAAATAATAATAGATAAAATAATATATTAATCAATAATAACAATTTGATATTAATAGGTGTTAAATAAAAGCTGTTATTCCCAGAGATTCTAAATTGAATTAATTAATTAACTTATCGTATAAAGTGCTCAGCGTTAATTTAATTATCATTATATTACTAAAACTGTGAGTACAGCATGAACGATGTATATATAAATATTAAACAAAAATAGAAAATCGTAATAGAAATTTAACGCAAGTAATGTTATAAAGCTCCATTTGATGTAAGAGTAATGAATACAGCAAGTGAGAAGTGAGAATGATTTAAAACAAATTTTTTAAAAAACTGAACTGAAAGTAGCTATTTTCTTTCATTAAGTAATAGAAAAATGTTAATAAATCAACTAATAAACATTTAATATAATAAACATAAAAACTTTTTAGTATAATTATGGGATATTCAAAGCAAAAGTGACGAAATTCTTCAGTTAATTGATTCTAAGTTACTAATGTTAATTTAATGATAATATATAAAATTATAAGTGATTAATTCAATAATTCTAAGGTAATTAATTCAGAATTCAATATTTTAGCATGTATTATTGCATGCGATTATTGCATGTACAGTACAGTACATTTAGCTTATACTTTTTATGTATAAATTCAAAATTCTTTCCATTGTATATGTTTTTATGAACATTTATGAACGTTTTGACTTGAATTTTTAATGTATAGTGCATGTAGGCCTATACTATAGGCTATATGTTTTGGACTGAGTAATATGGGTATTATAATCAATGACCAACCATTATAAATAATGACACATAACGTCGGTCATTGTAATAAATTTCACGTTATTTATCGTAATGTATCATATTGACTATTCAACATAAATACTGCTATTGAGGAGTGATTATCTGACAAAGTTTACTTTGTCAGATAATCACTCCACTTTGATAATTAAATATTTTTTTATACCCTTGACATTCCATACCAAAATGGCATTCCAAAAGTTTCCTTTAAGTTAATTTTTATTATGAAATTATATAAATTTTGTTCATAATACTTTTTGTTAACATTAGTTTAACACAATTAATAATACTGTACTTTTAAAAAATATTTCAGTTTGTAAGTGAAATTTTCACAAATTATTGCTGAAATGCAAAATAATTAGCAAACTAAGCTTATTTTAATGATGATTCTATTTATATAGTGTATGTCAATTAATAAAGAGTTTAATGTAATAAGTATACTTATATTAATTTTAGCCATATAATATGAATGAGTTTTTCTTAAAATACTTTGAAATAATTCACAAAAATTGTTAATGAGTGAAAAAAGTAATAATTTTTTTCAAAATCAAATTGCCGAAAAGAAATTTACCTTTATGCATAATGTCTGGTCAATTTAATAAATTAATCAATATTTATCGGGCTGCGTGGCCGTTTTAGTCATTCTTCATAATTGCCGGGCATTATGAATAATGACCCATTAATCAGTTGGCTCATAACATACATACAAATAATAATTAATTAAAAAACAGTTTAACATTTCATTAAAAGAAAAAACAAATTTTTAAAATTAAAATTAATTGTAATAAGTATACATAGACTAATTAAAATTAATTTTAATTTTAAAAAATTGTTTTGTTTTTCTGCTTTTCTTTAGTCTGCTTGGAATGAGTTGTTAATCACGTGTTGATCAGCCAATGGAACGTAAAGTTGAACCAATCAGTAGACGATGCAAGCCGAACCACACGCCAATCAGCAGATGCAACGCGGAATCAAGCCAATCAGCAGATGGGACGTAAGTTGATAGGAGATATAAAAAAAAAAGATGGTAAGAGCTCTTGATCCACTTTCTCGAGGAGGTTAAGGAAATGAGGATGTTAACGGGACCATTAGAAAGCCCGATAATTTTTAATTATACTAGGATTCAAAATTTAAGTAATAACAAAAACTTAAAACGGATTAATTTTAATGAATTACGATAAAAATCTCTATTTAAAAAACATTTTTTGTTTAAAAAACCTATGACACTAGATCAAAGCTAAAATTGTGTGTCACCATATGTTATGAGATGTTATTATAAAATAACTTTCACATTCATAATTATTATAAAAGTGCAAGAAAGACTTAATTTTGAAGGTAGAGATGAGTTTTTAAAAACATTGTAAATGCCAGTAACGAGTAAAATTTTAATTTAGTCGATACCACTTGAGATATGACACATGAACCCTTTTATCCTCTACCTCCTTGAATTCCCTACTCCAAAATTTAATAAAATCAATGCCCCTTGTATACAAGTTACCATGCCAAATTTCATTTCTTCATCTTTACTCCATCCAAGATATTAAATGAAATAGATGCCAATTCACACATACATACATATCCACGGAAATTTTTTCACGTGTTCTTGACTTTTTTTAGATTCAGGCGGTCTCAAAACATTGACATTTGCAAAAATCCCAGAGAGTAAATTTGACACGATTATAACACTTCTCCATGTTGCAAAAGTTGGAAAAGTAAAAGTAAAAATCAGCATATCAAAAAAGAGGAAAGACGGAAGAGAAAGAAAACAAGAGATGGAGAAGACAAACAAGTTAGGAAGAGGCATTCTGACACGGATTGTTGTTCGTTTCCAATGTCATGCACCTTGAGACCAATCAATTATTTAAACTTACTTATTGTAATTTCTTTGTTTACGAAATCGTTAAACATTTGTTTTATTGTTAAACTGCTTGTAGCTCTTACAGCTCTCATCTTTAGAGCCTACATAAATTATATTATATATATAGACACGCGTTATCATTATTTTCTAGATTCTGTATAAAATATTCTTTTAATTATATATTTTATAGTTAAATCTTATTAACAGAGGATAGTTTATTATTTGAATAGATTATTTAACATAAATAAAATATTTTATGTACAAAATTATCTTTTTAAATTGTAATCTTAAAAGTAATATGTTTATTAAGCTTGGAATTTTCTAATAATTGAAACACATTTTTGTTTTAAATAGAACTATTTAAAACTCTATAGATACAATTTAAATTGTATCTGAGAGTTTAAATGTGTTAAAGATAGAATTGAAAGAATTGTGTTAAAGATACAATTTAAATTGTATGCTTTTTAACATGTATGCATATATATGTATTTAAATATAATTATCATCTAGAATATAAAAAGTATATAAACTGTACTGAATTCAATTTGTTTGGAAAGATAATAATTACATATAAAATATATATAAAAATAGTATCAATAAGAATTTAATTAAATAAAAATTAAGTAAAAACAAGCTTCTCTTTTTTAATATAAATAAACTTAAAATGTAAATTTTATAATAAAAATGTTTATTGTAATAATTAGTAAATTTATCATTAATTTCAAAAACGTATAAACATAAAAAGATTACAATTATTGTAATAAATATTTAAAATTTTTGTAAATATTATAACAAACAATTACTGTAATATTTAGATAGGTTTTAAATATATTTAAGGTGCATAAATTATCAAAATTAACAATTTAAGGAGATTGTTCTTTAATGAGGTTAAAAAAAGTAGAAATTAATATTAAAATGTCTCATTTTTTGCTCTTATATATTTTAATTGCGCTAAGCCAAAATCAATATAGTTATAGTAAAGAAGTAAAGCTACAAGTCTGCCGTTATTTTATCACTGTTGCAGAAAATGTTTTGTGATTCTACAACACCTTACTGCAGACCAGAAATCAATATTTAATAATAAAATTGTAAAAAAAAAGTCATTTTTAATTAAAAATTAATTTAAAATACTTATATGTATTTATAAGTATAATATAAATAGTAAAAAAATCAATGTTATGAAATCAATATTTCGTATTTCTTATACTAGGAGTAATTTATTAAATAATTTATATTATTTCATATAAAATTAATATTATAATTTAATATTCTGCATAATTTTGAATATAATTTGAAATCAGAAAATATATTTTTAATTTTAATATCAATATTTTAAAAAATTGCAATTTATTTTAATCTGTTATTTTCCATATTTTCCAGGTTAAATATTACATAAAAATTAATTTTAAAATTTTTTATGTTTTTAAAATCTGGACACTTTATACTTAGAAAATTTTGAAAATTAAATGCTCTTTATAAAAAATTTATCTATAATAAAAGCTTGCCTAGTTGCAAAATAATAAATCTTTAATTTCTTTTAGCAAATATAAACAGCTTATAATTTATTATTATTAAATATATTATTAAAACGTTAAGGAATATTTATGATTTATTATTAAGAGAATAAACGTTTCTTCATTTGTAATTATTTCACTACGACTTTTATTAGTAGAATAATACTATTTAAAATTTTACTGCATGAATAATTAAATTATATGATAAATCATATTTTAAATGCACTCTATAATCTTTCTAAAAGATTTTGCACTAATTTTGAAGTTAATATTTGCAGTAAATTAAGCAAAAGTATTTTAAAATAATAAGAAAAAATTATTTTTACTTATTTTAAAATACAGTTGCTTGAAATGTTTTTTCTTTTTTTTTAACTAATAATCTAATCTCCTTAGGAGAATTATTGGATTACATATAGTAAAAGTATATTATATAGAAGCAATTCTTAATATTCTACAAGTATAAGTTAAATATTATTTATTTCTATATTAAAAGGTATTAATTTTTAGACAATTTATTAGGAATTCTGTTTCTTCTTTTAGGTGTTTTAATTTGAAAAATCGAAAAATATCTTTCGATTATCAGGTAGTTTATAAGAGCTAACACATTCTAAATTAATCCGCCATATATAAATAAAATCAATATAATAGAAGCTAAAAATAAAAATCTTTAGACAAAACCTTATTTCTTACAACAACGCTTCCTTATATAACTTAATACAAAGATATTTAAGATACAGGGTTCGTTCTTTCTAGCATTATCGATGAATGAATATTACAGCAAAAATTTGTTTACAGAAACACAAAATAACAAATTCCAAAAATTTATAGTTATACTTATTAATTATGATTTTTATTACATCACTAAATAAATATTTTATGTCAAGAAGTAAAAATTGTATAACTTTATAAAGAAAACATTCAACAGGAGATATTAAAATACGAATAGAATTTCATATAAATTCAAAATTAAGAATAAAATAAAATAAGAATTACCTTTCGATATTTGGATTGATTTAAGCAAGAAAGAAGTTAGCAGTACTGTGAACAGACATTTCCAACATTAATGTAAGTTCTTGTGTGTTGTATTCTCTTGTATAGGTTGCACTAACATCTTATTGGTTGATATTTAGCTCGTGCGTCATGTCTACACTTCGATTGTCCACGTTGTAAATATTTTTACGTAGGATAATAAGTAAGAAATTTTCCATGTGCTGGTGTATAAGATTATATTATAATGTTTAATCATAATTATTTTTTACATTTTTTTTTTATTTTGAAAATGTCATTTAAATTAATAAATTATATATACAAATGACTATATAAATGCTATTTTAGTTATTTAATAATTAAATATATACAATTATTTATTCATTTTTTCTTATTAAAATAAGAAATTAGAGAATATGAGAATTTAATTAAAAATAAGTAAATATATTATTATTGTTGTTATAAAAATATATTAAATCAAAAATGCAGCATTAATTAATATATAAATTTCACACTTATTTATTCTTGTTATACATTTAAAATTGTTAAAACACGTGCAGATTGATGAAGATATGACTTATATTACTGTATTTTAGTTTTTCTTGTTGTTTGCTAGCTTTATTGAAATATATTATGCAGAAGTTATTCTTCATTATATATTTCAATATATTCGGTTTAAGTTTATTGTATTAATTTACTATAATTGATCATTCTTTGGGTTCATTTTTAGTAATTTGGAGCTTGTAATATCTTTATTAAAATGTAAGGCTACATATTTCTATGATCAATTGTATATTTCGCATCAAATTAAATTACAGTATATACAAATTCTAATTTAACCTGATTTATAATTTCTAAAGGAAATTGCCAAGTAGATTAATATTTCGAGTAAAAGAATATTAAAATTTATAAATTTGTTTCAGTGACTTGCATTTCCGTAAGATATTTTATATTTCAATAAGTTGATAACAGATGGCACTTTGGATGCATTTCTCTTTTAATTTATTTTAAACGATTTATTTGTAATTAAACAAATTCTATTGAAAATAAAAATCAATAGGAATAAACACTGATTAAAAAATTTTTAATTTTTAAAAAAATATGCAGTTAGAAAATCAAACGCAAGATTGAACAAATCATAGACTTTATCCATCTGTCTCTACTCTCATCAATCCGTTAATGCCGTTATAAATATGCGTATATGTTGATAATCATTGGCCATATAGATACAACCAGAAATTTGAAAGATCATTTAATATCTTTAATAATGAATAATAAAACAACATGCTTCATAAACTGGATTTCGATACAATTTAAAAGTGTTTTAGTGAATAATTAAACAAGTTAATTACAAAATTCATCCATTCGTAATTCTTATTAGTAATTATACACTTCAAAATTTTGAAACATTCTACTTAGCTACTCATTAAATTTAATTAAAGACATTTTATTGTAGAATTAAGAAAACATAATTTATTATTATTTTTTTTTACATAAATATCTGTTAATTATTTACACAAATATATAGATAAACAGTCAGATTTATCGTATAAATTTATATAATTATACATCATTTTTACATCATGTAGCAGTATAACAAATGCACAAGAACAAAAATATTAAAAATACATTAAACATGCACTCTTATGTTTGCACCTGTGCATATGTACGTACAGTACAGTTATACATATGTATAGTTGTATGTATGCATATGCGTATATGTAATTGCATATGCATATGTGTATATATTTCAAGTATATACATATTTATTATAAAGCCTGTTTTCGTTTATTCATTTAAATTTTAAAGCATTATTACATACATTTTTATTATAAATGTTTATAATATTGATTAAAATAGAAGGTAACTAAACAAGAATTTATTGAAAACAAATTTGCGCTTAATGTAAATTAATAAAAAGTATAATTGATGGAAAATATTACATAATATGTTTAAATATGATTAAGAATCAATTTATATAAATAATATAAGACACATATTTACATCTTTAAATTTAGTTCAAATAACATTTTATAATATATTTAATTTTGATTGTAAATCTATTAATTACACTTACATTTTAAAAATACTTAATCTGACCAATTTTATTTTAAAAGTAAATAAAAAAAATTGATCATTAAAATAAATTAGCCTAATTGCAAACACTTTTAATTACAATTAAAATTTTTTTATAATTAAGTTTATGTAATAAAGTTTTTTGTAAATATTTCTATAGCTTTTAATTATATTTAAAATAAATTTTATAATATTAAATTTAAAGATTAAAGTCAAAAAATATAATAATAAATTTAATATTATTTGACTGCTGAATTATTTAATTATTTAATATTATTTGACTTTGATGCAGTTTGAAAAACTTTGGCATTAATCATCACAACTAGATGTATATGAAATAATTATATAATTTTTATTTTTATATCTTAAATTATATATTAGAACTTAACAATGGATTATAGTTTGTAAAACAATGACAAATAAACTCAAAAAGTATATTTATCAAAGAAAAAAAATATTTTGTTGAAATTTATTATTAATATTTTGCATCTAAATATGGTTTTTGTACTTAATTTTATATATTATCATTCCTCAATCAGTAGATCGCGATTCCGTAGACCGTATTCTTGTCCATTTTCATTCAAA
This sequence comes from Centruroides vittatus, assembly GCF_030686945.1. Lineage (NCBI taxonomy): Eukaryota > Metazoa > Arthropoda > Arachnida > Scorpiones > Buthidae > Centruroides > Centruroides vittatus. The sequence goes on from NW_027122266.1 coordinate 4,647,736, forward strand.
AATTATTTAGATTAATTAAATTTAAAAATTCTAAACGCTTTATTAACTTAAAAATAAGCATTTTTATTTTTGTATACTCATTTTAATGCTATTATATTAAAGGATTCTTTATAATTTTAGATAATGATATATATTAAAGTGTAGACGTATTTTAGAAGTTTAAATTAGAAAGTGATTGACATTATAATCTATAAGGCAGAGCAATTATATTACATATTTAATTTGAAAATTATATTAAAGATATGACATATCAGGTTATATAATCACCATAATTCCAAGATTAAATTTTAACAACATGCGTGAATTTCTCTATAACTATACTTTGCATGCTAATTTTGATACTTTAATTATAATATTTATAAAATATTTAAATATTAATTGGAAAAATATTAGTGATAGACATAATAATAAAAATAAACAGTCATATTGGTAATTAAGTAATGTTACTTTATGAATTATCCCTATAAAGAGATAAATGAATAAGAAGAGAAAATTGATAAGAATGTGCAGCTGTTAAAACAATAGAGTATTAAAAAGAAAATATATTAAAATTGTTAACTTTTAACTGTGATAAAATATACGTAGAATCTCTCAAATACTTTAATTTCTCAGTCATTTTTTTCGTCAAAATTTTTGCTACTGAACGGCTTAAGAGAATTGATGAAAAGGTCATGTTATAAACAAAACTTGAAATTTCTCAAATTTACATTTCTTTTGTAAACTGATTTTATAAAAGAAAAAATTTTAATTAGCGCAATTAACATTCAAATATCAGAAAAAGAAGTAGTAAAAAGAAACCTATAAGCAAACTATAAACTTCTTTCATTTCTGGTTGTAAAAATAAATTATTCTATAACTAAATAGTAAAATTTTATACTGTGTGTTATATTTATTTATTAAAAAGTGTAAATAACGTCTTAATGATATTTTAATAAAAGTATTCCATTATAATAAATGAATTAAAAAGTCTCTGGAAAGTTACGTCTGGTAGTTTCATCAGTTCATTAGAATTAATGAAGAAGGTAGGTAAATAATGCAATTTTTTTCTTCTGTTTGGTTATTTTATCATGATTTAATGAACAACTTGCACTGGTAAATAAATGAGTTTGAAATAGATGTTATTGAAATCTTTATAATTCATTTACAGTACTTTAACTATAATTCTAAATAATTTAGTTTACAATTACAATCATTTAAATTATATACTTAATTCCTTAATTAGTTAAACCTATCTAAAACGGAATCTGAATAAAATGAAACCTATTAAAACAAAAAAAGTTAAGTACAGTATAATTCCGGATTGCACAAATATTGAGAAAATTGAAATTAGCATTTTTATCATATTTTCAAATATTATATTAAATAAACTTCGAATAATTTATTTTCTCAACGACATCTTATCTCACTGAGATTTATTTATTAACTTTAACAAACGTTTGCAACCTGTCGTGGAAATTAAGAAACATCTAGCTGGGTATTAATTAATTTATTATTATTCAAATTTAAAAAAAAAAAAATTAGTTATATGTGATGAAAATCTTCTTGTTAATAGTATTAATTATTAATAGGTAAATATATTCTATTGAGTTAATATTTCATTTCTTTATTGCTGAAAATATAAAAGACTGTATAAAAACTCATACCGATCGAAGGAATACATTTCTGATGTGTGTGCCCTAATATCAGGCATGATAATATGCATTCTTCGCAAACAGAAGGAAAGCATTCATGTTTGCATTCAATGAATTGACACTTACTTATATAATATGCTGTAACTTATAAGTTAAAGCATATAGGCCTAATATATGTCAGCGACAAGTTATAATAAGAAAATTTTTGGATCTTCTTATATTATTTTCTGTTTCTTCGTGTAACGTATGGTCTGTTGGTACGTTGATATAGCGCATATTTTTACGCAAATGGGACGTCAATTTTTAGGATTTCTCGGTATAAAAATCCAGCAAAGAGTTACTTAACTTTTCCGGCAACATTTAAAACTGTGTGTGTGGTACAGTTTTTAATGTTTTATTATTAAAAAGTTTTATAGTTTTAATTATTAGGTGACGAAAAGCTTAATTTTGTGGTAGGAATGGTTTTGCAAAAAATTGTAAATGGTAATAACGAGTGAAATCGCCATTAATTCCGACCCTACTCGAGATACGACACACAATCTCCCTTTATCTCCTCACCCCGTCGACCTTTAACTACCAAAATTTAATAGCATCCATTCTCCTAATACTCAAATCTCCTTGCAAAATTTCAGAAATTTTCAACAAAAAGCACAAGAGTTATTAAGCTTCGAAGAGGGTGAACAAAATCATGCCCCTACACACCCTAACATCCTACATACAGAAAAATCCCCCGAATTTTCCTGTATAGGATGGTATTCTGTATAAAAGGTCTTTGCTTTTTACGAAATTTTAAGTTTTGAATATACGACCAGCAATTTTATTATGGTTATATTTTTTTTAAATGCTTAAAACTAGCTTAGTTTGACAGTTCTATATTGTTTTCAATTTTTTATATAAAGTATTACTATAGTTTTTGTAAATTACTTACAACAGTATATGCAAATAAATAGTAAATGTCAACATAACAAAACAACGATAAATTTTAAATTAAAAGCGCGTGTTATGAGTTTTTTTTTAAATTTAAAATAATACTTTATTTCAAATGAATTACATTGAATAAAATGATAATATATTTTACTTAATATCTTTTAAATATATTTTCTCCTGGATTTTTTTAAAGTGTTAAAAGTTTAAAAGTAATTTTCTCGATTCTTGATTGATTGATTAACTCGAGTCATATTTCAGGTTATACCGCTCCAGTTACGCTTATTATTATAGCAGTATACTTCGCTCATAATGGGATCGACAAGCATGGGCAAAGAATAGAAAACATGATGTCTTCATCTGTACTGTCCATGATGACTTATGGGTGTGGACCTCATTCGAATCTGATTTTTCACAAAGGCAAGCTAGCATATATCAGCAATCTGAATGACCTATTCGTCTACTTTTTGAAATATCAAAATTATTAATTTTTTCTTCAATAGAATCAAATTCTAATTTTAAAATTTTATTATATTGCAAAAGGACAAATTTAATAATCTAACATAATATTTCAATCAATCTGAAGTATTTTTTTCAGTATTATTACATATTTTTTTCTTATTAATTCTTAGTTTGTGGCTGAATAAAGTATACTAAAGCTGTCAAATGTTTCTCGTTTACTATAAGACCTATTTCTACAAATTTAAATGATAGATTTCTTTTATTATATAAAAATGAAAATAATAATGATATTTTTTTGGTCTGATTGTAAGATACATTTATCTTCTTGATTTCAGAATAAATATCAATGTCGATACTAATAAATAAGAAAACTATTTTAAAATTTTAAGAATTTTTGTATGTTATATATAGTTTGAGATTTAGGAAAAAATAATAAAAAAGTAAATAAATTTAAGCGTGTTTCAATATATTATCACATGTGATACCCGACATAATAGCTATAATATAACGTCTGTAGATCTATAGTGAATTGCTTGCATTTAAATATATAATATAAAGCATCAGTACTTTCGGAAATAGTCTATTTGTCATTTAAACTCTACGGTAATTCAATTTATTCATTATTTGTTATAGTTATATTGAAATTATATGGTTGAATTTTTGAATACATTTTTCAGGTAGACCTTAAACATAAATTATTGTAATATTGAAATGTACTCCTGTCGTCATAGATTTCAGCCAATAAGCAGAGGCCTTGATAACTTTTAAAAGAAACGTTCGAAAAAACGTTTCAAAGAACGTGCTGAGACAGTTTGATTTTAGAATCGCCTAAGCCTGGACTGTTTTTCAATGTTCGGGGATTTCGAGCATCTGGTTATTCCATGTATCTCGTTATTTAATTTAGTTCCTTTATTGATTTTTGGGTTATTTCATTAGTTTTAGTGCTGTTAAGTTATTCTACAGTTTTTAGTTTTATATTTTGACCTTTTGAAGGAATTAAAGTGTTTTGTCATTGTTCCGTGACGTTATTATCAAGCTTATAAGAAAATCTGTCATATTACTTAAGGTAAAACTTTATTAAATTTATTTATTTATTGTTTACTGAACATTGATTTATTTCAATTCTGAACAGTTTCGTTTAGTAAAAACGTCATCTGATATACAGTATAATTATATTTTTATTTTTCTGAGAAAATTCATATTTCGGCTCGTTATTTAGTATTTATTTCTTCTAGACTAATATAAAGCAGCCTTATACTATTTTATATTGTTATTAATATACTGTATTATATTAACTTCTGATATTCTTATACTGTTTTAAACTGATATAAAGCAGAGACATGTTTTATAATCATCTTTCTTGCTGAGATGGAATCTAAAAATCGCAAAAAATAATAACAGATGTTTAACATCTGGTATTATTTCTGGTATTATTTGGTGTTATTTTTTGTGATTATAGATGCCATCTCGACAAGAAAGATAATTAAAAAATGTCTGTGCTGTCACTTAAATTGAATAAACATAAAAACTAAAGACAAAGAATAATTGATTTTTAATTTAATTTTGGTTAAAACTTTGATTAATAAATTAACTATTTAAAACAAGGGCAAATTTTTCACTTTCTGGTTAATTTTTTAATGTTTAAACATAAAACATTTAATTTGAGACATTTAATTCAAAAGTCATGATCAAACAGAATTCGAAATTCAATTACTCTTCGATTTTATGTTTTCATTATGTTCTTTTCTTGTTTAATGCTTCCAAATTTTTATATTTTTATCATTATTTATGCAGAAAATTGTCTCATAAAAATAATTTTCATGGCAAGATAAGTAATCAGATAATCAATTTAACAATAAAGCAGTATATATTTTAAAAACCATTGTAGAAATATAGAAGTTTAAATAAGTGTTTCCTTTTAAACTATAGATAATTTTTCTATAGAAAATCTATTTTATTCTTGTGTAATACACCTAAAATAATATTTTAAAAATTCTGAAGTTAAAATAATGCATTCACTCATTTAGTCGTTTTCATACATTTTTATCGCTATTATAATAATTGTAAATAATTAATTAAATGTAGTATATAATTACGAAAACTGTTAAGTATTTACTATACATTAAAGTATTGTATTTAAATTAATTAAATAATAAAAAATTTGTATTTATTATTTAGTCCAACAAAAATGAAAACAATAATTTATATTTTTCTTAACTGTACAACTGCCATCTGTTGTTCAAATTTGATACTAATTGTACTAACCGGAATATAAAAATAGGGAATATACAATTGAATTAATATAATTTAATACAGAACTTTTCAGAAGTCAAGAGAGGCCTGAGTCACTTTTTATATTTTTATTTTTATAATCCACCTGAATTGCAATAGAACCAATAATTTGCAATATATTCTTTGGGACTCCAGTAAATATGTGAACTGAGAGAAATAGATCTTCTAATTCTCCATAACAGGTATCTCTGGTTTAACGTATATAGAAATATTTATCTATAGAAAAACATTTCTAATAATTTCGACATATATCCGTCGCTTTTTAGAAAAGATTCAGTCAGTTTTAATGTGTTCAAATTTATAATATATTACTTTGAGTTCATTATTGCTGAGAATTTGAAGTGAATGGTATAGATAATTTAGTTAATATTTAAATATACTGAATGTGGGGGCGTATCTTAACGGCAGCGCTGCTGGTGACTTTTTGTTATCACTTCGATTAGTAACAAGAAACCTGTGCAATTTTTACCAACCATTTAATTAAAAATATTCTAAACTAATAAGAAATTACTACATTCAAGAATTGATAGTAACTAACAACTATGCAACATTCTCCTGTAAAACGTGATAGACCTCCACTTAACCGAACTAAAACCGAAAGTAAAAGAATGCAACCAAACTCAACTAACGCGAAGCTAATGACGGATTATAATACAATAATGGAAAGTAATGTACAACAACTTCCGACAGATACAAATGGAGCTTATATGGATACCATTTCACAAAATCTACAAAATCCATCAGGTGAATGCAGTGACTTTTATTCATCCTCGCCATTAAACTCAAACTACACTTTAACAACAGATCTATGGTGCAAAATCTCGAAACTAATTAATACATCTAATGTTAATTGATTCTTGTGAAACCGTGTTGTAGTTTATGTTGTTCTACACTGACACAATGAAGTGACTTCTTTCAAACACATGGCAGGTTATTCATCTTTTTATTAAACTAACTTAAAAGTACAATTTGTACTTTTAAGTTAGCTGAAGAGGGGCGAATGCCCGAAACGCAATTTGTAACTAGCGTTCTAACTGAATAAAAAGATGAATAACCTGCCAAGTGTTTGAAAGAAGTCACTTCATTGTGTCAGTATAGAACAACATAATATATCTAATGATAAATTATCTTTACAAATGACATCAATAAAAGAAGATTTGAACTTAATACACAAAACTATTCGTGAAAATAAAATACAATTTCAAAGAATGGAAGAACAAATAGACAACATGAATCTGAAAATTGATAATTTAAAACTTCAAAAAGAATTGATGGAATATAAAATGGATACGCTGGTTAACAACTACCACTATAATAATATAGTATTATAATTACCCTACATCAAAAAACATAACTAAACTAGAAATTCTGAGACTTATTAATACTTCATTGGACCTAAACAATATATCTCAAGATGAAATTTTAGAAATAACTCAAATAAATAAATCAACTAATCCAGTTATTAGAGTATCCTTCAACAATAAACAGACTCCAGATCAAGTTTTTAATATGTTTATATCAAAGAAACAACAAAAATTATTGGGAAAGTGGGAAAATCTGAAAATTGCACCATATCTCACTAACGAGTCACAGAGAAGAAGGAAACAACTACTACCAATTTACTACGATCTAAAACAACAAAACCGTTTAGTTAAACTACGAAATGATATTTTAACAATAGACTGAAACAGAATAACGTTTAATCTAGATACAAGAAAACTAGTCAATGTGCATACCTTTCTACCCTTTATCATATCACCAGAACCAACAAGTTGATATGCACAGCAAAGTAAAAATCACCAGACAAAAGTCAATAAAAATAAAAATGCAACTCTGATTTTAAACTGGAATAGTCAAAGCCTGAAAAGTAAAATTTCATCTCTAAATATCTTTCAATTGAAATACGATCCAGACATAATTCGAATAACAGAAACTTGGATTACATCTGAATCATTTTACAACTTAAACTTTTTCAATAACTATATCACAATATCAGTTTCAGCTCAAAAATCTTCCAGTCCCGGACGTCCAAGTGGTAGACTATGTATACTTATAAAAAAAAAAAAAAAAACACATATTTGCAAAATACAATATATCAAAAACTCAGACAACTATATTTTACTTCTAATTGCAATGAATAAACTTTTATTGAAAAACAAAGACTACAAACAAATAATATTAATGATTACTTATATTCCACCCTACAACCTATCAAATTTAAATGAAATATTCAAACTAATAGATTGTTGGCAACATGTTACGCCAAATATACTTTTCCTGGGTGACTCTAACGCACGCATAGCAGAATTAACCGACTCATACTATAGAGGTCATAATCATTTAATTCAAGAGGCTAGGAGATCCAAAGATAAAATAACAAACAAAATAGGTGAAAATCTAATATAATTAACAAAAGATAACAAACTATATATCTTAAATGGACGAATTAACACTGACTACCCTGCAGAATTTACTTGTGTAGAACATAATGGCAAATCTATTACAGACTTAACGATTTGTTCTGAATATATGTTCGACTGTTGTACAGAATTTGCTATAACCTCACATGACTATATTCCAACAATAGCCAAATTTCTACTATCTTCTCAAACTTCACCTACCAACGAATACAACAAACTAAATAAAACTTACTATAAAATGACAAAATACGTAAAAGAAATTGGAAACAAGATCAATAATGTTCCAGAAATTACTAATCGTAATTCTGATATGATTTACAATAATATAATTCAAATAATGAAAGAATATGTTCAAATCAAAAATGGTAACAATGCCATCCAAAATCAATTTAAAAAACCATGGTTTGGACGATATTGTTACAAGATGAAATAAATGAAACAAGTACTCTTAAAAAATTTCGTGAAAATTCAAATAACCTAAATCTTCAAAACTATATAAAGACTAAGCGTATGTATAATAACCTAATCAAAGCAAAAAAGAAAAATTATCTCTCAAATTTGGAAACAACACTCATAAAGAATAGCAACGATAGCAGAACTTTCTGATCATTAATACATAAATTTCGATTTAAAATGAATCACAAGGATAAGAACTCCCTCTATAAAAAAATTTGAAACATGGAAAAACTTCTATCATCGTCTTCCTATCATTCAAGATATTCCCAATTCAATGCCTTCTATCAATCCGAATAACGAATACCTTGATGCCAAATTTACTATTAACGAACTTGAAGATATTTAAAAAACCCGCAATAATACATCTCCAGGAAGTGACCTCATACCAATAAAATTTTTGAAAACATTACCAAACCAAGCAAGAGAAAAATTGTTAAACCTCTTCAATACTATGTACGAAATAACCAACTATCCAAAATCCTGGAACTAAGTAATTCTAACTATGATATATAAAAAAGGTGAGAAAACTTTACCAAATAACTACAGACCAATAGTCTTATTGCAAACTCTAAGAAAATAATTTAATAAAGCAATCTTTAAACAGTTTTCATATTATCAAAATATAAACTCTTTGGAATTAACAGATATTATTTCGATAAACTTTTATTCCAGTATAGGTACGCAATAGGGGTTATTCTCTTACATTTCTCAAATTTGACTATGCCAAATTTCAAAAATACAAAGAAAATATATAAGATATAGGAGAATATCTGATAAATCAAAATATCAGAAATGATTTCATTATATCAATTTATGATTAATTTCATAATACAAAATCATTTGATTTCATTATTTTGTTATTTCGCTATATAGTGATAATTAGTCCTATATGAGAAATTCGCAAAATTTCAGAGGATGTTCATATAGGTATTAAATAGTTCTTTACAGTTTATCTATTGATATATCAGTATCAATTTCAAACAAATAAAAAAAAAGGTTTAACTTGTTTCAAAAAATGGCTGACAAATCTACACATTAAAAAATACGTAGAAAAGACTAATACGTCTTGATTTAGACTGCTTTGCATGTTTTTTCTGAGGCATAGCGTCTAATAAAAAGTCGTCTCTGCAATGGAAAACTGTTGATCCTGGTGATTCTACATGACGAAAATTAAGACGTTTTAGTCTTTTCTACGTATTGTTTTAAAGTTTAACTTGATTTATACATATAATCGAAAACAAACTGATCTAATGCGATATATGTAGCGAAGTAGGAAGTCTCATATCCAAATTAATCCGGGAAAAATATTCCCTGATTCAAGCTTTTAAAGCTCAATATCTTTCCGTAACTACTTGGTCATGTCTGACTTTCACAGAACTTTATGAACAAATTCTCCATTTATTGCAGTTCCTTATAGTATCTTATTAAACTTCGAAGATTAATTCAATGTCCTATTTGATAGTATTCATCCAGCAAATTCTTCGTTGGTCATAACTCCTATTTATTTCAACCATATTCAGTAATAAGAACTTTTTCCCGTGAATTTTATTCGTATTATAAATCGGCCTTAATTTGGCGTTTTTAGCTTTCAATGATGTTTATGGCCTGATATAATTCAGAATTTGTTTACCTTTTCTACTCAAGGTATCGATAACAGCAGTTTCCAGACCCGTAATTCTACAGAATCTAATTTCCTTTTATCCAATTTTTCAGTCTAACTTTCACAACTACAATTATTAATAGAAAAAGACAATACAGAAGACAATTCTGTGTTTGGTGTAAAAACAGATGTGTCTGTTTTTCCTGTTCTTTCTTAATCTAATCATTTTAGCTAGATTCTTAACTTGTGCAAGTTTTCATGACCTAATACAAGGATAATAAGGTTATTAACTTATTTATCATTACTTAATTGCAGACCAAATGTCAGTAGATGATTTACATATCTTAAACGTTATCTTAAACAAATTTTAATGTTGCTATTTTACAACAATAAATTGAAATTATCGTTATAATTAAGGAAACCAAATAACTAAATAATAATACGTAAATCTATTTTTATTTACAGATGCTTATAATACTTACAAATGTTTTAAAACAAATAATTTTAAAATCATGAAATAATCCTTATTAGAGGATTATTGGAGTCCTTAATAATCGGGGCCTACCGGATGACCAAGACGATTAAGGCGTCAGCTTATCTGGGAGACCCGGTTCGCCGGGCAGTCGAAAAGCCCATGAAATTTTCATGGTAATCAGTTGGGGATATGTCTAGTCCCAGCCTCTTCATTCGACCGTTCCATATGGGCCTGGCCGAACCCATGATTGGCCCGGAAAAGGATCTCTTAGTGCCCACAGAACAGACTCAAAAACAAAAACAAAAAAAAGCTAGCCGGGATCTATAAGGGCCTTGTAATCTGCTTATGGATTCCGACCAGTTATAATTGTTCACAGCGATATTCGTTCACTATTAACTCTATTAATTTGAATCAGATTTTGATTAATATTACAAATACACTTCATTTAAGTTCAATACAAGGAACTGAGTTCTATTGCCGTGAAGGTTCTAGCTTGTGAGTTCTTATCTATGATGGTTCCAGAAGAAAAGCTTCTTTGTACAGTACAATAAGCGGTATAATATAGGAATCAATACCGTTTTGTATCTGGAAAATTTGATATTTCGTTTACAACAAAAGATAGGACGGTATATACTTGTGTGTGTTGGTCAATAAAATATAGTTCATTTGAACGTTATATTGCTAATTAAAAATTAAACTAATGAGTCTAACGTTTATTCTGTACATTAATATACAGCACAGAATTTTAAATATTGAAATATTTAATAGCGAATTCGGAAAAACTATGTGAATCATTAAAAAATGCTATTGTAATGTGCAATTAAATATTTGGTAAGCATACTAAAAAATTAATTTAGAAAGTTATATTAAAAATATGTGTTCGTATCAAATGAAAATATAACGTTTCTACCGATAGTCTAAAACCAAATAATTTAATTTATGAAACTTTTTCATAGACATAAAAGGATTTCAAAGGTAATGTGAAACAAAAAACAGTGGTGAAAAAGGAATCGTGTGGAAAGAGTGACGGTTAGGTTAGCGAGTGGCCATGCGAGTTCTCAATATATATGAAAAGGCGAAAAAAGTCGAATGTAACGGATAATCACGTGACACTCGGAAAGTCGCTTCTCACACAGCAGGTTAAGCTACAGTGAGAAATTCTAGCAAGATGACGACATACCTATCCCGTTGGGCACCACGAGTCCGTATCTCGTAAGTAGATCGTGTGAGATCTACTTGCGAAATATGACTCGTAATGCCCCACGGCAGACTAGAGCTCCGGGAACACACTTGCGTAAAATCAGATGGTAGATACGAAAACAAAAGACGGATTTTCAGTTTTCAAGGAACCTGTAATGTAGAGAGAACTATCGCCATCTATAATAAAATGGTCCGTTCGATACACAAAATAATTTTGCGTTGGTGGCTTTGTTCCGTTCCGACGATGGTGATTTTGGAAAATAATTTTATGAAAACTTTTATGAAAGTTGGAATATAAAAGAAAGTCTGTAGTAAAATTAACATGAGTAATTATTTGATAAATTTAATGACATTTATTTATATAAATCCCATTAAAATTAAACATTCTAAAAATTCATTCAAATAAAATACTGGCAAAATTTATTAGAATATGTTAAGATTAAAATTAATCAAGTTAAATATTTTATTATTTGAAATATTTTGTTCACGTAATATGACAACTTTCCTAAATATTTTATGTCAGCAATTCAATTTTATGTCAGCAGTGATATTACATATGAAAATATGTAATGTCACGAATTGCAATCATTCAATATGTACTTTTAGTAAATTTGTTCTGAGACAGGACTGATTAATATTAAACATGTTAAAACAATGAATATTTTAATGTGAACTCCTATAGAAATCGTTTTATAATTTCAAGTAGGAAACACTATCTAATTTCATATTAAAATATGATTTTTTACACGATGAAAATGTTGATTTTTAAAAGGAAAAATAAGATTGATAATATATGTTTTTTTCAATTTGCATAAAATATAATCTATTATTTCTTGTTTGGGATGCATCATGCATTATGGAGATGGTAGTGTGAAGACTATAAGGTTAGGAATTTTTAAATTAATAAATGTATGCAAATTTAATAAAATTGGTGGTCCATTTCGAGTATTATATCAGTGCGTCAGATTTAATCAATTTCGTTTATATATTTAGACACTACTTTGGTTTTACGCAAAATCAAATTGATTTGAAGCATTATTTGGCTTATTCTTTATTGAAACCATGAAAATATATACTATTATCACCGCTAAATTATATTAAAATAATCTAGATATAAATAATATATATATATATATATAACTTAGTAACAAAAATTGTAAACCTGTTACGAAAGTTTAAGAGATGAAGTTTTATAGAGCTTAACATTTATTTTTTCACCATTTAGGTTCTCCAAATATTACATCAGAAAATATTTTTTTCTCTAAAAATATCTACTTTGTTAAGAGAATTTCAATATTATTGCCAAGTATGCTTTCAGTAGAGTAAATTTATTTTATGTATTACATAATATAATGTTATTCAAACATTACACAGTAGAAACTCGATTATGCGAACTTGATGGGACCAAGGTCGTTTAAATAAACGATAATTCAGAAACTTGTATGTTTTGTGTTTCAGGAATAATAAATAGTATAATACAATTACTATATTTAAATTACTGTATTACAATTACTATATCAAAGGTAAATTAATTGACTCAAAATTTAACGTAATTTTATATATATGAGCTACTTTGGCGGCGTTATACAATCGACAGATAAAACAGTGATTTCCAGTTACTTACAGATTTTGCTCTTTGTATTTAACTCTGTCGTATGCCCTGTACAAAGCTACACTCGTCCTTTTTTTTTTCTTTCTTTTTTTTAAGATTGTTTCAGATATTTTATATATTATATACATTTATATATAACTGTTATAAGAGAAAGTTGACCAAAAAAACAAACTCTAATAATTTTGCTCTTATATAACCAATGAAAAATATTTGTTTAGTGAATTATTTACATTTTTATTTGTACTAGTAGCCCGGGACGTCCCCTAGTGGGTGTTCTAGCAGCAGCGGTGTCATTCCGTGGTATAAATAATAAACTCATATTACAAATAAAAATAATAATACTGTATACTGAATTTCTCATGGAGTATGCTACTAAAACGCAGTCAAAAACGCAAAAACCGCATGTAAAATAGTATAGTAGAAGCCGAGTTCTTCAGAGTTATCCTTAACCCTCTCCCCCGTGGAAGGGATTTTAAAAAATCCCTTCCTAATGTGCATTCTCATGGCATATCCTACTAAAACGCAGTCAAAAACGCAAAAAAAAAAAAAAACTGAATTTATTGTTAATTTAAATAATAGCTAGGGGCACCCCTGGTGGCCGTTTTTGGCATACCATGACAGAGACTGCCGTTTTTCAGTTTTTATAGTACATGATAAAGTTCTTATAATATAATCAATAAACGATATTCCAAAAAAATATTCTAATTGCAAAACTTACCTAAAGTTTTACTCTGATTATTAATTAAAAACAAATTAAATTTTCTCGTTTTTAATTTTATATTCAAATAGAAGCGGGAAATCCAACGGCAGAGAATAATTTGTGTTTAACAAGTTATATTAGAATTTATCATTATTCACGGTAATTATTTTGACATTAAATTATAACATTCATATAATACAGCAAGTTAAGCTCCAATATCCTGAAGAAAAACCTTGCTTTATGACCGATCTTTATAATCCCTAGCTTTTATAACATATAAATTTTTCAGTTATGATTTATGAAATGCTAAAATTATGTACCAGATTTTTGCTGACCATCTCCACATATAATCCAAACTTTACTTCTGGAAATATATCGCTAATAAAATATCACTTTTTTAATATAAAAGCTACGTGAAATCAGTTTGATTTACGACGACTATCTTATTGGCGGCTTAACAAGAATATTGGTGTCTATTATATAACTTAACCTGTATACTTTATTTTTTTTATTTATTTGTTAAAAGAATTCTTTCTAAAATAAATAAAAATCTCAGAAAATATTTTTATATGTATTGTCTAAACTCTTAATTATATTCTCTGAATAAGAAAATTAATTAATACTTAGAGGATTTCAACATCGCACATAACAAAACGCACATTGAATAATGTATAATTTACTTTAGAAATATATTATTAAAATTATCACTTACGCAGATTTTCGAATGAAATATTCACTTGTTAACGTATAATTTCTAGTTCTATCTACGACATTTACAAATTAAATGAATTAAACGCTTGTTGCAGATATGTTATATCCATTAAGCATGTTAAGACATTTTGATTACATTATAATTTTCCCATTATGACAAGGGAAATGCTAAAATTCTAACAGCAGACAATTTCACTATTAAATCAAAATTTCTAATCAGAACTTGAAATGAACGCAAATGGTCTACATTTGATAAATAATAAAAATTATATTCTCCATTAGTTTAAGTTGTAGATTATAGAAATGTATTGAATTCATAATTAATATATAAAATTAAACAATTTAGTCGTAACCATCACTTGAGGCTAAATGAGTTTAACCAATATAATAAATATAACATTAGATGAATAACTAATATATAAATTGTTGGAATGTCGTCATCAATTTTTTTAGATAGATAGTTTTTAAAAATAAATGATAGATGAAAAATATATCAAATATTTAAGAAAAAATATATATTATATATAAGCAGAATGTTCAAACTTTTTACAAGTATATTATTTTTCAATTTAACATTTTAAAAATTGCAATAAATTCTTTTCTTCAAAGGATTCTTCCTCTTCTTTCTCTTTTATTCCTTTAATAATATTGTATATAAATAGAGAGAGCCACACAAGCAATAGCTGCCAGACATAACAATAAATTATAAAAGATATAATACTACGTTTTTTATATCGACTCTATTAAATACGTTCAGGTTAATTATTTGCGGATTCTTAATATAAATATTTTTCATATAATCTCATATATTTAGATCTACGTCATTCGAAATTAATTTAAAATATCCAAACAATTAAAATAATAAAAATTAATTTCGCAAATATTTAATTTTATTTATTATCAATAAAATCATAGACAAATTTAAAGATAATGACATTCCTTGAATCTTGCTACTATTCTTAAACTAGATTTGATAAAGTGTATGTTTCTCAATAGATTTATTTAGATTTTTATCTGACGATTGAATAAATATTTAAATTTATTTAATACTAGCGGATATACCGGATCTTACTGGGATCCTTCCGGGAAACCATTGTTATGTTTATCACAAAGTGTCAAGGGGATAAAATTAGAAGGATGTCCAGGTTTTATGGTAGCCTATATTTTCCGCGGGTTCTTTGAGAATAAGTATGATAGATGTGATAGAAATCGATCAAAAAATGTCTAGAATTTTATAAAAAACAGACAGCAAATGGACAGTATGTTTTATATACATATAAATAGATTTTAAAATATTAAATAAATTTGAATATACTCATATTTTTTATTAATAAAATTTTATTTTTATTAATCTTTAAAATATAAGCTAGAAATTTCTCATATTACTTTTTCTTAAAATTTTAAGCATTAACTAATATGTGACTGTGACAATATATATATAATTATATTAAAATTGTTTTAAACATAAATATTTAAAATTAAATGTTTCCATAAATTTTAGATTTACAGGAATATTCCTTTGTCGTGAACCAGTAAAGTCTATGAAACAATTGTCAGACTTTTGACATAATCTCATAACTAATTCTATCGTTACAACAAGAAATGTCATGACAACTCATTTTAAATCATTATTATATTTAATTCATGTCTTGATTAGTTAATCAATTTTATATTCAAATTAGACAAGTAACGGCGTGAATTATGAATTCTAATTCGAACTAATTTAAAATCATATAAGAGAACAATAATGATTCATCAAACAGTTTTCTACATACATTAGACATTTTTATATGATCTTCAATTTATTAAAATATACATAACTGTTTAATATAATTAATAAAAACATCTATAATTTAATGTAGTTCTCTGTGGTTCCGTTCATACTGTTTAAAATATATTAATAATGCGTTTTAACCATTATATCTAATACTTTCATATTTACAATTGGAAACTTTTGTAATATTGTGTACGCCAAATAACCAGTGACATAAGTTAGAGGAATATCCTCAATCAATTTCAAAGTTAAAAGAATGATCCAAATAATTAGATTAATCTTGTTCGGAATTGGAATCGCTGAAAATAATAGTCGCAAATAAAGGAACATTCCTTTAAATCTAAAATTTATGACGACATTTCTTTGTCTCCTAAACACTATAAAGTGCAGACACGCGGACACTTGGCAATCTTCATCTTAAGTTTATTTCAGTTGATACATGCACCTGTGTTTTGTGCAAGTTTCGGGCTTCTTAAGGCCCCTCCTCAGCCAACTAAAATACATAATACATACAAATTAAATATACAACTTAAGATGAAGATTGCCAAGTGTCCGCGTGTCTGCACTTTATAGTGTTTAGGAGACAACAACAATTACCAACACGCTTTCAAGTGCGTCAAGACATTTCTTTTTAAATATTTGTGTTCTAATATTATGATAACAGTATAATGGCATAATATTAGATTACTTAAAATTATATTAAAAATATGTAAATTTTGATAAAACTTTGAGACAAAAATTCGTAATTATCCTTTTCACTTTCCCGACTTTTCATCCGAAGTGAATGTTACAATAACCACAAACTGGTATTAAAAGACTTTAAAACCATTACTTTTTATGTTAAAGTAATGGTTTTAAAGAAAATATGTGAACAAACTCAAATGGATTTTCCGTAAGAAGATGCCAATATTTTACCCCCCAAATCATGACATGGGATAATATAACACCCCCACAATGCCTTATAAAAGCTTTGCAATTTGGTCTGCAATATGCTCTTCTCCCTCGTTTTCTGCCGAAGGTTTTTATACCAGATATTAAACTCACCTCCAAAGGCTTAGGAAACACACGAAAGGATTTCTTCCGCTGAAAAACATCACTACAAAGAAGATACTACAAAAGTGGCAATAATGACACAAAATTGGTATGTTATCAGTGGCGTGCCGTGACATTTGATGATAGGGAAGCTGTGTTTCTGTAAGAAGCCGACTTTCAGGGGCAATCAATTAATTGCGCGTCAGGGCCCGTTCGTATTCGTTTGTTCGATAAGCCAGTAAAAACCGTATACTTCTTTAAATGTATTTTTAATAGATTATCTGACGTACTTAATAAATAAGAAAGTTCAATATAATTACCTCCGTTATTAGATTCAATAAATTTCCTATGCCCTCTAAATGCCAATTCTCGCTTTGAGAAAAAACATATAACATCTACTAATCGTAATTATCTTATTATAATTTTCAATATTTATTTTGTATTGTCTACCAATGTTAAATTCTATTCTATTTTGATTTCCAAATTGCTTCAATTTTACGAAAAAGTCGTCATTCCTCATAAATTTTATCGTCAAAATGTCGAAATTTTTTTGTTCACGTATTTATATTTAATTTAGGCATTGGTTTTTCTCTTTTAATGATGTTTTCTTTTTCATTATATGGTCTTGAACCTAAACTGTTTTAAAATAAATTTTTGAATCATTAGCTACGATATAAGGGCTAAAATTCAAATTATCAGAAAAACTTACTTGGTAAAACAAATTGTGTGATGAATATACATACCTAGTACAAAAAATTCTTCAATTGTATGAATATACTTTTAAAGAACCTTATAATTAAATATAACTTTGTGAAGAAACGTACATAAAAATAACAAAATATTCTTTACTTTTTAAATCTTAAAACAATCCACTTAGTGAAATAGCTCCCTGCGAGTGGCTAATGAATGGAATCAGAGACGCGACAGGGTAGATGTGCGGCGCATGCATGCACGCAGGTTGTCAAATCCCGAGGGTGCCGATACCGGTCAATGTCAAATGCCTCTTTTGTCGCATCACTAGTATACGTCAAAGGACGCGACAGGGCTGTTGTAAATTTTAAACGTTTCTCACCGTAGCTGTAAAAATCTAAATATGTTAAAGTTAATAGTCATTTGTTTTCTAACTAATTTGTTTTAGTACCAGTTGTACACGGAAATCAGTTCCCCACTGTAATGAGCTAGTGATTGGTTCGGTTAAACTTTTGTTTAAGTAAAATTCTGGCTCTTTCAGCAAGGTTTTATTTATGTCCCCATTCCCTAATCTCTTAATTATTTAACTACTTCTTAGTAGAAACAAGTCGAAACCGGTTACTTTGTGCTTGAATATCTATAGTCTTGGGAAAACATTGGAAAGACAAATTTTTATGACAACGGATATATAAATCGTAAATTTAAGGAAAATAAATTCTAGAGCATTTTTTTTGTACCTTGTACGTATCATTCATTAAATTTGGTTGTAAATGATGCTGCCAAAATAACAGTTAATTTTTTTAACATTATACAAGAATTGTACACGTTTTTTCTGCATCCCCTTACAGATGGGACATACTATAATCGTAATATCACCGGTTTAACATTGAAATCCGTAAGTAATATAAGATGGGAGAGCAGAATAAACGCGGAATAAATATATCAAATATTTTAATGAATTTTTTAAAACTCTTGTCAACTATACAGAACTATTATAAAAACATGCCAGTAAACTCCTATCGGTTAAGTTTATAAATCTAGTCTAGGGTGGGCAACCTTTTTTATAACATGGGCCAGAATAAATTTTACGTTTTCTCCGCGGGCCGTAGTAGTTAATTGACGCCTTCTTGTGACTTGTAATTTTTTTGTCTGCAAATATGAAATACATAAATAAAAAGTTAATTACAGTAGAGAACCGATAATCGAAATCAATTGGGGACTGGGGTTGTTCAGATTAATGATTTCTTCCGATTACCGATTATGTACGAAAAAATACATTAACCTGTCCGATGTTCAAATTTTTCTCCGTTGCGTGTCGCCTCGTGTTGAATTTTCATCGATTTTAAGCCTAACGAAAATTTTTATAATAATAATCGAGGGGTGTACTATAGATTACTATCTATGGAATTTCAGGACTTTGATTATATATTTGAACTCAGGGGACCGAGACGAGTTCAACGGTACCTATTTTTGGACCGGAGACGAAAAATAAAAAAAGTTATCATACTTTTTCACTTACCATACTTTTTTAATACTCTCATGAAGACGGCACCATAGTTGCTAGTACTGCCATCTTGCGGTAAAGTCTGCAAACCGTGACGTCGGACTACGGTCATCTCCTGGAGGGTTAAACGCGATACGAGAGCGGAGAGAGCGACGCGTCTTCCGATCATCGCGCGATCGCGAACATGGCATGCCGTTTCCACTGTTGCGTGCTCCCGACTGACTTCTCGTATGGGCGCCACCACACCCCGCCATGTGCTAAACTAGTGATCGATTCACGGTAGTTCTTGAACGAAGTAAAAAAAGGGGGAAACGTCTACTAAAGGCAATTTTAACGGCAAGCGACGGGACTCCCGATCGCGATAGCGAGGCCGACTTAGCGGAGAGCGACGCGACTCCCTATCATCGCGCGAATCGCCGAAAAAAGTATGATAACTTTTTTTATTTTTCGTCTCCGGTCCAAAAGTAGGGTATCGTTGAACTCGTCTCGGTCCCCTCAGTTCAGATATATACTCAAAGTCCCGAAATTCCATAGATAGTAATCTATAGTATCCCCTAATCGAGGCTATTGTATCGTTAAAAATTATTTCTTTATTTTGTACAAACAAAATAAATATATTGAAGAATATAAAAACATGAAAATTATACTTTAGAAGTAAATCTAGTATCAAAAACGTTCGATTCAGCACGACACAGTCCGACTGAAAATCGTTCCGATTACCGGGGTTCCGATTAACGAGTCTCTACTGTACTACATGTTATTTCTCTTATCGTTTTCGAAAATTACAGAGAATTTTTCCAATTTAATAATCTATTAAAGATCTCGCGGGCCGGATAGAAACTTTTCGCGGGCCGAGGGTTGCCCGCCGTTGATCTAGTCTGCTTACGATTCACATAATCGGGCGAGGGCGGCCGAATATCTAGCAGGTAGGCGGCTAACAGTCCACAACCGGTCCAGGATATAAAATTGAATGCTTTACGCGTGTGTCGCTTCTACCGGCTAAACCGGGTGAGGTTGGTGCTCTGTAAACCGCATGTGCCAATGCCTATATAATCTGGCTGATTGGAACTGACCCGGTTTCGACATTCCTTCCGCCACCGAATTATTCGAATATACAATAGCAATCTTATCGTTTTTTTTCACATGTAGTATAGAAATTTGTAAAAGATACATAATGCAGTTATAATGAAATATTAATTTTAATTAATTCAAAGTACGTTAAAATATGAAAATTTATATTTTATAAAATATAAGGGAAGGTCATTGGAAGGTGGAAGCGGCGCTTCCATCGCTTCCAATGACCGCACGCCACTGTATGTTATACTTCCTTTTTGACGAGACTATGTCTTGTTTATAAAATTGCGGTGGCGTAACGGCTGGACACCTTAGAGCAGGGGTTCCCAATCTTGTTCCCGCGGGCAAATCTTAAAAATAAACAAAATAAAAAAGTTACTTTAGTTTTTAAAATCTTGCTAGATGTAGTGAGAGATTTGCTAAATTGGCTACATTTGTGCTACACTGATTGCTGTCTAATCCATCACGACTATTATAATGTGACGATTGAGTGTTGATACAATGCTGATGAAACAATATACAAAGTGTAATTCAAAACACAAATAGTGAACAGATAGAATTAATACACTTTATTTACACAAAACAAAACAAGTGTCGCAGGATCTTTTGTCTGGATCCAAACTAATGCTGGATACCAGTGAAATTTCCCCGCATCAGGAGTGACCGTGATTACAGACCAAAAAAAAAAAAAAAAGAAAAGAAAAACGTTTCGCGCGTAACAGAAATAACCCGAATTAATATTACCTTAAAACTACAAAATACACCAAATGCGCCAAAATACAGTTTTGGGTAAATAATTTGTCGAAAACTCTCTTTACACTTTGCAAGAATGAAAAAAGTGATTGGTGAAAATAATTTTGACCTAACATTATTTATTACTCACCTAAAAAACTTTTGGAACAGTTTGAAAGTAGATTCCAGCAATTTACCATTATTGAACCCTGGCTACATTTTTTGTAAATCCTTTTACTACACAAGTAGATATTATTGAAACTTAGCATTAGAAGTAGATATTAGAAACTTATTGAAACTAGACTTAGCAGTAAGTCTATAGCAAAACTTCTTCAAGAAGAAACATCGAAAGCTGAAGAAGAGATTTTAGATTTTCAAAATGACATCACGAAATGACAAAATGACCTTATACGGTACATACCTTGGTGATTACTATTCATCTTAATATTGGATAAAAACACTCAAAACAGTCAGCGAAACAACTATTCAAAACAAGTCCGAACACGGCACTTACGTTATGAATCCAACGAGATATAAAACTGATGCTTTTCTTTTGTTGTTTAGCAACTCCACGGGGCGTATTTTAAAAATTATCGATATCAATTGACTCACTGGAATGTTGTTTATTAATTCATAAATATGTAAAGGTCATTATCAGTTATGCATTTTTTGACTTTTGTCCTCCTAGAATCGTCTCACGACCCACTGTGCGGCGTCTTCTTCTGGAGGAAGCAAAAATCAGAGTGAATGTGATAAAAGAGAAGAATTAATGGAACTTTTATCGAAGCAAATAATAAAACTTCTGACAAAGAAAACTGGAGAAGCAAGTGACAGCGAGGTAAACCATCCTGGATGGAAAACAATGAATTTTTAATGATAACAGAAGTTGTTGCTGGGGAATACAAAGACCCAAACTCATTTTCTGAAGTATTGCAATCGAACGAGAGAGAACTGTGGATGCATGCCATTCATGAAGAAATGGAATCTCTAAAACAAAACGATACATGGAGATTAGTCAAACGTTCGAAGGATGCACAAGTTGTGAAAAATCGTTGGGTTCTGCGCAATAAAACTAAAAGTGATGGAAGCACTCGCTTCAAAGCTCGGTTGGTTGCAAAAGGTTATGCTCAAAATCCAGGAATTGACTACGAGGAAACATTTAGTCCTGTCCCACGTTATGACACCATTCAAACCTTGTTAGCGGTAGCAGCTGCAAAGAATATGCAATTGGAACAGTTTGACGTAAAGACAGCTTTCCTCAATGGCATACTTGAAGAAAAAGTGTACTTGGACAACCAGAGGGTTTCGATGATGGTACAGGTCGAGTATGTCTCCTGAAAAAAGTCTGTATGGGCTGAAGCAGGCACCACGTTGCTGGAACAAACGATTCATCGAATTTATGAAGAAAGCAAGTTTTCAAAACTACTGCAAATTCTTGTCTTTTTTTTTATCGAAACCAGAATAAAAGGCAACTCTATATCGCAATGTATGTAGAT
The DNA here is from genome assembly GCF_030686945.1 of Centruroides vittatus. Taxonomy (NCBI): domain Eukaryota; kingdom Metazoa; phylum Arthropoda; class Arachnida; order Scorpiones; family Buthidae; genus Centruroides; species Centruroides vittatus. Next base: position 4,670,521 of record NW_027122266.1, read on the forward strand.
GATGGTCTTATTGTCTTATTGTCGGCAGTGACAAGAAAGAGATCTCTGATTTTTTCAGAGCTCTGCAACGAGAATTTAATATGACGACAGGGTCTCGACAATTTTCTTTGGATGAAAATAAAACAATATGAAGATGGATCAATTACAGAAAGTCAAGAAAATTGCACAAAAAGAATGTTAGAAAGATTCCAAATGGCTGAATCAAATGCAGTCTCAACCCCTGTTGGCTGTGAAGAAAGTGATCTCGACGAGGTAGTGTCATCTGATATACCCTATCGCGAGGCAGTGGGCTGTCTCATCTATCTTGCAACTGCGTCTCGTCTAAATATCGCCTTTGCAGTGAATAAAGCTGCTCGAGCTGCAAAGAAACCAATTATTCAAAATTGGAATCAGGTAAAGCGTATATTTCGGTACTTGAAAAGTTCAGTGGAGCATAGTTTATCCGAATCAATTGGGGACTGGGGTTGTTCGGATAACTGATTATGTACGAAAAATATATTAACCTATCCCACGTTAAAATTTTTCTCCGTTGCATGTCGCTTCGTGTTAAATTTTCGTCGATTTTAAGCCTAACGAAAATTTTTATAACAATAATAATCGAGGCTATTGTATCGTTAAAAATTATTTCTTTATTTTGTACAAACAAAATAAATATATTGAAAAATATAAAAACAAAAAACGTTATACTTTAGAAGTTAATCTAGTATCAAAAACGTTCGATTCAGCACGACACAGTCTGACTGAATCTTTCGGTTAACCGGTTTTCGGATAAATGATGCCCTACTGTACTACAAACTGGGGCATCATTTATAATAAAAAAGAAGAACTGAAAGTCTACAGTGATTCAGATTTCTCTGGTGACAAGAAGACAGCTAGAATTATCGCGAAATTCTCGGATGGCGCTATATCATGGACTAGCCAATTACAAAAGGTAGTGGCAACTTCCACAACTGAAGCAGAGATTATCTCAGCAAGTGAAGGAACAAAAGAATTAATTTAGCTAAAACGTTTATTGTCTGAATTGATTGAAATGCCAGAGCAGCCTCAACGCTATATATTGACAACGCAAGTGCTATAAAGCTAGCAAAGAATCCTGAATTTCATCAACGGTCCAAACATATCGAGATTCGACCAGTGGCGTAGCGTAGTGGGGGCGGCAGGGGCGGCCCGCCCCGGGCGGCACTTATAGGGGGCGGCAAAATTTTACAATAAATAATAATATCTTGTAAAAATACCTAAATAAGGGGACGGCGAAATTTTCCTCCGCCCCGGGTGGCTGACACCCACGCCACTGGGTTCGACACTTTTATGTGCGTGGGAGATTTTTAAATGGTGAACTCAAATCGGAGCACATCGACGGAAAGAATCAATTAGCCGATCTGTTGACGAAGCCGCTTGAACGTGTCCGATTTGATTTGCTAAGAGAAAAGATTGGTTTACGTTGATTGTAACCATGTAATCATTAAGCAAGTCTTTTTTCTTTTTTTTCTTTTGGAGGAAGTGTTGTAATAAAAAGAAAAAAATATGACAAGGCTCCCTCTGTCGCGTAGCAGCAGAGTTAACTTTTTTTTTTTTTTTAATATAAACAACCCGTATGCAAGTCATCCATGCTGTTTTCTCGTGAAGTCCACGTGTAAAGTTATTTATTTCAATAAAAAAGTAATAGAAAGAATATAAAAATTTTACATTTAAGGATGCCTATAAAAGAAAATTCAAGGAACAATAGAAAGCATCCCAAAGAAAATTTAGTTAATATTTCAGGTGGTATGTTAATTGACCCTCAATAGTACAGATTAAAAGAGGGATCTGCAACGCGTTAAGCATTGTAATAAAAGCACAGTCCAAGATCCGTTTTATGGTTTGTTCGGATAAATTACTGGATAACACTTATTGTCAGTATGTCTATATGTCATTCATGTTCTAGAATTTAACTGTAAAGTAATTAATTTTTAATAATTTTAAATTACAGTATGTTATTTTATACTAGTAGGCCGGGACGCCCCCTAGTGGGCGTTTTAGCAGTATTACAAATTTCTATGAGGCATGTTTAAAGCACTTAATATATGAAAGTTGTGCGCGCTTAATTTTTAAAAGTTTGATGCACTTAATCTATCTTCTATATATATAACCCATTCAACAGGTGTCCGTCCTTCCTTCCGTTTGTCCGCCCGTTCGTGCCATAAAAGGTTTCTATTATTATATTAAAATATTAGCTTAACTATTTCACTTATCGTTTTATCGTAGCGGTTCAAATCTATCCGGTTTTTCGTTATTCGCCCCCTAGTGAACATTACAGGCATTCCGTGACAGTAATAAATTCCTATTACAAATATACTGAATTATTTATATTGTTATATTGACCAAATAATAATGTATTGGCCAAATGAAGAATAATAATTTATATTGTTAATTTAATTTGAATGTTTGAAATATGACACACGATAGGGGCGCCTCTAGTGTCGGTTATCAAACGGTTACGGGACGGACGGACGGAAGGAAGTACGGACACCTGTTGAATGGGTTATATATATAGATTAACACTTATACAGTTTTCACTTGGGAGAGCTGATATCCACCAACTTTAAGTGTATTGAAAAATGGAAATATAATATGTAAGTTTTTAAAGAAATTTTTAGATGGAATTATATATTTTTATGTAATTAAGTGTGTTAAACCATTGTAATTTATAGTTTTATGAAAAATTTTTATGTAGAATAGTGAACTGTTATGTATATTCATGGAAGATACAATTGTGAAAAGGGAAAATTTATGTCCATGATATGTAAGTGGTTTGTTATGTAAAAATCTTTTTTTCGCGATATCTAAGTAATGTCGTACCCCTAATTATGTTGTCGTTTCTTTGGTACAGCAGTGAAGAGGTGTTGGGAACTTAAGAGCCATTTGATACATTTGAGCCTGAGTTGATGATCCCCAATTTACATCTGGCTTTCTGTAATAGATGTAGATAAACAAAGCTTGTACAACATCAAATGTAAGAGCTGCCCACCATTTTATTATAAACATGATAACAAGGCACAGTATTGCTCCAAGAAGACTAAGCCACATGTTATAATATTTGAAAAATGAACGGAATCCTGGAGATCTTGAAAATGAAGCATGAAAACAGGAAAAATTTATCAGACAGTAAGCAGCCAAGAAAAAATTTGATATTGTAGGTGCAATTGCATTCAGTTCACCTATTGCACATGCCAAAGCTATTATAAATGTGAAAATGTAGCCTCGACGTGGCTCTCCATTTTTTCCATATCCTTTAGCAAAAACATGGATGTAAGGAAATAGTTTATCTTTACAAAGTGCCTGGAAAACTTTTGGTGCACTGACTAAACTACCCCAATGCTGATGAAAGAGTGGAGCAAAAATACCTGCATATATTAATGGATCAAAAGTAGCAACTAATTTCATTGTTTGAAAATATGGAATTAACCCGTAAGGGCACACTCCCTTTTCTCCTAAACTGCAGTTTCTCAGATGTAAAGTGTTGTTATGAACAAATTCTACTCTTCCATTAGCATCTCTATAAACTGTACATTCAGCTGCTACAGCAAATAATAAATATGATATTGTTGTGAGCAATATTGCTAAAAGTGTTCCTCTAGGTTTCTTATTATATTTTGTCAACGTGGACATTAATTACTAACAGGACAGTTATACTGGTGTTAAGCATTTACGCAAGAATTGAGGAAAAACTTCTTAAAGAAAACAGATTTTCTTTATTAAGTCACCTGTGGCTCAATAAAGAAAGTCTGTAAATAAGGACAATAAGGCAATAATAATTGTTCCTCTAGGTATAGATTTCTGAGGATCTTTTAAATCGCCAGATGTTTGCTCCTGCAAGTATACTTGTTGCAGCTGGGAAAAATACTGCAAAAACTGAGAAAAAAGCTTCACCATCTTTAATCCCTGGCATAAAATTTTCTGCTACAAGCTCAAGATTCCATCCTACAAATCCCTGAGCTATTTGAGCATCTGTAGGTGTAAGAAGGCTACCAATAATAAAATTTCCCATGGCACTTAAAAGGATAAGAAGAAGAATAATTTGAGCCTTCGTTTTCCATTCTGTTCCAATAATAGCAATTCCTAAGAGAAATACTACTGTTACACAGCTAATTATTCGCATATCATCCATTTTTGTTTCAAAAATTTGGGCTTTATTTTCTAACATGACGTCTGTAGCAGTTTCAGCAAATCCCACTACACACATAGCAACAGCAACTGCATTTGCTAATGCAAATATCAAGCCAATCAATCCACCAAATTCAGGACCAAGACTACGTGAAATCATATATGTACCACCTCCTCCATTTGTGCAGATGGCTGACATTGAAAGAGATATGATAATTGTAACAACTGTAGCAAGCAAAACTACCACACATCCTAAACCGATGCCTGCTTGGCCAACAACCCAAGACAATCTTACGAAGAGCACAACACCCCATATACTGCAGGCCGGATGGCCGAGCGGTCAAGGTGGCAGCCTACTGCTCTGGGGGACCCAGGATCGAATCCGAATGGGTCGAATAATCCCCAGGAATTTTTCGGGGGTGATCCGTTCAGATATGTCGGGCCCCGTCCCTCACCACCCGGTCGCCCCGTTGTGGGCCTGGCCGAACCCATAATGGGCCTTCCAAAAAAAGCCCTCTTAGTGCCCACAGGGCAGAAAGAGTTATAAAAAAAACACCCCATATACTTAGCAGGCATCTTACCAATACACCCTGAATCCATCCGAACTTAACAGCTGTTTTGGTTATTTGTTCAGTTTGTTTTGGCAACTTTTCCACAAGTTTCTGCCAGTTGTGATCTCCGTCGATGGAGCCATCTCCCAAATGTAATTCGTCTAAAGTGGGCGGGCTGATATGAGCGTGTAGACAAAGGATATTTCTGTAATGATCTAAACGCGGTAGAGCTTCTCTCGTATATTGCCTTAAACTTTTAAGATTGACGAATTGGAGTAATTGGAATTGTGAATCAATTGAAGCTGTTATGTTCCCTCCTCGTTACGATTGTCTGCTACCGACTGATCTTGATTCTCGACGTCAAAGTCTACTTTAGCTACTTTAAATCTCGAAAGAGGCTTCAAATTATAATCTTTCTTATCCATTTCGATCCAGTTCGGTTGATAATCACTGAAATCTGTGCTTTTCTCTTCTGACACAATTCAAAAGAGCCATACAATCGTATTTATTTAGATCTGTCGGTACAGTACATGGACAAGCTTCTAAACTAAAATTTTCAGTCGGATTGATATATATTAAACCAACCCGAAATGCATTTGTAATCCAATTTATGAAATAAAGCTGTTTCTAATTAGAAAGCTGTGAGATCGTCTACCAAACAAGTTTTTTGGATTAAAGAGACGTTATATATAGAAATGCAATAGCATTTCTAATAGTTATCAATATTGTGTGAATATTATACTGTACTAATATTTGGGGTTTAATGGAAAAGAAAGCTCAATACTCTATGAAAAAGTAATTATTTAAAATCACGAAAAAACACGAACATCACTTTGACTTTTGAGACGGAAAGAAGGGTATACTATAGATTACTATCTATGGAATTTTGGGACTTTGAGTATATCTCTGAACTCAGGGGACCGAGACGGGTTCAACGGTATCTTACTTTTGGGCCGGAGGCAAAAAATAAGAAAGTTATACTTTTTTCGGCGATCGCGCGATGATCGGGAGTCGCGTCGCTCTCTCCGCTAAGCTTATCACGTGTTTAACAGGCAGTCCGGCAAGTCGGCCATATATACCTTCAACAGTGGCAGATGTTGATCCAGGAGCACACTGATCGTCTACAGTTCGAGTTAAGTCCTTTTCGCACATCCTCGTTAGTCGATCTCGGGGGCTACGTCCCCTCAGTCTCGCTATCGCTCGCGGTCGGCTCGTAGTACTAGCCGACCGTGCTATCGCGATCGGGAGTCGCGATGCTTAAACAAAAGGAAAAAAGAAAGTGGCGTTCGACTGTTCGTGCAATTTCTTGCCTTTCAGCGTGTTTTTTTTTTATTTGTTTGCAGTCTTTACCGCGAGATGGCAGCCGTCTGTATGGAAGCATTAAAAACGTATGATAACTTAAAAACTATGATAACTTTCTTATTTTTCGTCTCCGATCCAAAAGTAGGGTATCGTTGAACTCGTCTCGGTCCCCTCAGTTCAGATATATACTCAAAGTCCCGAAATTCCGTAGATAGTATCCAGTGGCGGCCTTAGGGAGTGGCGAGCAGGGCAATCGCCCGGAGCCTCGCTCTTTCAGGGGCCTCGCGCAACAACTCGAGTAGAATAAGTTGTTATTTAAAACTTTTTATTTTATCTTTAGCTATTAGTTATAAGCCGCAAACATCATTTTTAAATCCCTGCGTATATCTTTTAAGGCATTTATATACTTTAGTTTATCATCATTACTAATTTGTCGTCTTTATGACTGTTAACTTTTATAAATCTTCTAATATAATATTTTAACACCCTAAATTTATTTATTTATAACTTTTGCATTTCTCGTCAATTATAAAAAATATCTATTTTCAATTCACATACTTTGCACAAAGGACAAGGGCCTCGCAAAGATCTACCTCCCGGGGCTTCGCAAAGATCTGCCGCCCAGGGCCTCGCAAAGATCTGCCACTCGGGGCCTTGCAAAGATCTGCCGCCCGGAGTCTCGCAATCATTAAGGCCGCCGCTGATAGTATTTCCCGAAAGAATTTAAAGCGTCAGCCGACCACTCTGGGGTACCTGCCTCGAAAATTCCTGGGTGGGTTTTCAACACTACCCAGGAATTTTCGGAACATGGTCTTCCCTGATGTGTCAGCTCCCCTACGGACCTGGGATCGAATCCGGATTGTTCGAAAAACCCCAGGAATTTTTCGGGGGTGGTCCGTCCAGATATGTTGGGCTTCGTCCCTCACCACCCGGTCGCCCCATTGTGGACCTAGCCAAACCCATAATGAATACGATTAAAAAGTTAGGCAAAAAAGTAAAAAGAAAAAAAAAAATCATTCGCATTTCTTAAAATAATAATTTATATTTTTATAAATATTTTTAGCTAAAATAATATTAAAATGACTGATATAAATCGACGATTATTATTTAAAATCTCTGAAACTAATATATAATTTATTTACACGATTTATAAGATATAATTGAAAAAAAAAGAAAATTATTAAGTAACAATTTAATTTAATTTTTTTTACTTTTATAAATTAGCTTAATATTAATTTATATCAAATATAATTAAATAATACTTTATAGGAAAACTGAATTTTACGTCTTATTCACTCCTATCATAAAGCGTGTTTAGTTTAATGGCGGATGGTGTTCTGTGTTGAAAATGGGTTTAGAAAGTACAATCGTTTGGTAAGAATATTATCATTTTTTAATCATTTCTATGATTTAATTGCTTTATAATGTAAATATGATAGATGTCAGGTGCTATATTTATAGTTATTTAGTGGCGATCTCTTATTTTCTCTTCGTTCCGATCATAGCTGATGACAATGCAAATTTGAACATCATGATGAGTTTTCATGTACTGTAATGGGTTTGATAAAATGTTAATATATTATTTCAACGGAAACATAGCTAAATTTGATTAAGTTACATCAATTCAATCATTCGACAATGTTTTATATTCATATACTTAATTAGTATGTAATTTGAAGGTTATTTTTTTGTATGAAATAAGATAACTAACATAAAATATAAAGGTATAAAAAACTGAACAATATTCTATTTTATCTTAAATAATATATACTGTTTTTTTTATTACTTTTAGAATCTTTTTAAACTATACACAATGAAAATGTGGTGGTAATTAATTAATGTAAATTCAGAAACATTGAACCAAAATTATATATTTAATTTTTGATTGAATACAAATGCTTGGTCAATAATTCCAAGTATAAAGGTGACGTTAATTTTGTTTTCGGTCGTATTGATGTTTCTAAATTTACTTACGTACAGTATATTTAATGTTATATAAGAAAGTGAATGTATTATTCTTATAACAAATGTATGTTGAATAAAATTAAAAGCTGTTTGGAGATGATGTAACCCACTTTTTTGTTTAAAGGTATTGGTAAATTATATAATTTAAAATTTTTGGTTATTTTCTTTATAGTAATGTATTTTAAACTTGATTTAACAAAAATTATATTCTGTTAGTTTGTAACGGGATATAATTTCCTAATTCCGTGCTTTAGTTTAGGTCGGTTATAGTTAACAACGGTAAAAACAATAAAAATTTGTAAATTTCTTGGCGTTGTTAAATTAAATATGTTCTTGTTATATTTTTTATTTTATTTTTAAAAACTTCTATGTTACAAATATTAATTTATAAAAAAATTGTTATAAATGAAAAAAAATATTGTTTAATTAATAGATACTACAAAACTGGATGAGATTACAATAAAAGCACCAACACCTGTAATTCAGTTAAATTTAACAAATTTATTATAAGAAAAAATGTTTTCAACTGTTTTTAACAGTCATTTTCATGTTATGGAATTTTACAGAACAAAATAAATATTTTGTTCAATGTAACATTTGTAATGAAAATTGTAAACATTTCTAAGAAACAAATGTAATGGAAATTGACTTAGTGTCAATAGTTAAGAGAAAGTGATAAAATTTTTGTTTTATCAAATATTTTTGATATTTTATTATTATAGCAACTTTACAAAAATAAAATAGCTGCTAATTGTGCTACAGTAGTTAATCAGTCCCAAATGTATTTTAAGTATTTGATTAAATGTATGTTAATAAATGACACACAAAGTATTTGTTATTTTTTACATACAATATAAAGAAAATTACATGAAAAATGTAAATGTATAATTTTATTTTTAATTCTTAAATTTATGAATAAAATGATTTAGCTGCTATTTGACTATTAATTTTTATATTTAATAATGAATTTAAAGCTACCATCCAAAATTCATTATCTTCTGAAAAATTAAGTATTTGGTTAATTCAAGTTCTTAAGTGATATTATAAACTGGTACATTATTTTCTGTTTATTTATTTTTATTTTCTTAAAATTGTTATAGGCCTATTCAATTCAAAACATGAACACAATTGCAACCCTGCTTACAATGAACTTTGTTCATCATTTAAATTTTCAGAAATTTACATAAACTTAAAAATGCTTGTGTACATATTAAACCAAGTGCTATAAATTTTGTAAATAAACAGGTTCATTCCAATAACTCACTGTTGTATTTCATTAGTTTTGAATATATAGCCATGTAATCTTGCAACTGCTTAGCAACACATTGCAATGAAGTTCATTTAGAAAGGACTTTTGGAGAATTTTCAGGAATTTTTTTGTTTTTCTTATGTCACAAGTCTTGCATATAATAAGCAGGTCACCTTTAGTTGTTCACATTAATGTCTGTAAAATATGACGAGGTAAGGACCAATCACAAAAATTATTATTCGAAGTATAAAGGAGTCTCAATGAATTATCATATGGGATGTTGATATCTGTTTATAGTTCAGTGAATCATAAAATGTTTTCAAGAAAGGAGGAACACTATCCAGATAAAGCTTTAGGCCGCAACTCCACTAGCCATAAAACCCCTTGCCGTAAAAGCTTTTAATCACGTGACCTACTTGTGTTTGCACTCGGATTGCGGTGGAGGTCCGGCTAGCAAAGCTTTTTATGGTGATAGTACTATTACGGTTGTATATGTGATATATCGATATAAAGACAATGATTATATTCTACGGGTTTTTCTGTACCATAATTACAAATGTAGTAAAAGTAATATCTTTACTTCCATATATTGACTTTTATTATTGTATTATTAAGATAATATACAGCACTTATAAGCTTAGTTTTTTTATTATATACTCCACTAAATTGAAGGATTTTCCTTTGGCCATTCATATCGTGTGTTTTAGGCATCCATTATTATAATCGGGATACCTCTTGTCATAGATACATGAATACTTTCGAATGTTTTCGATAAATCTTTCCAGATCTTCTAGAGTAGCCACAAGAGAACATACACAAAAGCTCATTTTCCGCCATTTTCGCACTGTCACAATGATCTAGATTTCACTGACTTCTGATTGGTGGATGGTACCGTTTTACGGTTGTATTCGCTTCAGAAGTTGAACACTGCTCAACTCGCTTTTACGTTGGTTTTATGACCTGCTCAGGCGTAAAATATCATGGTCACGTGATTAAAAGCTTTTACGGCGAGGGGTTTTACGGCTAGTGGAGTCGCAGCCTTAGGAAAACTACTACTCCGTCCAGATAACTATGTTCCTTTCAATACTATATTTCCCAAAACAGGCAAGTTTCTAGGCAAGTTTCTATAGAAAATTTGACAAATGGGCAAGGAAATACTTTATTATCTCATTATCTAAATGCACAGTGTGGAAATATATGTGATGATGCAAATACAGGTTGTACAAATCCAAGAGAAAACATCTCATAAACAAATCATGCAAGTACAGATATTTATTTAGCTTGGGCCAGAACTCTTCTGAAATGGACAAATGTTGATCAGAAGAAAGTACTATGGTTGGATGAATCAACATTTCATCCAACTGTGGGAATATAGGCAAGAAAGCTAAAGATTTGTACTAAAGGTAAAGATAATAATCCAGCATATTATTCAAGATGCATGATTGCTGAGGAAGTTGGAGATTTGCATTTCTGCAATGGTGTTGTGAACTCTGGAGCCTATATTCTAATCCTTCAGCGACATCTATGCAAATCAAATTTTAAACTTTTCCAAAGAAAAGCTTGTATTTTCCAGAAAATCAATACCTGTCTGCACAATTCTAGGAAAACCAAAGCCTGGCTGCAGTCTAACTATATATGTATATCCCCTGGACAGTATCAAGGGCCTGAGTCTCTCTCTGATAGAAAATGTATGGAGATTTTTGTAAAAAAAGATGACTCAATGCCATCCTCATGTTAGAATGATTATGTACTATTTATTTATTTAAGTGAAGAATGGGAAAAAATTTTCATTCTTCACTTAAATATATATGTTGCTGCACAAGTTTGTATTTTCCATGCCTCAACATGTTATGACTTTTATAAATCAAAAAGGTGATGCTGTTCCATGATGATTACAAAATTTAACACATCAAAGTTCAAAAAAATGTGTTGCAAAGATTCTGCAGATTATATATTTTAATAGCAGCATATTTTCCCAAAATATGAGCTGCTGACATGTTTGTATGATCACTTATAACAAAAAGAAATGTATTATAAATATAAAAATAAACATCTGTGCATTGTACCATGAATTATTTTAAGTTTTCATTGGTAAAAATTCATTGCAAACATGATTGTATATACGTGGTACGATCCAAAAGTTCGGAGAATGCGGTAATCTATGACAACAAAAGCATGTATTTGAAGTTACAGCGTATGAAATGGATTCTACCAAACCACCTGTACGTGTTCAGGTTAATTTCACCCATGTCATGTGATTAAACCATGAGTGCTGCTGTTTTTTTTCCGGAGATAGTTACCTTTGTCCTGCGATGTAATCAATGTGGAGTTTCAAGAACAACCTCCAACATTTTGACTTCACCGTGACCTTTCACCGTAGAATCACCGTACACCTTTCTTAGCAAGTTTAAAATCTCCGTAGGTGTTGTACCTAAACGCTGACAAAATTTAATGTTGGAGGTTGTTCTTGAAACTCCACTTTGAAACTACGTCGCAGGACAAAGGTAACTATCTCCGGAAAAAAACAGCAGCGCTTGCGGTTTAATCACATGACATGGGTGAAATTAACCTGAACACGTAGAGGTGGTTTGGTAGAATCCATTTCATACGCTGTAACTTCAAATACATGCTTTTGCTGTCGTAGATTACTGCATTCCCCGAACTTTTGGATTGTACCACGTATCTTACAGCTATATAACTAAACTATTTGCAACAGCAAATAATCTTTTAAAAGTACGAAAGAGCCTAAAAAAATAGGATAATTGTAATTGGAGTATTTCTATCAAATGCTATCTGCATAATATATAGCAGGCCAAAAGCATCCAAAGTTTGAATACTCTGGTTTCAAGATATAGAGAGAAATTTTGTGAGAAAAAATTTACTTCTGAAATCCACTACTATAGGACTTGTGTTGCTACAAGCAGCCAAAAATAAATATATGAACCATTTACTTTGAAAGTGAGGCAAATTCATATTTACTTTCCCAACTATATATAACAAAGGGAAAGTATGGCAATCAGTCTAAAATATGACACACCCAAGATTTTTGGATGAGAAGACCGTCAAATGTTGAGAAATATAAAAAAAAGTTAGGGATTTTTTTTCCTATATGTACAGATGTAAGTGTCTGTTTGTTGAGGGCAGTATTGTGTTTACCCACTTTGAATATTAATAACTCCTCTGCTTTTTGTCAAAAATTTCTGAAATTTTGCATGGATACTTTTATATTAAGGGATTGATGATATTAAATTTTGGTGATTAATGGACAAGGGAACAGAGATAGAGGGGTCATATCTGAAATGGTGTCAGACTTAATGAAGACTTTACTTGTTAGCATTTTTAACTTTTTTTTTTTTTTTATAAAATTGATCTCTACCCTCAAAAGTAAGCTTTTTACCATTTTCATATTTTTAATTATTAGAAAGTTTTTTTAATAAAATGTCATAACAAATGGTGCCCCCACACAATTTTAACTTTTGCTGAGAAAGACTCTTGTTGCTGTATTATTTTGTTGTTGCAATATATTTAAGGGTTTGAGTTTCAATAGATTTTAAAAAATTGGTAAGCAGTAATAGACAAGTTTTATGTATTTGGTGGGGTAGATAATGTAAATTTATTATCTGACAGTGTTTGTAGGTGATGTATGAAGAAAATTAAGAGTTATACCCAAATGGATTTACCTCACTTTCAAAATTAATGAATTATTGTGAATGTTAATTAAATGGTTAATATTTCAGTTAAATTTTATTCAGATTCTGATTCTGATTCCAAGAATTCTTTTTTATTGCTGTTATTCCTAGATTCATTTCTATAAGCATAATAAAAATAATGAAGACTTTATTAGAATGTTGTCATTAAGTAGAAAAATAGTTTTATTGCTACTGTACTAACTATTATTTTCACTTTCAGATGTTCTTAAAGAGTTTTAGTTCTTGTTGAAACTGTTCCAAGCCATTCTTTATAAAACAAGGCACAATTTTTAATTAACATTAAAGTCATTATTAATTTTGGGGACCAAGACTAAAACAAGAACCATGTCAATTTTGTTCAGTGCTTATTGGAGACTGATCTACAACTTACTTGCAACTGACAACAGAAACCTGCAATGATACACAATATGGCTATTGATACAACCAAGTGATTTTTGAAAAAGCAAAAATATATACAATTTTTATACTCTTGTATGTACACTGTTATTGAATTGAATGGAAAATTACACAATTTTTAGGTTTTCACAGTATTGCTAAATTTTATTGGAGCTAAATTATATCAAAATATTCAACTAATTTTGATCCAAGATGAACTTTTGTCACTTTCAAAATAAACATGTTTGCAATACCGTTAATATTCTGACAATGGAAATTCTGATGATTAAGGATTTTGAATTATTTAAACTTTAGATTGTTTACATATGAAAAGACAGTCTATGATTAAGTTTTATCTATCATTATCATTTACATTTCCCGGCTCTCAAAATAAACTACTATGAATGAAATAAGCACACCATGAATAACTCCAGCAATAAGTTTTAATGAGCCAAAACTCTTTTTGATCTAGTCATATAGGTCATAAATGAAAAAAAGAGAAAACATTATAAATCAAATAAAACATGTATAAATTTAAACTGAACATAAAATAAATAACAATACATAAATAAGATAAAAAAGTACGAAAAAGTATCTTTTGTATTTTTATTTTTTTATATTATTTGTGGTATGTATTATTTTTATTTTTAGATGTTTAGCTTTTCACTTCAATAAATTAATTTATAATTACTTTATTACATAAAATTTTTTAATTTATAGCTCATAATTGAGTTTAAATTTATACATTTTCTATTTCATTTAGAATGTTTTCTCTTTTTTTCATTTATGACCTATATGAGTAGATCAAAAAGAGTTTTGGCCCATTAAAACTTATTGTTTCAAGGTCTGTTTATTCTGTTCAGTTATTTATCTAGTTTCAAAAATTCTTATAAAAATGGCTTGTATATCATATGCATGGTACTATGCACGATTTTCTGGATTTCTCATGGCAAGTGCTAATCAGCTATTATATGAATGACATTCTGTAATAATCATAAGCTGAAATGGACTTTTTTATGAGACTGTTTTATGAAAACAATGGTAATACTGCAAGTGTGCTTCAAAGTTTTGACTATAAAAAAAAGTTTCCACATCACTGGAAAATATACCAGCAAGAGAAATGGAAAGTGATGCTACTTTCTGTGTAGAACTTTGTTTTTGTTGGATCTGCTATTATGTTTTGATCAATAGAAAAAAAAACAATAGTTATGATATAATAGCATAACTTTTAGTAACATTTTACATCTTGTTACATTGAAGGATAATGACAGACTTTGAGAAGAGTGAAACAAAGTGAAAAATTGTAATTTGTTTTTAGTAGAGGTCAGAATGTATTCTTTCCTCTATAATAAAATAGATAAACAATATAAAAATGTCAATTTTAAGAAGACATTGTGGTTAGCTGATGGAGACTGCATGCTACAGTCAACTTAATTCTTCGCTGTTTCAAAAACTTATTGTATAGAATGAAAACCAAGCTTTGTAAAATAGTTCAAAGTTCAAAAACACATCTCTATGCTATGGACAAAGTATCCATATCTCTAAAATTAATGCATATTTGTTCTTTATAAACCTTGTATGGTTCCAGCATTTCCAAGTAACAGAGGTTATTGGTGTTCCTAGTGGGTTGGATTATTGTTGCATCTTCCATGCAAACTTGTATATCCTACTGTCTGGTGTAGGCTGCTAGGACTATGCTATTGATGATCTTTGAGCCTTCTGCACAGTTGCCCTTACATATGTTTTCATTGGAAATGCTGGTCCTCTGGCAGGATGGAGTGGACTCCCGTGCAGTAGAATTTTATTTTATTTTTTTAAATATTGAACATTGGTTATTATTCTTCTAATTGGTTTATTTTAAATTTTTTAAAAATTTTGTGTTTTGTTTTTTTAATAATCATCATAGATTATATGTTTGATCTGTTATTTCATTCAAATTCGGTATGTTTCTAACTAAGGAAGGCCTATGAATAGGCGAAAATGTTTTTAATATATTAAGCTTATTGTTGGATATTAATAGTGTGTTATTGTATTTTTACTCTGCTTTGAATCACAGATAGTATACAGATTAAAAAAGTCAAGTATTACCATATCTTCCATTCCAAACCTAATAACCGGTGCAAACAATTATATTTCTGGCTAACGTTTTCGGTCCCTCCACTGAGACCTTCCTCAAGCCTATATTACTTCCTACACGATCTTTTTCCAAAGATGTTCGAAAATCGTCTTTGAAAAAGATTGTGTAGGAAGTAATATAGGCTTGAGGAAGGTCTCAGTGGAGGGACCGAAAACGTTAGCCAGAAATATAATTGTTTGCACCGGTTATTAGGTTTGGAATGGAAGATATGCTTATAGTCCGGTGTTTTTAGGAGTTTTATATCAAATATTACCATATCACTGGTAAAGAGTATTACCATATCACTGGTAGAAGCTGAAAAGATGGTATATGTTACTTGTGTATGAATGTATGCCATTATTTTTGAAGCTATTTTTTGGTACTTGGAGAGGATGGACACAAAAACGAGCAAAAATTATTGTGATATCATCACAATGCCAGGTTGCAAATTTTAATTATTTTATTAATCATTAATCAATATTTAATTTAAAATATATGCTATCGAATATCAAATTAGTGTCTTGTCCCTGTACATCATACTTTTCCTGATAACAACAGGTCATCTATGTAATTCTGTTGTGGATAAAATTTTTGAATTGAAATCATAATGTATATAACGATATAATAGATTGGAAATTCTGTATATTATTAATCAGGGCCTCCTGCTCCTACGCTTTACTTTTCTGGTCCCCATTTTCATCTATCTAACACTGTTCTTGAGATAAAGGAAGGACAGGTAGAAATTTACATATCTACAATTTTTTTAAATTGTACAAAAAAAATCTACAATTTTTTTAAATTGTAGATGTGTAAATTTCTCAGCCCAACAAACCTCATTTTCATTTTTTCAGGAAGAACTACATCTAGTAGTTTTTCAAACCATTTATTTCATGTGTGGGTTAGAAAGTGTATTTCCTTTATCAGTTGAATAGTAGACATCCATAACTTTCAATCGTTGAAGAGGCTAGTTATTTGGGTTCTGTGACTTGATCTATTACTGTCCAGAGGTATCAGATGTTGCACAGTTTTGGTGTCCTGGAATAGAAACAATGTCTCACATCAACTATTATTATACAAGATGGGTTCTGTCACAAGTCAGATGATTTGTATAGCAATATTTCACTGAGGGCAGAGTGATTAGCACACTATGGTCACTTCATTTTCTGGATCTTAATACTGTCACTTTAATTGTCTTTAAAAAGCATGGTTTATCAAGGCCTTGTCCTTAATTAGTAGCCTGCAAAGAGTATCATATTGTGTGATACTCTTTATAGGCTAGACACAATATGTAAATAGCATCACAAAAGATCAGTTTGTTTGGCTGTTGTGAATATGCTTTCATTGACTTCAAGTTTGACAACTATAGGATGGAGGACTATATTGGTCTGTATTAGTTATACCATTAAGGTGTAACTAATACTGAGCAATACATTCCTTTATTCATTTTTTGTGCACTTACCACAAACATCAGTAACAATAAGATATCTTGAATTTTTGTGCTTCATTTATTATATCATTTCTCTCATTCAGTTTATAATTGTTCTGCAAGCTGCAAAAAATATATGACTTATAATGATAACAAACAAAAAACAACCTTCCTTACTTCTTTCCAGGAATCATTTTTTACAACAAAAACATGTTTAGCCTCATTTAAGAGGCAAACATGTTTGGATTTTTATCTTATTTTCCAATAGCAACAATTTTGAACCCACGTAACATTATACTTTTGTGAGAAATGCATCATAGGACTTATAATCCAGGGAGTCTCTCTCCAACATACACTTTGGATATGTACTCCACCTTGTTTGGACATAATTAGTCTGAGCCTTCTACCTTTAATCATTCCTAAATTATGGGACTGATTTATGATTATAAGATCAAAATAAACATTAAATAATTGCAAAATTTGCTTTAGATACAATATGCCTTAGAAACTATCTTGTAAACGTTGCGAAAAGTTCACTGAGTTCAGCGTTATATACACGTTTATAACGCTGAACTCAGTGAACTTTTCGCAACGTTTATACGGTCTTTGGCATGAATATTGTCGTACCGACAAACTATCTTGTATGTCATTGTTAGAAGAAATTTTATTTTATTTAGTCACTACAGTTTCAAAACTAACTTCATTAGAAAAGTTAAAATGCATGTTATCTTATATTTTTTAAAGATAACACATTTTAACTTCTAATGAATTTAGTTTTGTATTTTCAAAATATTTACTTATTTTTAAAATAATTAAAGCCATAATACTAACAATTTAAAATTTTTTTTACATTAATATTATTTCTTGTTTCTGAAGTTATTATTTTGTATTTCTTTTAGTTAATACAATTCCTTAATAATGCTAAATGAATTACACTTAAATTAGTATTTAAATAGTTAAAAATTATGAAATTGTAACTTATTTTTTATTTATATTTACTATTATAGTGTAGATAACAGTGAGTTCATGAGAAATGGAGACTTTATTCCTACTCGATTACAAGCTCAACAAGATGCTGTTAGTCTTGTGTGTCATTCTAAAACAAGGTCAAATCCAGAGAACAATGTTGGACTACTAACTCTAGCTAAGTAAGAATTATGTAAATTATACAGTGTAAAAACAATTATTAAAGGTTTTTAATTAATAACAAAATTAACATAACTCAGACTTAACATAACTGTGATATTCTGTAGTTTTTTACAAAATATAATATTTGTAGGTATTCAATAACTAAATATAGGTATCTCTTGAATTATGCAATGTTAATTCATTCTAAGAACGTGCTAGTTATGATCATGATAAAGTGGGTTATTTTTACTTAGGTAAAAAAGATGCCCAAAATGAAAAGCAATTATCTGAAATTTAGAAAAAAAAATAATTTATTTTTTTTCTGATTAGTAAATTTTTTTTCTTAACCATTTCTGCTCTGTAAATACTAAGAGGCCTTTACAATTTCAGTCAGTTGGGAGAGTCAACAATAACTCAGATTTATGTTGTTAACATAAGAAGTTATGCTAAAAGTATTTACAGAAGATTACCTTAAAATAAGCATCATCATCTGGTACATACCTCTGCCAATGTTTATAAACAGTCTTCTGTGGACTTGGATACAGTCGTTACATTTTTAATCTCTTCTGATGATTTGAATCTGCAACCTTATGATAAATGTTTTGTTTCGGTGAAGAAAATCTGCAGGTACTGTGTCAAGTGAATAAGGAGGCTGTGGAAGTACAAATGTGTAATATTTTTGGTGTTTTGCCAGATATTAACTAATATATCGTCCTTATACACATCAGGGTGTATATTAAATAATTACAACTTACTTGAGCCTGTGACCGGTGTGAAAATAATCAATTCAAATTAACAAACGTTTTCCGGACGCCTTCCGTGTCCTTCTTCAGGTTAAAACCGCTGGATTCTAATTTTTTTTTTTTTTAAACGTCGTTCTTAAAAGTTTGGAACGACGTTTAAAAAAAAAAAAAAAATTAGAATCCAGCGGTTTTAACCTGAAGAAGGACACGGAAGGCGTCCGGAAAACGTTTGTTAATTTGAATTGATTATTTTCACACCGGTCACAGGCTCAAGTAAGTTGTAATTATTTAAGATATTAACTAAAAGAGCATGATTCATTAGACATTGTTGTGACAGAGAACCTACTAGATATGAGGGCATCTATGTTTTATCTTACTCTGTTATGTATGGGACTCAAAATGTCACTATAGGATTCCTTGTTAACAAATTACCATTGGGAACAGATTGATAATGCATAAACTTTCCAAATCAAGAAAGCCACAAGCATCATCATGACGGTTTTGATGAGATGAAATATTTTTTACCTCGGTAAAGAGGTTGATTTCCTACATTGAAGAGGTAGGTTTGCTCTGCAAATTGTATACGAAGTGCTAAGAGATTTTATTACCAGTATCACTGTTCAGGATATAGCTATCTTTATTGACTGTGTTAATCAGTAATCTACCAGTGCATATTCTTTATGTTGCTCATTTATTAAATTCCTCAAAGAAATGTGAGAATAGATGATATACATTTTGCAAATTTATTTACAGAGCTATGTGAAATTTTCAAAATGTTGACAGATTATCTACTGATTGTCTACAATCTCTCTTGATCTTTTCACAAACTCAAGAACTGGAAGTCATTTTTTCATATTGAAGTTGCTATACTTAGCTGGGGATTGTCCTCTGTTGATTCACTCTTTACAGAGGATCACAATGCAAATATACGACAACTAAGTTTTTTCTGAAATTTGCATGCTGTTAATTTTGAACCAATGATTGAACCTGTTTTTGATGCAAAATGTAACTAAGACATGGAAGTATAAATTAATTGAACCCAATTATGCAAAAAGCCACCAACCCTCAACATACTTAAACTGAGTAAATTGCATTTCAAATTTCCATTTTACAAATAAAAAACAGACTGTGGTTTAATTGCTAAGCTTTTCAAATACATTAATAGTAGCTGCATGGTTTGATTGTTTCTGTAAAATGAAGATTACACAATACTGAATTTCTACACAACTTCAATCTATTTTATACTTTTGAAGGTGGTAGCTTTCTGCATAATTTGGCCCAATTGTGACATTATCATTTACATTATCAAAATTTTAAATTATTTATATTCTCATATCATCACTGAATGTGAAAAGATGGGCATAATGTGAATAAAGCATACATTAGTATGCTTCTCAACTGCAAGATAGAAGTCTAAGCAGTCAGCTAGTCTTTCAGTATCATAGAATAAACATTGAACTTTGAATATTGTCTCAACAGATGTGGTGAGAAAGATTACTCATGAAACTAAGAAGAACCCTACCAATTCAAATGGCTTTAGAGTTTGGGTTACCTCAACAAAAAAACAGCAAAATTGTTTTGAAGATTACTTATTGCATACAGTCTGAGATTAAATTATTGACTAAATTAAACATTATCTATAATCTTTGAGATTTAAATTAGGGTCAAGAAAATAATTTATATTAATACAAATTCAAATTAACTTTGACAATCTGAAAGTAAATCTTAAATTTCAAAAGTTAAACTTGAAAAGAAAAAACCACAGGTAGTCACTGACTTAGAATATACACTCATGTTTGTGAAAATTGCAACACCATGAAGGAATTGTGCAAATTGAACCAAACTTACAGGAAATGTAAAGTGAGGTAAGACATGCAAATGATTAGAATTACAAAGCGATTGTGCATGCGTGGAACAAGAAACGGCTCCTTGTTCCAGGTATATAAAGGACTGTAAAGATGCATTGAAATCTGTTTATCTTCCTCTGTCTGCAGTAAATGTTTCATTGGTGGTCTATATGCCTTGTCAAAAGCGGAGGAAGCCATACCAATAACTAACTGAGTTCCTACAAGGCTGCATCGTTGGTATGCGAGAGGGTGGATTTTCATATCGAGAAATCGCAGCCCGCACGCAGTGTAATGCCACAACAGTGATGCATGTTTGGAAGAAATGGACAGAGGAGAACCAAATAAGGCAAAAACCTGGCAGTGGGCAAGCAATAGCACAACAGCACGGGACGACAGACACCTCATCCGCATGGCTGTGACAAACCATACAGCATTCTCTCATGTGTTAGCACAACGTTGGAGCACAGCTACAGGTGTTTTGTTGTCTAGCTCCACAGTTCGTCGCCATCTTCTGCAGCATGATCTGTGTGCAAGGGTTCCTCTATGCAGGATTCCCTTCTCACTGATTCACAGATGCCTTTGACTTCAATAGGCTCAGCAACACAGTGCATGGCATGCCCAGTGGCAACAAGTTGTTTTTTTCTGATGAATTTCACTACAATCTGCAGTACACTAATGGAAGAGTATGCGTCAGATGTTACAGAGGGGAATGTCTACTCCCACAGTGCGTTATCCAGCGTCATACAGCACAAACGCCTGGCATCATGGTGTGGGGAGCTATTGGGTATAATTGTCGATCCCATCTAGTGCACATTGCGGGCAACCTCAACAGTGATCGCTACATATGGGAAATTGTGGAGCTAGAGGTCCTCCCTCTTCTTTGACGCATTCAGGGTGCTGTATTTCAGCAGGATAATACCCGTGCACATGTTTCTCAGATTGCACAAGCCTTCTTCAGTGCACAACAGGTTTTGCTTCTTCCATGGCCTGCTTATTCCCCGGATATATCATCTATCGATCATATCTGGAATTTCATTGGTTGGTGACTCGCTCATACAGCTGGTGGAGCATACAATAAGACTGAACTTTGGCATCAAGTCGAAGCCATCTGGAATGCTATTCCCCAGGATTACATTCAGAACCTCTATGATTCAATGTCACGACATGTACAGGCTCTCATCGCTCAGCGTGGTGGGCACACAAAGTACTGATTTCCAACGATCTTTTTGTTTTTTTGTCTTGTAAATTTGATCATTTATTTGTACCACTATCAGTATTGTGGAATAATTTTCATTAATTTCTGACAATTCCTTCATGGTGTTGCAATTTTCACAAACATGAGTGTATGTTTCAAGGAGACTCAAAATGCACATATTCTATAAATCCATGGAGTGTGGGCAAAATTGCTGAAAATGTGACATTGACATCTAGATAGCAAAACTGTTTAACTATATTTTTATGCTATCTAAGCTTGCAATGTACACAAGTTTGTCTTTAGTCATTTCAATTTTTCAGCTAAAGAAATGGAAAAGGAAAGGAAGAGAAAATGTGATGTTTTCAAAGAATACTGCCAAACACTAGAAATGTGTAAAAACTAGTTTAATTTTCAAAAATGGATAATTTAAATTTTTTAATTTTCCTAGTTTCAAATAAAAAATATTAACTATATTTTGATTGTGAAAGGATGATGATTAGTCATCATCGGAGGCATAGTTAGGATACTTTATGTCAGGCATGTCGAACACGCGGCCCGCGGCCCACCAACACCTGGGTTGCGGCCCGCCGATACTTTAAAAAAATTTTTAAATATCAAGCTTCGACGCTTGAAGTTAGAAAGTTTGAACTGTTTTGAACTGTAAGATTCCCCCCCTTTTTGTGTTTGTCTGTTCTGTATTTCGTCCAACCAATTCAAATTGGTCAACACTAGGAAAGACGGTTGGATAACGGCCGTGGCTCTGAATCTACGAACGATGATTGGTCAGTGAACATTGTACGAGAGCGGACGTTGTGGAAGACTGCTATGTGCTGACTTGTCCATCAGCGATTGCTACAATCCATATAAAAGGAAAGGTTTTGGCGCGAAAGTGAAGTGTTTGCTGGAACGTCAAGGCGGACGTTTGTGCGCTCTGCTGTAAGGTGTTTTGTCTACTATTGCCGTGACGAGTGACTGTATCCGAAGTATACGTTGCAAGGTGTCTTTTTGACGGATCTGTTCAGGAATAGTGACTTTCGGAACTTTGACTGTTTGTGTGAATCTACTTTGTAAATGTCGTAATTTTTGTTGTTCGTAAATTATATTCGAGCAGGTGGACTTAATAATCTCAATTTGCTTCATTTCTGGAAGATAGAATGTGAATACACCAATATACCATATTATATGGAAGTTCGAGTCCTAAAGTGCTAAAATGATTCTTCAAATTGCTGGACGAAATCATAATTTTCTTGGAAACAAAAAATTATGAATGTGCTGAATTAAAAGATGGACAAAGGATAAAGGTCCTGGCTTTCTCAGTTGATATTACAAGTCATCTTAATCAACTTCATCTTAAGCTTCGAGGCAAAAATCATGTTATGACAATGCTACAATATTGTCAAACAAAAATGATTACTTTGGCGAAAACAAATAGGAAAAGAAAGCTTTGAAAGTTGCCAATATCTATTGCTTAAATCACCTAAATTAAAATTTACAGAATACGCTAACCAAATTAAATTGTTAGAAACAGAATTTGATCGAAGATTTTCTGATTTTAAGAGCTGTGAATTACAATTTCGTCTTTTTACTTCACCTCTATCTATCGATATTGAAACTGTTGATGAAAACTTACAAATGGAATTAATTAAAATCCAATGTGATAATTTCTTGAAGCAAAAATATATGGAAGTTGGAATTCCAGATTTTTATACATATTTATCTGTGGATTGGTTTCCTAAAATGTTATCGTTTGTTACCCATATACTGGCTATGTTTGGAAGCACTTGTTTATATGAACAACTATTTTCTTTAATAAAAAATAACAAAAATTCAGAAAGGTCAAGGTTAACCGATCACCATTTATCATCAATTTTAAAAATTGCATCAGCTGAATATATTCAACCAAATTTTGATGACTCGCTTTGTGAAAAACGTTGTCAAATATCTTTTAAAAAGTAATATTAAACTGTGATTTTGTTTATTTCTTATTATAACTTTTGTTTTTTATAAAAAATATAAAATATTTTTAAGTTTAAAAAATAATATGAAATATAAAATGTCTATGTACGTATAATATACAATATATTGAGTCCAATAAATACATAATATAATCATTCTAAAAATCGTATTTTATTAATTTTTTGAACATTGAAAACATGCGGCCCCCCGACTTATATAAAATAGATTGTGTGGCCCGTAATATCATATGAGTTTGACATGTCTGCTGTATGTGATAAATTATATGGATTTATCTATCTTTGATCAACTGTATTTATGGATAAGACCAGTGTGACCTTGGCCATAAGTGCCAGTTGATCAAGAGTACTAATATTTTTTTATTTTATTTATTAAATTAATAGTAATTACATATATTATTGTTTTGAGAAAAATAACTTGAGATTTCTTATATGTATATTAAAAGTTTTACTTTCACCATAGGTTCCAAATATTCTGTTCTAAAGCTATATTTTATTATAAAATATGTTTTTATAATAAGATGAATAAAAGATATATAAACCTCAAATAAAGATGGAGGATAACATTGAGTTTAATGTGTTGCAGACAGTGTAATTCTTAACACTATTGTTTATCCTTTTGCTCTTTTCTGTTATATTGGTGAGATGGTAGGCATTGAAAAAATGTATTAAAGAATATAATGCGGCAATTAGGTTAAATTGTAGTCAATCAGTAGTTTGTATAAGTTGTACAAGTAATAATTGTAATATTAATGACAGTTCAATTAAAAATTTTAAAAAGGAAAAAATATGTACAAAAGAAAATTATTTGACCTTATATTTATAATTAGCAATAGTAATTTAATTTTTTTCATTTCAATTAGAAAATGTTTTTAGAAAATATTTTAAACAAAGAATATAAAATATTGTTAACTATAAAAGGATTGTCATAAAGGCAATGATTTCAAAATTGTAACATTAATGATAAAATTTTTACTTTGGAAATATGTCACAAGGTTAGTTTTCCATTATTTTATAAAATTATATGCATTAGACTGTGGACGATTGGTTAATCAATCATAATCTGTTCCAAGATAATGTTCACTACCCGAATTATTTGTTAACCAATTATCGATTTACCATAGATTTTTGTGGGAATTTGATTAATTCATTCTGGAGACCCCAAAAAATAAATAAAAAATTATATACTTTCTTACTATGTTTATTTACATGTAATAACAAACTAAAAGCAATCTCTCCATTTTTTCATGGATGGCACACCTTTGTTCTCAAATGTCATTTTTGTTACTCCTTTATCTGCTTGAGTCTTTTTGATTACAATCTTAGCTAAGAAAGATATATCTACTGTAGACCTGTTGAAGTCATTTGCCTACAATATCATACATCTTCTGCCCACTCACTCTGTAGCTTGGCTATTATTGCTTGCTTAGTTTCTATAATGAACATAGTTCTTGACACTCCACTCTTTTTAGACCCCATAATATTATCAATTTCTTTTTGAAATAAAAAGTTCAGACAAGAACTTACAAAAATTCATAGAACAGAAATTAACTAGGGCAAAAAAAGGTCATGTATGCAACTGTGAAAGTGTCGTTCCATAAACCACATATAGATGCCATTAAAATAAGGTTTTACAAATCTTAAATGCAGCATCACTTCTTGGGTTCTGTCAGGTTTGTTATCCAAACATGTATTTGTAGTCCAAACATAAAAATCTTTCACGAAACTGTTCATTGTCCGATTTGTTCGCATTCCAAACTTTTCATTAACCAATTACCCACTGTATACATCATGACCCCTGCAGTGTACAGTTTTGGATTATGATACCGTTAAGAATATTCGTTGTTGTTCCACAGCTTAACAATATATAATGCCTTTCAATAAAATGATAATTTTGTACTTATGAATTTTATTATTTACAATATACTTTTACAATTATGAATGTTTTTTAATAACAGTTATTGAAATCAAATTTAGTAAATCAAATCATTATATTTTAAAAATAAACACAAATTCAGTTTAAATAAAGTTAGTTTCACTGTAGTTTAAAATATCTTTTTGCAGTCCTGAAGTTTTAGCAACTTTAACTACAGATGTTGGTCGAATTCTAAGTAAACTTCATCAAATTCAACCAAATGGTACAATAAACTTTTTAACTGGAATAAGAATTGCTCATGTAAGTATTACTTAATGTATTTAGTTCTAACTTATTCTGAATTTCGGATTAATTCAAATTATATCTCTGAATGGATCGATCATATTAATCTTTATATTTGGCAGTGCTTTTTATAATTCACTTTGTCAGAAATATTGACTGTTTGAGTGCTTTGTTGGTTGCTATGACAACAATTTTAAAAAGATTTTGTTTGAATTTTGAGAGAAATTAGAAGAGAACTGATTGAAAAAAAGATAGTAAATCAAACACATTTGATAGAATATGTAAATATAATTAAGTTTTTTTATTATAATGAGCAATTTTATATTGTAAATGAAGATTCTAAAACTTTATTTTTAGTAATTGTTGCAAAGAAACAACTGTTTTTTTTTTTTTTTTTTTTGTTGTTTTGGAAAAGTTGACTCTGAATTTAATACAGTATGAAAGTATTTGTGTAAAACATTCAATTAAAACAATTGTATGCATTTTTACATGAATTCTAAAAGATAAGAAATAAATCAAGCAAAAATATTTGAACTTGGCATTATATCCAGAAAGATGAGAAAAATTGCTTAATTTTGGAAACTAAATTAAATTTTTACCCAGTATCATTTTGTTCTTTTATCAGTTGTGAAAATTATCAAGTGTATTAGTTCAATAAATTCAAAAGAGAATAACTCTGTGTTTAACAATTTTTAAATTTAAAATCACAAGGAATGTTGTAATTATTCAGAAATTAATAAAATGAAGTAAAATCAAACTAAATTAAAACAAGAGATTAAAAAAGAAATTGAATTAAACAGAACACATTACAATATTAAATGGGTCATCACTTTTCAAATTTGACCACAAGTTTATTCTGAGTATTCTCCCTCTCCTCAAATCCTAAATAACTCAGATGGGAAATGTTTTGTAATTGTCTACCAGCTAAAACCAGACCTAGAAAATCAGCTTTCTGTTGACTTGCAAAATATCTATGCAAATAAGATGAAACAATCTAATATAACAAAAGCACGTAACAGAACCAGGAGTTGGTGCAAACTGAATGACATAGTTTGTGTTTATGCTGATAGTTTATCTTATGAAGACTTAATTACATTTAACAGATATCATGTGACTTCCCTGATGCTGCAAAGTGATGTTGCTAGCCAACAACTAAGCACTTGATAATTTTCACAGCTCATGATGATTTTATAAGAATGAAAACATTGTTGAATGAAAATTTAATTTAATTTCCACAGTTAATTATTTTTTTCTCATCTTTTTGGATAAGCAATAAAATCACGTTTTAGAACTTGTAAATTTTTTGTAATTTTAAATTAATTCAAAAAAAATAAATGTTAAATAAACTATCACTTTTTTTCTTGAAGTAAGAAAGAAATTATTTATAAATTTGAAAAATTACTCTAGCAACATTTATGTCATTTCAAAAAGTAATTAAAATATGACATACGTTATCAGAGAAATTATGTATTTAACAGATTAACTTTAAAACTAGAAAATGCTTTATTTAAATATTAATTTATAAGATAGTATAAATGATGATTTTTAGACTATGATTTTACTTTAATATTAAATTATTTATTATTGTAATTTGACCTAGATATATCTTATATATAAAATTCTCGTGTCACAATGTTAGTTACCTTACTCCTCCGAAACGGCTTTACTGATTTTTACCAAATTTTATATGCATATTCAGTAGGTCTGAGAATCGGCTACTATTTTTCATACCCCTACACCATTTCCTCCCTTTCAAAAATATATTTATATATGGATTAAGGCTTTTATGTCCAACAGATGGCGCTAACTTCCGACGACCTAAGTTTGCTTTTCTGTGAGAATGGACTGAAGCAGATCATTTTCTATCTATCTATATAAATAAAATATAACGTTCGTTTGTTCCTACCGATTCCTTTGAAATTTTGACACAACGTTGCATTCGAATACGCACGTGTTTTTATATAATATACATGTCGAAATTCCCCCCAGTGGGGGGAGATGGACGGATTGAGGCTTACCGTGAAGAACTTGGCTTCTATTATACTATTTTACATGCGGTTTTTTGCATTTTTAATTGCGTTTTAATAGGTTACGTCAACAGAATATACACTAAAAAGGGATTTTTCAATATTCCCCAGCGGGAAAAGTGACGGGATTAAGGCTTACTGTGAAGAACTCGGCTTTTATTATACTATTTTAGATGCGTTTTTGATTGCGTTTTAATAGGGTACATCAAGAGAATGTACACTAAGAAGGGATTTTTTGAAATTCCCCCCACGGGGATGTGTTATACATTTATAATAGATACATTTTGAGCCACAACAACGCGTGGCCGGGTCAGCTAGTAATATATATAAATACTAATTATATTTAAATATATTTGAAATTAAGTTCTAATTATTTTTTAACTAGGAATTGTTTAGATCAAATCTGAGCAGGATTCGAACTTGCAACAACTGAAAATTGGCAATTGTTACTAGTAGTTATGATTTTTGATATTTAATTTTAGTTTTGCTTCTAGTCATATAATAACGATTTAAAATTAACATCTATTACACTGATATGTCTGATTGATTTAGTGGGAGTTAACTATCTTCATCAATATAATGAGATTCTGAAAACTAATATAATTGTAACCAACTCATTAACCAATACATGGACAAACCTCCAATAATGGCCATTTTTCAACAACAGCCACCTCAATAATTTTTTTAGGAGCTTTATTTTGTAGGCAGATTTATTCACCATATTTCCAAACAAGAACAATGTTCAAATGAAACCATTTTTTTATGTTCTCATGAGTGTTGTTGTGCACAGGTTTGACTAATTGTAAGTTCCTACAAACACAAAAATTTAGAGTTGATGATTGAATCAGAGAGCCAATAATTCAATTTGTAATATTGCTGCTTGGCTTGAATGAATTGTAGATTTAAGTCCTGTTTCAAGCAGATTATTTAATTCAGAAATATCTGAATTTCTAGATTTTAGTAATTGTATAAAAGTGATAACTACCAAATTATAGATCAAATCACAATAATAAATTAAATAGTAGCATAATTATAAAATTCAACTTTTAGTAAATTTGATTTAAGTTTAGAATATAATTTAAGCCTTAATTTAGATTGTATAAAATATAATAGTTTTTAATAATGAAGTTTATTTATAATTAAAGTAATTATACTTATTTATTAGTTGGCACTAAAACATCGTCAAGGAAAAAATCATAAAATGAGAATAGTTGTTTTTGTTGGAAGTCCAGTTGAAGCTGATGAAAAAGAGGTAGGGGGAAAAAATTTTTAATTTTGTATGTTAAGATAATGCTTCTCTGCAGCAATTTAGAGTTGATTTACAGAAACAAGTTTTGCCTGATATTTGATACACCTTTTCTCATGAGTCATATGATATGTTTTCTAGGATGATAGGATCTAAGCAAACTAATCTGCCAAATTGATTTAGCTAATGATCAGTTTTTTAGCTATTTTATTTTCAGTTTGTTTTCAAAAACGGCTACTTTGTTAATTATTGTTGTACTTGAAAGAACTTTATGTATAGTAACTGTACAGTACATATAGTTCTTTTAATCTGTGTGTGCAGATTTCATATCATTAATTTTTTCTTGTGAATTTAAGGCTAAAGAAATTTTTATTTATGATATACTATCATTATCTAAAAGTCAAATGATTTTATAGTGAATCTCTTGAATAAATCATTTAAAAAAGATTTTAATAAAACATGAAATAGATTTTTCAGAAAATTTAAATGTCACAAGGTAAATGTTTGTAAAATTTTAATTACTCTTCTGTTTATTTTTATCAGTTACTATATATAAGATCTGTTGATAAATAAAGAAATATATAAATTGTAAATTGCTTTTATATGATTTCCATGTAATACTTTTAGTATAAAAATTGATGTATTCTAGGTACAGGTACTTTTTATGGTAAAATAATTTAGATGCTTTCATAAAATCTAATCTATAGTTCAAACATAATTATTTGAACATTTTAAAATATCAAAAAGAAATATTGAGATGATGATAACAACAAAAGTTATGTTTTATTTAAACTGTGTTCTTTGCTTGTTTTATTATTATTACTTGATTGGTGAGAAAGTAAAAGAAAAGTAAGAAAAATATCCTAATATTTTTTATAATTTATATTCTTAGATTTGAGATTTTATACTGGTAATACAGAAATTTACTTTAATGTGCATGAAATAATAATTGTAATTTATGTAAATAATTTGAACTCTGATCATTATCTAAATTAAAATAAATTTCATATTAAATGTAATAGGTATTTATTCATGTGAATTATGATATTTCAGTAAAAGATATGATTTTTTAAAATTGATATATGGTTGTTATACTCTGTGAGAGAGCGATTTATTAATCTGTGTTTGTATGTGTGTGTAATCTCTCATTAATGAATGAAGTTAGAAAAATTTGTTATATAATTATAAACAGTAACGCAATTAACTTTTCATATTATACAGGTTGGATTTTTTTCTTTATAATGGTTCATTTTTTCCAGTTATTGAAATTGGCCAAGAGATTGAAGAAAGAAAAAGTCAATGTTGATGTTGTTAACTTCGGAGAGGATGTAAGTTTCTCTCCAGATGACCTTGTAAGTTTCAAGTCTTCTGTCACAAAACTTATGAACCTTATAAATTCTACTACAGTTTTATTAAATATGTCAAAAATTATTATGTAAAAATGTTCATATTATTTTTATACTCCATTAATTAAAAATTTTTGATATTAAGGATTTTTCTTTTGATTAATCTTTATTATTTTATAAATGGAAAGAATGAAAGCTTACTAATTTAAAATTAAAACAGTTTTGTTGTACTATATTTATGTGCAAAATCAAAATTAACATTGTTAATTTTTTTTAACTTTTTGAAATTTGTCATACTAGAACTAAGAACGAATTCCTAAATTTACTGTTTTACTGTGATGATTTTTTTTTAACATTTTATATTTTGTGCATGCAAGAAGATTTTTATTTCATTCAGAGTTTGACAAAAATTCTATTTTAATGGTTCTATAAATTTTCTTTCTAGTTTGTCAAAAATGCTGAATGAATCAAATAAATTTTGATCTTATGCATAAACTTTTACAATAAGCTTGTTTTAATTCAGTAGTTAGTAAGTTTGTAATTTGCCAAATACTGATTTATTTTATCAAATAAATAAGGTTCATATGAAAAGGTAACATTTCTATTTTTTAAACTATATAACTATATTTTTTTTTTTTCATTCATGAAGGATGATGACTTCATATGTATGTCTGTAAAATGTATTCATATATACATATTATATAAAATACTATTTTAATTATTATGCCTTTGTGTTCTTTATCATAATTTAAATTTATCTTTGTATACTAGTACATTTATCAATTAACAGGACTTATTATACTGGAAAATTATGGATGCAGATATTTAGTCTTACAGATCAGAAATAATATTTTTTATTTAGTTCACCTGAACACACACACTTTAAGCTTGTGTTTCGGACTTGTTTGTCCCTCCTCAGCAGGCATTCAAAAAGCACTTTCTATAATTAACAATTAAAAAGTTCTTTTGTTACAATTATAATTAAAAATTAAAATAAACACATTAATTTCCCGACAATAAAATAATAAAATTCTTACAGTTTCTGTATTTCCGAACTTCTTTAAAAATTCAAATATACTTGTAATCCACATTAACCATATAATTCGAACCATATACCTATTTTTTATACATCATATTATAATTGTAACAAAAAAACATTTTAATTGTTAATTATAGAAAGTGCTTTTTGAATGCCTGCTGAGGAGGGACAAACAAGTCCGAAACACAAGCTTAAAGTGTGTGTGTTCAGGTGAACTAAATAAAAAATATTATTTCTGATCTGTAAGACTAAATATCTGCATCCATAATTTTCCAGTATAATAAGTCCTGTTAATTGATAAATGTACTAGTATACAAAGATAAATTTAAAATACTATTTTCTTTAACTTAATTTTTCATATGAATATTGCTTCTTAAATATTTATATTTAAAAACAATAGTTTATTTTATAATCGTTAACTAATTAGGGCACAATTTTAAAATATTAAATGAATCTTCAAACAATTTCTTATACTTCTAGTTTGTTTCTTCAATAAATTATTTGGTTGGTTTGTTCAGTAAATAAATGAGTTTGTTGACTTTTTTGAAAGGCAATATATTAAGAAAGTAAATAATTACTGAAAATCCTGAGTATTTGTAATGAATTACATCATCAATAAAAAAAAGAGATAAAATAATTGTGATTTTGAAAATTGATAAGCATAAGCTGTTTTAAGTTTAATATTTTTTTTCCCATCAAAATACTCATGAAATTTGATTTTCCTTAAATTAATTTGGAAGTTTTGGCTATTTTACACACACAGATGATTGCTTTTGTATTATTAATTTCTTGTTTCTAACATTTTTGAAATAATTTTGTTGGGACTAAAGGATTTAAGAAATTAGAGTCAAAAAACTTGAAAGGGGGGAGAATCAAATATCTTGAAATTAACTACAAAGTTCAAAAAATCAAAAAATTTTTATTCTTTCAGAAATAGTTTAGTCCATCAGCAGACAGAATTCTGAGAAAGTTTGAAATCTTGAAAATAACTGCATTTATAATAATTATAGTCTGTTTTTATATAAACATTATTCCTGTATAATAATGTAGAAATATATTTGAAAATAACCAAATAACCAAATTATCAAATATCTTAAATAATTCAGTATTTTAGTGTACTAATATTTACACTTAAAAAGTTTGTAATGAAAAATGTTATTGTGTAGGTTTGAATTTCTTTTTTTATCTGTATCTTATTAAAATTATATTGCTACCTTTAAAAAGAATGTATAATTTCAGTAAGTATGCAAACTTTCTGAAAATTAAATAATGTACCTGTATATCTTTTATTGTTGAATTTTTAGTAAATCAGTGATTCAAATGAATTTCTTTCATAATATTTGTCATTGTTTAAAATTGTTTTAAATTTGTAATTCGGTTTTTTTTTGCTTTTATGTTATAAAGTTTTTAAATTTTATAAATTGTATTTATTACTTAAATGCAGGCAACAAATTCTGAAAAATTGACATCATTTATAAATACTATTAATGGAAGAGAAGGCACTGGGTAAGTAATTTTACTTAATTTTGAAATTTATTATTTTGATCTATAATAATTACTTTCATTTTAGTTCACATCTTGTGACAGTTCCTCCTGGACCTCATCTGTCAGATGCTTTAATAAGCAGCCCTGTAATTCAAGGTGAGGATGGATCTGGTGGAATTGGATTAGGCAGTACAGGCTTTGAATTTGGTGTAGATCCTAATGAAGATCCTGAATTAGCACTGGTTTGTTAATTTTTAATATATATTTAATTTTATAGGTACATACTTTTAAACTAATGCATGTTTGTATTTTGAAGTTTCTTGTTCTGATTCAATGGATAAGAATAAAATTTTATTAGTTATAATAACAATAACCTTATATAAAAATTTCATAACATAATATGAAGTAATTATGATATTTAGTTTAAATATCTGTTTTTGTGGTTACTTATACAATAGTTGTTTTCATCTATCAGTCATTAAAGTAATTTTCATTGTGCTGAATTAGATACATAAATGTTATAGATAAAGAAGTTTTTATAAATGAAGATTGTAAAATACATTTGTCAGTTAGTGTAAATATAAACAACTAAAATTAATGTAATGCACTTTTGTAGGCACTTAGAGTATCCATGGAAGAGCAAAGACAACGTCAAGAAGATGAAGCTAGAAGAGCTGCAGCTCAATCTTCCAATGGTGGACAAAAGACTAATGATACTACAAATGTTACTCCAACTCCAGCCCAACATGGTATATTTAATTATTTTAAATAAATTTTAATTGAAACTGATCTGATTTAATGAAAGTATTTTTACATTTAGGTTCTAGTGAAGAAGCTTTATTGGAAAAAGCTCTTCAGATGTCATTAGAATCAGATAACACTCAGTCTGGAGTAGGAACTTCTGCATCCACCATTCCAGATTTTGCTATGATGACAGAAGATGAACAAATTGCTTATGCTATGCAAATGTCTTTGCAGCATGCTCGTATGTATATATAGTATATATACAAAATTACCATTTATGTTTTCATTACCCCCAGTCATTAATTAATAAATGATAGATAAAATAATGTTTCATTCATATAAAAGGATTCATTTTGTGTGTGTGTTTATTCACTTGTTAATAACAAACTTACTGAAATTTGTTTTGGCAAAATTTGAAACTTTGTAAACCAATTCCAGAGACACAATTTTTTTTAATTCCTGTCTGTTAAATCTAGCTATCAACTTACTATGCTGCACTTTAAACTTTATTGTTAAGGTGCAGACTATTTGTCTTTTGAACACTGTCTAAATGAACTTTCAGGAAATATTACTGTTACTCCTAGCTTTTAAATGTTGGTGAACCATTGGCGTGAATTGTTTCATTACATCATAAAAATGACAGAGCATAAACATTGGAAAGTGTGGAATTTCAAAGAGGATTTTTATTAATTTCAAAAGGTGTTTTTGTGGAATTAATTCAGAACTATACAAGCATTCAAGATAAATAATAAATAGTTAAATATAATTTATACATCAGAAACAGATTGTATTTTATCAAATAGAAAATTTCAAACATAAAATAGTGTCTTAATTTTGTTTCTGTTTATATTTTGCGCACAAAAAAGAATGTTTACATTTATTCTAAAGTATAAAAGTCACTATTTAATCAGTGATGATTTGAGTTGTTTTTATTGCTGATATTTTATAGAAGCCTCTTCCCTTTACCTGGTTCAGAAAGTCTTTCTTTGCTTAATTTATTTATTATTCAAGTAGCTCAATTATCTGCATTCAACCATCTTCAACAAAAAGCAATATGAATCTCTTTCGCATTTGTGTCTCAGAGTTAATTTATGATTACCCTACAATGAATGTTATCAATAATAAAATTAATATTACTATTAAAAATGTAATAGTTCTAAAGGTTTTCCCCAAGAAAAATTTCTTAGTTTAACTTTGAGTTATTGTTTATTCCATTTTAAATCATCATCCAATTGATAAATGTTGTTCCATAGTTAATAATTGACTTTTTCTTCTGAAATGTTTAATTTTGTGTCCAATTTGATTCAAAATCTACAAAATTCAGATTTAGAGAATGTGTATTGAATTTGAAACTCTTCATCAAAACATAATTCTAAAGTATATTTAATCTCTCATTATTGTTGTTTTATTTTGTAATTGTCCAAAAAAATATTATCTCTCTAACATACAGTAAAGAGTCATTTATCTGAATCAGTTCGAGACTGGGATTGTTCGGATAACCGATTATTACGAAAAAATATATTAACCTATCCGATGTTGAAATTTTTCTCCGTTGCGTGTCGCTTCGTGTTGAATTTTCGTCGATTTTAAGCCTAACAAAAGTTTTTATAATAATAATCAAGGCTATTGTATCGTTAAAAATTATTTCTTTATTTTGTACAAACAAAATAAATATATTGAAAAATATAAAAACATAAAAATTATACTTTAGAAGTAAATCTAGTATCAAAAAAGTTTGATTCAGCACGACACAGTCCGACTGGAAAGCGTTCGGATAAACAACTCTCTACTATATTAATAACTAAAACATGAATGATATCCATTCTTAAATCAAATTTATTGATGATGATAGAAGAAACAAAATAGTGATTTTCATTTCCAAAAAAAGAAAGCCACAGTCTAAACCTGCCATTTGGCAGATCTAGGAAGTCGGTTTAAGAACCAGTAATCTTTGAGAAATGTTGTTGTAATGTTCATTTTTATTAGGCATGGTTTTTAAGAAGTTTTGAACTGCAGCTGAAGTACACATTTTGTCTCTGCAATTGGCTCAAAGTGACTACAAAAGCAAGAACACAGTCTCAAAGGAAAAAAGATACACATTGTTTATTGCTAAATCATAATTGACATTTTTCCAAGAAATAAAAACTATAATATTAAATTGCCTATTTTAACATAATAATGCATAATTTATAAGCAAAAAGTAATATTTGAGAAATGATAGTAAAAAACTGAACACAGACTATATACTATCAACTTTTTATAGCAGAAATACAATTACTAATTGATTATTCAATTTCTTTCATGATGATGACGTGATAAAGATTACTTTATATTTTATTTATACAGTCAGCATTTGTACAAAAATTTTTAAAATATATGAATTTGTACAGATGTTCTTATTAATATCAATAATTTTTCCAAGTTAGTGCAAATTAATAAGCCTAAAATTTATCATAAAAAATTATAAAAATTTCAAGCCCTTAAGATAAGTGTTTATGGTGTTTGTTTAATATGATTAAATATATTCTTTTTTCAGATGAAAGTGGGTCATCTACAGCAAATGATGAGCCTACTCCAATGGATGTAGATTCACAAGGAAGGGTAAATGCTTTTTATATTGATTATTGTAGACAATATTCTTTTTATTAAAATGTTTTTATATTTGTAGGAAGAAATGGATGATTATAGTGATGTAATGAGAGATCCTGAATTTTTACAAAGTGTTCTTCAGACTTTACCTGGCGTAGATCCTCAAAGTGAAGCAGTTAGAAATGCAATGGGTACTTTAACTCAAGGAGAAAGTAATAAAAAAAATCCTGCAAGTAATACAGGTCAAGAACAGCCTAGTAAAAAGAAAAAGGAGGATGATGATGAGAAAAAGGATAGTGGAAAAAAATGATTATGTATAAGTTAAAGATATCAAAATGAATTAATTGTAAAAAAAAATTATATATAAATTCTGAGTGGTGCTTTAAAAATTAGTGGTGTTTAACAAAATGTTCAGTAAAATATCTATTAAGTTACATACAAACTGTTTCAAATAACTTATTCAGTTTTTGTTGAATTTATATTTGATATATTTTCAAGTAAAAGCTTAAAATTTTTAAAATAAATTTTAGAATAAACCATATTTTAACTATATAGTTAATGAAACATTTTTTAGTTTTCATAAAGTTACTGAAAATATTCACTAAAACTTTAATTAGTTATTCTAAATAATTAAAACTTTTATAGTTCATCCAATTTAAAATACTGATAATTTAAAAATGACTAATCAGGTTTAAGTACAATAAAAGTTGAATAAAGTTATATGAAACTTTTTCATAAGTTCAGATTTAAAAATTTCATCTTTAGAGTTTCATTGTTGAAAGTTTTAATTCAGTAATCTCGAATGGATTGGATCTGTGTTCTGTTTATTCATTTGGAAATAATTGTTTTCAAAAAGTTCCACAAATGATTATAGAAGTAACCATAATATCTGATGTATGTGAGGATTTCAGAATAAAATATCAATCATTTAAATTAACTATTTTGCATTGAAATATTTATACAATGAAAATTCTACTTACAGTAGAATTATCTATCCATCACTTTCCCAGCAAATAATTCACTTCAGTTTCACCAAACCTACAGTAGAATACTTTGTATCTTAATATGAAGAGACATTTTTCAGTTTTGATGAAATAGTTACTGGTATAAACAACATATACAAAGATTCTTTAAATTAAACTTCAGTTAATCATTTTCATTTATATAATAAATTTCTAGATATTCTAATTACAGATATATTACTTATAATAAAAATTCTGTTTTTGAATATAAAAAATATAATTTCCAAATATATTTGATATCACTTCTTGTAACTATAAACTTTGCTGTGTGTCAGTTTTGTGTTTCAGGCATATTATCTCTTATATAATGATTTATTATACCTCATTGCATTGATACCTAAAACAAACGCGACACGATAATGAACGACCGAGGGGATGTCAACCGAGAGAGAGGGAGCTTTGTCCAGGTGCTCGTGTACGAGTGTCGGAAACGGGAAACAGAGGGGGGTAAATGGCCACCGAAGCATCTGGCGGACCGCGTGAGGTCAAAAACGTCAAAGAGAGGACCATAACGGCCGGAATATACGAGCACGAACTTCAAAGACTCCGTCAACACCTCTCGGAACTCTCCCGACCCAGATCGGTCTCCAGTTTCGCATAGAAACAAAAGAAATGACCAATCGGGGTAAGGGAGAGGAAGAATAGAACCAATCAAAAGGGTGAAATTCAGGGGGGAAACTCCTATAAAACTCCCGAGTCGCAAGGTCAAGGGTGTGGACCCTCCTTCCGTCGTTCTTGGAAGAAGTGCAGCAGTTCTCCTCTGGACCAGTGTTACCTCATAGACGCCAGAACCTACGTCCGCCAGCTGGTGACCCCCGTCCAAGCCACACGTCCAGTGCAATAGACAGTTCGTCATTCCAGCCCCGGGCACGCATCTTCGGAAGACGACCGCATCCGACTACCGACAACTGGAGATCTCTATCACCATAAGAGTCGATCTAGATCGCAATTTGTA
Source organism: Centruroides vittatus (assembly GCF_030686945.1). Taxonomy (NCBI): domain Eukaryota; kingdom Metazoa; phylum Arthropoda; class Arachnida; order Scorpiones; family Buthidae; genus Centruroides; species Centruroides vittatus. Next base: position 4,708,855 of record NW_027122266.1, read on the forward strand.
CCAATAATATGTAAGTTAACTTAGTAGTTAGAATAAACGGTTTTGTGTAAGACACTTGTCATCTTTGTCTCCTACCGCCACCACCCACATACGTTTTCGACCCTAGGTTTTCCTGACGCGCGATTAACTGTTTTCCCCTGGAAGTCGGCGGTCTTACAATGGTGTCAGAAGTGGGATATTTAATTGCCCCACACAAAAATTTTGAGTAAGTTACGCCGACGAAAAGTTTTTCTAACAAGTGGGTCGAGCGATGGAGGCAGATGCAAGTGTCCCGACGCGACCTCGTGACGGTGGCAGTAGCGGCTCTCTTCCCTCCTTTTCCGCATTTGGCGGGTTAATCCCGACGTTTTCGGGAGAAACAGGGCGTGTCACCGATTTCTTTGACACGTTGGGAGAGATCGCTAGTCTGGCGGGATGGACTCCTCGGCAGTGCCTGAGCATAGCCAAGTGCAAGCTCACAGGTGTAGCCCGAGATTTTGCATGGCGCGACCTCAGCATGAAAAGCATAACGGAGTTCGAGACCTTTCAAAAGCTGATGATCCGGCGTTTTGACCAAGAACCATACTCGATTCGCGTTCAGAAATTTCATACGTGCTCTCAAAAGAGAGATGAGATGGTTCAAGAATTCGCGGTTCGCTTGCAATCCCTCGCTAGCGCGACAAGCATAGAACAAACGGGCGCGAACGAACAGGAGAACGCAATTATCAAACGCTGTCAACAGCGGGAGCTGGACGAAAAATTGCGCGTCCAGTTTTTGCATGGCTTAACGGACAGGCTAAAAAGGCGTGTAATGACGCATGACCCTGCAACTTTCGCCGAGGCCTTAAAAATAGCTATCCGCGAAGAAACGATAGATCAATTGGCAGGAAAAACGCGAAATTTAGTTGCCGGCATCAATGATGCAGTAGAGGGGCGCGACACGCCAACGGAAGAACCCAATTTACGGAGAGAATCGGCTCTCGACGCAAAAATCGCGCAAATTTCGAAACAATTAGCGACAATAGGAAAAAGGCTCGATCAACCGCCCTTGCCTAAGCCAACAAACAATTTCCAAAGGGGAGAACCCTCGCGAACAAATCGGATACAAGGAGCTGATAGAGCAAATGACGGGATGCGAAATCCGCGGCATCCCCCGAGCCCGCAGCGACGCCCACCGCAACAATTTTCCCCGCGATCTCAACCCGCTAACCCGCAAGGACAACCCCGCACGCGATATCCTTGCTACGGCCCCTTTTCAGAACAAGGTCCGATACCCCCTTGGAGAAGGAATGTAGATAGATTATCAAAATTCCGAGCGATAAATCCTAATTGTGCAGAATACGGAGATTATATGCCGACGCCTCTGGATTGGTACAGAGGAAACGCCTTTCCTCCGGATCCCCGGAGGTGGGGAGCGAATCAAGAAGTTTTCGAATGGCAGATACCCGTTAGAAATCGGCCGAACCCCTTTAGATTTAGTCAGTCGGAACAGATACCCTTTTCCCCTACGCGGTTTAGACAATTTGAATACGAAAACAATGGACAAGGTGTTCCGTTGCCCTTTTATCCCCCGCGTTACGGTCTAGGTTGGTCCGGAAGCAGCTTCGATACGGAGCGCGCACCGAACCACGTAGCCGCCCCTCGATTTTTAGCATTACCTGCCCCAGAAAACATGCCCGTGGATAATAAACAAACGCGAGACTCCGACAGAGTCACTTCGGTTGCGTTTAGAGAACGAAATAGCGAAATAAATCGACCGCCGATAGGTCCAGAGACACCCCAATTAGCGGGAATCAATGAATCAAGAGGTAGAGAATTGCCCCCTTGTACAATAATTTGCGAGATAGAAAATAGGAAGGTTCAGCTGACAATAGACACAGGTGCAGCTGTTACTTTGATTTCTAGAGAGCTATTTCCCGATACAACGCGATTGCGGCGAGCGGAGACTAGAATAGTAGAGTTAATAAGTGTCACCGGACACGTTATCGAGACATTCGGAAAGTTTAAGTTAAAATTCCAGATCGGACGTTTGACCTTTTTCCACGATTGTTATTTAGTGCACCCCGAGATTACTACGCCTAACGACGGACTCTTAGGTAGAGATATTATTCAAAAATACGATGTTACGATCTCGGTTAAGAATGCGACGCTTAGTTTCCCTTCAGGAGACACAGTGACCTTTTGGGGACTAGCCGAAATAAAAGAAAGCGACGATAGTTCCAAATTAAATGAAAGCGTCGAAATTAAGAGCGAGAAAGCAGGCGAAAAAATACGCGTACCGTCAAAAGACGATTTAAATGTAACTGTAAGTAGCGATAGAGAAAATAGAACTATAGGAGACGCGAAAACGAAAAAGAAAAATAAATGCAAGCGAAAAACTAAACGGGAGAAGTTAAAACAAACAAAGGTTAATAGTTTAGAGCAGGGAGAGAACAGCTCTCCTAAGGAAGTGACGTTAGCCGACGATTACGTCATTCCCCCGCGGTCAGAAGTCATTGTGGAGGGGAAAGTTCATTCCCCGTTGACAGGACAATTAGGAGTTGTTGAACCGACACTCCCCGAACGAGAAGGCGTGTTTGTTGCCCACACGTTAGTCAAAACACGGAAGCAGGGTAGAGTACCCGTCAGAATAATGAATGTAAAAACACAACCGATTAAGTTAAACAGAGGAAGTAAGTTAGGAACTTTTCTCTTAGCGGAAGAGGAAACAAAGGAAAGCGCGAAACAAAATAAAATGACGCGATCAAATGAAAACGAACTAACTAGAGCTCAATTTGCGAATTTATTTAACTTTAGCGAAGTAGGAAAGGATAAGCTGACACCTCTACTAGATTTATTATACAAATATAAGCATGTATTCGCGAAGGACGATTTCGATTTGGGTTATTGTGACTTAGTAGAGCATAAGATAGATACTGGAAATAATCCCCCAATATGTCGTGCCCCATATCGAATTCCATATGCCCAGAGAGAAATAATGGATGAATTAGTGGATAAAATGATAAAGAGCGGAGTGATAGAGCCCTCCAGCTCTCCGTGGGCATTCCCGGCTTTGATGGTCCGTAAATTTGATAAAAGTTATCGAATGGTGGTGGACTATCGCCAATTAAATAAAATTACCCAGTTAGACCCTTATCCGTTGCCCCACATCCAGGAATCACTGAGTTTGCTGGGAAGAGCGCGATACTTTTCTTCTATGGATACCCTAAGTGGATTCTGGCAGATTCCCCTGAGCCCTGAATCCAAAGAAAAGACGGGGTTTAGCACTCCGTCGGGCCATTATCAATATAATCGCCTTCCAATGGGAATCGCATCAGCTCCTGCGACATTCCAAAGGATGGCAGATTTAATATTAAGCGGCTTGAAAAACAAGATTTGTCTCGTCTATATGGATGACATATTAGTATTTAGCCCAGATTTCGAATCGCACTTGGAACGATTGGAGTTGGTACTCCAGCGACTGGCGGCAGCTGGATTGAAGCTGAAGCCCCGGAAATGTCAGTTTGTAAGGCGACAAATAAAGTTTTTAGGACACGAAGTTTCAGAAGATGGTATCCGACCGGATCGGTCAAAAATAGAGTGCGTTAAGAATTTTCCTCAACCCCAGAATGAGCGAGATGTTAGGGCATTCTTGGGTTTGACAGGATATTATAGACGACACATGTCTCAATACGCAAAAATTTCAAAACCCCTTTCGGATTTATTAAAGAACGACGTAAAGTTTCACTGGAACCAGGAACATGAAACCGCGTTCGAGAAATTAAAGGAAATTTTGACTACAGCACCCTTGCTTAGGTCCCCAGATTTTAACAGCCCCTTTATATTGGCAACAGATGCTTCCAACACAGCGATAGGTGCAGTGTTGTCACAAAAAGATGAACGTGGAGAGCTTCCCGTAGCGTATGCAAGCAGATTGTTAAAATCAGCCGAGAAAAATTACAGCACAACAGAAAAGGAATGTTTGGCCGTGATTTGGTCGATCAAACACTTTAGACCCTATCTTTATGGGAGAAAATTTACAATTATCACAGATCATAGACCCCTTAGGTGGCTTATTAACGTTAAAGACGAAAGTTCGAGACTTAGTCGATGGAATTTAGCATTACAAGAGTATCAGTTCGAAATAATTCATAAACCAGGCAAGGCTCACACAAATGCAGATGCGTTAAGCCGAATGCCCGTAGCGAAAATTTGCGAGATGCAACCTATATATAGTAAGGTACAAATAAAGGAACAACAGTTAAAGGATCCCTTTTGTAAGCAAATTAGACAACAGTTAATGGGAAAATTGTCCTCCCGTGAAACAAACGTAGACTTCGCAGATTATTATTTAGACGCAGACGAAACCCTTTATCATCGAAAGGAAAACCCCGAGAGAAACGAAAAATGGGATAGAATAGTCGTACCCAAGGTTATGATAGATTATGTCTTAAAGTTGTTCCACGATATCCCCAGTTCAGGACATGTAGGTAAGAAAAAGATGCGAAAGAAACTACAGACACAGTTCTTTTGGCCAGAAATGAATAAGAACATAGCCCATTATTGCGATAGCTGTCAAGAGTGTGCGATGAGGAAAAGGCCCCAACACGGACACCAAGCCCCACTGCAGACGTTCCCTCGAGTGTCAAGACTCTTCGAACGCACTGCACTGGACATCCAGGGTCCCCTTCCTATTACTAATAACGGCAACAAATATCTATTGGTCTTTATCGATCATTTTTCTAGATGGGCCGAAGCGATCCCATTGCCCGACATTACGGCAAAAACAGTGGCAAAAGCGTTCGTCACGCAGATTATTCTCCGACATTCGGTCCCGAAACAATTACTCACTGATAGAGGATCCAATTTCGTTTCCAAGGTTATGAGGGAGGTTTGTGAATTGTTAAAAATAGAAAGACTCCTTACTACAGCGTATCACCCCCAATGTAACGGAATGGTAGAGCGATTGAACAAAACGCTGATAGATATTTTAACTCATTATGTTGACGCGGATCAGCGCAATTGGGATGAAATGATCCCGTATGCTCTCTTCGCGTACAACACGACAGTACACTCGAGTACTAACGAAACGCCCTTTTTCCTTTTGTATGGACGCGATCCGACTTACCCCTTTGATATCGTTATCGAACCAAATAGACCCCGTTATGACATAAGTGAAAATTACGCGAGCGAGTTAAGAGCGAGGATGACCTCAGCCCACAAATTAGCTCAGGAACACGCGGAAAAAGCCGCGTACGATAGAAATACCTATCATCAACGTAGGCACAAGCCATACAAATTCTCAATTGGAGACAGAGTTTTTGTTAATGAGGTAGTTATACCCGCGGGAGTGAAGCGAAAACTGGCCCCGCGATGGCACGGTCCCTATAGAATAATTGCAGAGACGAGCCCCGTAGACTTTATAGTCCAACACATCCAATCCGGGAAGAAATTACACACGCATGCTAATAGGCTGAAACCTGCAATCGCTAGGTTGGAATTTGTACCACCCGATGCAGGAGAAGGAAGCCCCGGCGTGAACAACGCAGATCCATCATCCCTAACGGAGGTGCAACCTCAAACAGAACAGGTTGACCCCTGGGACGAAATCATTTTAGACTCACTGCAGCAAAGCCAGACAGATATCACAAACACCGCCGGAGACACGGAAGTCGAACAACCCGTGATCCCGTCACAACCTACACACAACTATGCTCTCCGAAGTCAAGGACCAGTAAGCGATTATCCGTGGGTCCTTCCCAAGTCTTCGGGAAGTATACAACCAAATATGGGAGCGGTGCGGGACGCGAAGGTCGCCGAGACCGGTCGGCAAAATGAGGGCCTTCCGCGGCTGCCACACCCTACTCCAACTGGATTGTTCGCCGATTGTAAATGGTAGCTTCTCTTTCTTGTGAAAGAGGAGATATCATCCTCCAACTGGAGCGAGGTCTATTGTAAATACGCGTGCGCATTTAAATCAATTGTCACCAAATCGAAACTAGTAACAATGTAAACTCCCTTTTTGTCAGATGACGATGGAAAAGTTTATAGTAGTCTATGTGTTCATGTTGCTAAGCTACGCTGTAAACGACGTATCAACGATCGTACCTGCATTGACCAAAGGTATCATATTCTTACATCAGGGAAACTTCCTTATGACCACGAGTCAATGGACTATGGTCATCGAGATATCGTTCGAAGAATACGACAATTATCTTCGTGGTTTGCACCGTCACTTGACCTCATTAGTCCCCGTCATTAAAGAAGGTAAACGGAAGCAAGATGACCCTATGCAACCCTTGTGGACTTTAGCTGAAGCAGAACTGACAAACCTACAACGATCCCTCACCGACTTCGAGACAGAATATAAAGAACTAAAATCCACCGTAACTACAGGAAATCCCTCCCGATCGAAACGAGGATTAATTGACGTTGGAGGAAAAATCTTGAAGTTCCTCTTCGGTACTGCAACCTCGGAGGAAGTTGAAGCAATGAACAGTCAAATAAATAAATTATCCAGAAATCAACAAAAATTTGTGCACATTTTAGAGGCCCAAACAACCGTCATGAACCAAACCCTACAAGCGGTCAAGGACAACCGGAAGTACATCGACATGATGATTAGACGTCAAGATTATTTAGACAAACAACTCCAAATGTTCAGTTATACATTCGTCGTAAGTACAGCACTTCGATATGCAGAAAATGCCGTCATGGAGTTCCGAATCGGCGTCACGAACTTAAGACAGGCAGTCGAGATGCTAGAGAACGACAGACTCAGCTCATATTTCCTGCCAAGGTCACAGCTGTTAGAAGCACTAACGGAAATAAACAAACATTTACCTAGCGGAATCTCGTTGATCGAGACCCTAAACAAAGACAACGTCTTTAAATATTATCAATGGATAACCACCATAGCAGTGGCACTTCCGTCGACGCTGAGAATCTTTGCTAAGTTTCCATTAATCACCCCCGAAGGATATTTTGACTTGTACGAAGCGGTACAATTTCCCGCATACTTTCCCGCTTCCAAAACATTTGCCCATTACCAGACCGAATATCCGTATATCGCTTTATCGAGGAATCGACAACTTTACATGTTGCTAGAAGCCCATGACTTGCAAAAATGTAGGTCTGGATTGACCACGATTTGTGCACCAGAAGTCGCCGTGTGGAGACTTCCATATCAGTCGTGCGAATATGCGTTATTCATGGCAGATGAGCCAGTAGTAAACAAACTCTGTAAAAGAAGAGTATCTGTATATCCGAAACCAATGTTCCGTCGTATCGACGAAGAAGGGACTTGGATATACTCTACCCCATCACCTCTAAATTTGGTTATCGAGTGCAATCTGGAGAGAGATCAGCAACGCTCACCAGTCAAGATGATTAAACTGAACAACACAGGAATATTTAGACTGCCGATGACCTGCACCGGCCATGTGCCCGGCGTGCGACTCACGGCACACTTCCAATCAAGAACCTCCTTTAGAATTGCGCTCCGAAATCAATACGTGATACCCGCAATATCGGACGTTCTAAATCGTACTGAGATGAGAATTTTGCAGGGATACATCCGGGGAAACATCACCCCGGGTGTGCTCCAACCCCGAGGACAGGAGTGGTCCCTGGAATTATCAAAACGAAGACTACAGGAAATAGATCAAGAGATCAAATCAGTAAAGACGGATATCCCTTCGTCAACACCAGGTGTGTCAGAACAACCATTCTCAATGTGGAATCTAAGTCTTGTGGTCCCTGCTGTTATTATATCGATCCTTCTGATGGTTTGGAAATGCCACAAGCGGCCACACTGCTTGGGAAGACAAAGGTCAATGAGTCCTTATCCATCTTTCCAAAGGGAAGAACGAATAGAACCCGTCATATTGGAGATGACAGAACAGTTACCGAGGACCACGAAAGCGAAGCCACTTCCCAACATTCCTGAGGAAAGAGAGGACGAGCGAGAAAAATTAACCGAACCGAAACGGGAAGAAGCCATAACACTTCCCGTCGGTTTTGAAACGATTCCGTCGCAAATGAGACGGTTATAAAAAAAAAAAAAAAAAAAAAAAAAAAACGGCGCGAAAAATTTTATCTCGTGTCGCAGTAGAATTTTATATTAATCCGTTAGTTAGAAAACTCAACCAATTTTTCTTTTCCTTTTGTATAGAAACGAGGAAAATGGAGGAAGACCGAGCAGTGGCTATCCCGGAACAGGCATCACCCGGAGACTCCCTTCCGGATCCTGCCCTGGTGGCCTTGTTCGAGTGTCCGGTATGCTATGAACACATGGCACCCCCTACCTTCCAATGTCTGTCGGGCCATACAGTCTGTGCCCGATGCAAATCACAAGTTCGACAATGCCCCGTCTGCCGCGGAGAATTGAGAAATATTAGAAATCTGACCCTAGAAAAGCTGGGCGAAATCATAGCTCTGCCGTGTGCCTATAAAGACAACGGATGTCCGGAGAGAAGACCTCTCAAGGACAGAAGAGTGCATGAGCAATACTGTCCCTTCCGGACGTGTTCTTGCCCCTCCTTGGATGATGCTTGCACCTGGGAAGGAGTATACCAACAAGTAATACCGCACCTAACCGAGCACCACTCTTACATACATCATATAAACCATAACTCAGTACGGATGTCCATCGTAGGATTAGATGCGTCCATACCGCTCACGTGGATATCCTGTCTCCATTGTCACCAAAAGGATTTCATTATCCAAATCATTAAGACAGAAACAATCGACGAGAACTCCCCACTTTATATCATAGCTCAAAATGTAGGAAGCCGCAAAGAATCAGGGCGCTTCCGAGTAAGAATTGAAGTTCGCGGCAGAGGCAAGACATTGCAATGGGAATCTATTCCCAGGAGCGTGACCGGAGACTTAAAGTTCATCATACGAATGAGAGATTGCATGACCGTAAGCATAAAAATGTTAGAGCGGATGCTCGAGAGTCACGTCCTAAATGTGCTGGTGACTATCTTCCCCGTAAGAAATCGAGGGACTGTCGAGGAACCCGAACCGGATAGCGAGAACTGAAAGGGCCCCTGTTCGGCGTCAGATGAGGTTCCCCTCCTCGGCTTATAAAGATACATATATGCATACATATTCGGGAGAGATCGCGTACGAAATCGCTCTTCCGTAGAAAAAGAGGGGACCAGCCGGCATATTAAACACGCTTTCATCATTTAATCATTCTTTCCTTTTATCTTTAACAGAAAAGACAATCGACATGGAGACAACATGGAATACGGAAGAAGGCGGCGCCGAGAGAGCAACAGGCCATTCGGTATGGCCAGAAAGCGAATTCACGGTGAACTCGGACACCGTGAGGGGCGCCCTTCGGCGGGTGACACAAAACCCCCGGCGGGGAAACCCCGAAATAATCCTCTTGCCGCAGCGGGCCGAAATAGACCCTGACCTGCGGAGGGAAGTGGAAAAAGCGGTATCGGCGGCCATAAACAAGGTGAATGGCACCCCAAAGGAGGACGATTCCCTGCAGGCGGGAGGAGCCCGATTGCCGCCGATGAGAAACAACGACGCCCTTTCACCTCGGCCCCGACAGGGGGTGGGAAGAGGCCAAGCGATCTTGGAACAGATGCAAAGAATTATCCAGCGCCAAGATCGGGAGAGACAAGCTTTCCAAAAAAGGGAAGAAATGTTCCTGGCGGCGGGGAGAGCCAGAAGTTGGCGCCCCCAATGATGAAAACAAAAAAAAAAATATAAGCATTTTATAATATTTGTTATAACCCTTTGTTTTGTAATTATCTATATTAATTATGATGTAGTTAGTATATGTAGTAATAGAAAATTTTTATAATCCATATTAAACTTTTTGTACTAATTAGTTTGTTTGACGGTCAATGCGATAACCGATCGGTCGCGAACCAAAGCGGAAACCCACGCGGTTCGGCCGGGGAGGAGAAAACGGGATCGCAGGTTCTGCAGGCGCGGAGATCGGACTGGCAACCCGAGTCGCCAGGTAAAATGTCGCTGACCTTGGAGCGACATTTTTAAATGGCGGGGAGCCGTGTAGGGATCGCAAAAACGCGTAAAAATGGTGAATAATTATAAAGTTCCGAAGTCGGAAAGTTTCGAGAGTCAAACCGTGTCAGGAACATGTGTTGGTGATGTAAACCAGACACGAAAGAAACTCTCCCAAACTTATCCTAAAACAAACGCGACACGATAATGAACGACCGAGGGGATGTCAACCGAGAGAGAGGGAGCTTTGTCCAGGTGCTCGTGTACGAGTGTCGGAAACGGGAAACAGAGGGGGGTAAATGGCCACCGAAGCATCTGGCGGACCGCGTGAGGTCAAAAACGTCAAAGAGAGGACCATAACGGCCGGAATATACGAGCACGAACTTCAAAGACTCCGTCAACACCTCTCGGAACTCTCCCGACCCAGATCGGTCTCCAGTTTCGCATAGAAACAAAAGAAATGACCAATCGGGGTAAGGGAGAGGAAGAATAGAACCAATCAAAAGGGTGAAATTCAGGGGGGAAACTCCTATAAAACTCCCGAGTCGCAAGGTCAAGGGTGTGGACCCTCCTTCCGTCGTTCTTGGAAGAAGTGCAGCAGTTCTCCTCTGGACCAGTGTTACCTCAGACGCCAGAACCTACGTCCGCCAGCTGGTGACCCCCGTCCAAGCCACACGTCCAGTGCAATAGACAGTTCGTCATCCCAGCCCCGGGCACGCATCTTCGGAAGACGACCGCATCCGACTACCGACAACTGGAGATCTCTATCACCACAAGAGTCGATCTAGATCGCAATTTGTACCAATAATATGTAAGTTAACTTAGTAGTTAGAATAAACGGTTTTGTGTAAGACACTTGTCATCTTTGTCTCCTACCGCCACCACCCACATACGTTTTCGAC